>NC_089140.1:100950455-101257955 GCF_009819655.1 Sylvia atricapilla | reverse complement strand
ACTACACCCTGTGCTGCAAAACTACTAAAAAGTTACATCTCACATTCTCAGTAATAAGACAGAAAGAGGTGTAAGACAGCTAGCCACCAAATGTTATGAGTATCAGAACTGTCCAAACTCCCTGTGAGCACCATCAACTTCACAAAAACTGACTATACAGAAAGCCAGCCCAGAACTGGCACCACTGTGAGAAGAAAGGAACTGAGGGGGAGTCTGGGCCATGGCCTCTCAGATGGGAAAGATCCCACTGAGCAGGTCAACCAGCCATAACCACAGATGCTGTTCTTCATTCTTTGCTTTTTAAGGCTACTGATGGCATTGTCAGATAGAAAAGGTCCTGCATCTTTCCAGCTGCTTCTGTTAAACCTTTGAGATGTGTTTCTCACCAAAGTTGGTTATTATTTTAAAAACATTTAATTCAATTTAATTTATTTTAAATCAGATTTGATTTAAGAAGCAGGCCCTTATTTCATGCCTAACTTCCCCATGAGGATAAAAAAAAAGAATCAGAACTAAGTACTTCTGCCCTTTCAGGATTTGCTGACATATGCAGTTACCACTGGTCTACTGATTACCTACAAGACGACGTAACAAAACCCATCAATTACTCTCAAATTATACTAATCTGATTTACAGTATTTTAAATAACAAGATGTATACGTCACAAGATGAGTACATATGCCTCACTGAATTTTTACCTAGAAGTTGTTCAGGCAAAACTTAATGGTATAACCTGAACCATCTTCCTTGAAATACTTGTAATAAACATGATTCATTAAAAACACAACCTTTTGTTAAACGGAAGCATGCAACACGCATTTGTGTTTAACATGGCAAATGTGTGCAGCACTTGGCTTTCTTGAACACTGGCTACCAAGTGTAAACTCAGGTCTGAATAAAATATAACAAAGACAAAGCCAGTCCCCTGCTGTGTGCAGTCTTTTCTTCACTGAGGACAATGAGAACAGGAAAGATCACTGCACACAATGTAATTAAATGCCTATGGGCTCCAATTCTTTCACTATAGACTTAAATTACTTTTCCTATAGAAAAACACACCAAAATCAGAGTTGGAGGGGACCTTATAGATCATCTAGTTCTAGCCCCTGGGGGTAGGGGTTCCACTAGAGCAGGTTGCTCAAAGCCCCATCCAACTTGGACTTGAATACTTCCAGGAATCCTCTGAAAAGTTTATGAGTTGCTGACCAAGTTGCAAAACAAAATGAAGTCTCAGATAAATCAGTATCATATGGGTTTGCTGTTCATGACAATAAAGTAAAAAACATCTTCCAATCTGCTCTGTATCTCCTCCCAAATGTTATGAGGCGCACAGAGGAGAAAAATGTTTTTATTTAAACTTCAGACATTCTGAAACATGCAGGCTGAACTCCGTGAGCAATACAGGCATCCTGAGGTTCATATTGAAGAAGTCGGATCCAGAAAAACACTACTCAAAACTTTGTGCAGGTTTTAGCAGATCTAACAAAAATTCACACCTTAACAAAATGTTCAATTCTAGTCTAGTGATCAAACACATTTGTAGCACTAAATGTAACAGCTGACCAAAACAGCTGCACTTGTAAACTAGGACAAACTAGTAGTTAATGAGATTATTAATTCTGAAAGTTGAAGTCTCCATTTCATACTAATGTAAAGAAAGAAAACATTCCTATTGTAGTAACTCATCTTTTGCTTGCTTATAAAAATCTGCCAGAGAGAGTCCTTAGAACATAAGTAAGAGAAGCTCCAATTGTTCATTAGGATGAGGCGGTATGGGGGGGTCAACCAAAGCAGATCAGGTGCCTTCAAGAGTCAAGTTGGCAAAAATATCTGTTTTCTTCCTACATGTAATTCCATTCTGGTCCTTTTATCTGACAAGGCCTGGCTTCTTCATTTCTGGAAGAGGGACTTCAAGTGTACCTGAGAAAGGAGTCCTTTTAGATGCCAACTTTGACACATCAGCATGTTTTTTTCCACCTCTGTGACAACCTGCCCAAAGGTGGCTGAGTTAAAGAAGCCATGCAAACACCCTCCACTTGCAACTGCCCAGTATCCACTGAAAGCAGAGCAACTACAAATGGAAGAATCTTTCCTTGCTGAATACATTTTGAGATAAAGAAAGACATTATCTCTGCAAGCATGCTGTACACAGCCCCTCTCCACAGAGCAATTTGTTTGAAAAGGATGTAGATGGCAAACAGAGCAAGATGAGGAACCATCTGGCTGCGCAAGGAGGATGGGAACTTGATGGACAAGAAATGGAAACCAGTGCTCAAAGCCAAGGCTGGAGAAACTCGTGCCCACCTTTCCTATAAGGCTGTTACTTCAATACATGCCCAGGACATGACCTAGGGGTACAAGTGACTTATTTATCAACACTTACCCCTAGGATCTTGTTCTCCCATCTCAGGACTCATGCCTTGTTTCTTATGGCAGACAGAAGATGACTCGAGGCAGGGAGGGAGGGTGGGCAGAGGTTAAAGGGGATGGAGAGTAAGCAAAATCAATCTGACTGAGGCTGCATGTTTGGCAGCAGTGCTTCTTAAATGGCTTCTGAAATTGCTTTGGGCAGTTTCCACCCTCCCAGACACAAAAACCTGCAGCTTCCATTTCTGCCAATGCTACTGTCCATGCAGCCAGACAATAAACCTTATCAAAGAACTGATCTAGCTGACGCAGCTTTTGCCTCACCCCAGCAGCATCATTAAACAGCAAGAACTGGCACTTAATATCGATTTCCCTGTGCAATCACACAATTCCCTCAAGTAGCAGAACTGCCTGATGATGGAAGCAAGCAACAGTAAAATAAGGTGCTAGAATTGAGGGAAAGAAGCAAAATGCTGAAAAAGCCAATTTATTCCTTTGCCTAGTCTGAAGCTGTGCAAAATGTTCAAGCCAGGCTCTTGACAAGAGTAACTGCACACTACTCATTTGATTGCAGTCTGAACTCTGTCTTGATGCTGAATACCTCTGCAATCGAAGCCAACAAAAACTCTATCAAGGGCTGTGTACATACTTTGAGGGCACTAGGCACTCAAAACAAGGAGATGCTTCCATACCTCTTTGACACCTCTACAGTTTGCCCACCCGCTGATAAAGCAATGGCAACACTCTTTCCCCAAACTGATGAGGTTTGCTGTGAAACTGGATTCATATATTTCTTTATGAAGCACTTCAGTAAGAGTGCAGGATGTACCAAAACAATGAGATCCTTTTCCTTCAGAACAGGGTTCATCTATTATCCAGCACTTATGTCAACTGCCTGACAATACTGAAGACCTGAAGATGTAAAGTGAGCCCCTTTCTTCATGTGCCACTAAGTCAGCTCTGGCTTTGCGAGAAACACAGGCAGACGAGACGATGCAATTAAAGATCTGAAACATTCATACCCAGGAATGAATTAGAACTGTAAAGTCACCTTAGTTCTTATGTTCCCTAATTTTTAAGTACACAGCTCAGATCTTTGTAAGGTCGACTCAAAGCAACAAACAAGGAGTGCTGTGTAGGGAACTGGCAGTGTAACACAACACCATAATTCACCATCAAAAGGCATTTGTGCTGCTCTGGGGAATTACTGCTGCCATGCAAGAACCTGAACCTTAAGCTTACTAATTTAGATAAGAGCTCAATTCTTCCAAAGGCTGAAGCATATGTTCCAGTGTGTACTGAATAGAGACTAATCTCACAGTCTGATGCAGTTACAGTGGAACGTTTTTCTTGCATTATGTTTCCTTAAGACCCAAGCAAGAATGCAAAAAAAAATCCACTGAAGTCAGAGAGCTTTCTCATTCCCTTCATCTATTCTTCAGCTTTGTCTTTAGCTTGAACAGGTGGCAGTTGCAAGCAGGGATTCCAGGAGGCTTCAACACATAACAGTCTCTGCCATTTCAGTTCAAACTTCCCTGTTGATTGAAACCAAATTTACAGTTTGGTCATTGTATTTGGTTTGGCAGGGACACTGTTAATTTTCTTCATGGTAGCTGGTACAGAGCCATGTTTTTGATTTTTGCAGGAAACAGTGCTGATAACTCAGGGATGTTTTAGTTATTGCTGAGCAGTACTTAGACAGAGCCAGGGCCTCTTCTGCCTTTCACCCCACCCCACCAGCAATTGGCAGGACATGCACCAACAGGGGACACAACAGCTGATCCCAACTGACCATAGGGACACCCCAGACCATGGTGTCATGCTGATCATATAGAGCTGAATGAAGAAGGAGGAATGGGGGGAAAGCTTGAAATGGTGGTGTTTATCGTCCCATGTCAGGTGTGAGGGAGCCCTGCTGCTCCTGGGGATGGCTGAACAGCTGCCTGCCCATGGGAAGTGGTGTATGAATTCCTCTCACATTCACAGTGAAAATTTGAGCATTACCCGGGGTTGTTATGTTCCATGCTCATAAATTTAAGTCAGTTTAAACACTGTTTCCAGCACAAATCCAAAACATGGCCCAATATCAGTTACTATGAAGAAAATGACCTCTGCCAAAACCAGCAGTTATCAACACAGTGAACAGTTGCACAGCAGTTACATGTTGCTTCATAAAGCGTAAGCTCATCCAGCTGGGGAATACGTCTGCACTCTGTGGTTTTTGCACTGTAAAACATAAGGAAGGACCAGGCTTTCACAAAGTATAAACAAAATCTGGGAGGAGAATTTTGCTTCACGTCGAGTTTCTATTTTAGGCAGTCTGGAAAAATCTCTGTGTACAGCTAGGTTCTACGTAACATTTGCCTGGAACAGTATTTTTCCATTTGGCAGAGGAAGTATTTTTAAATGCTGATCTTTTCAAACTATCTCTTGAAAGTACAAGTCTATCTATTCCTTAAAGAAGCAATCTACTAAAAAGAAACCCTGCAATTCATTAAAACAAAAACTCTGAAAATGAATATTAATTAAAAATACTAGATTTCCTTACTCATTAGCATTTTATTCAATTTTATCATATCTTGTGCATTATCTACATACAGAATTACAATAAATTGAGTTTTAGGAATCAAGCAAAATTAAGGGAATGACAAGATAGTGAAATTAACTTCACTTTCTTCTGTTCATTAAATAATTTTGAAAAGAAGTTTCCAGAATAAAATGACACTGTTGTATCTCTCTTCATTTCCAGACCACACAAAACCATCCATATGTTCAAATCAGCATCTCCAGAACCTGGTCAGACTTTTTTCTGCATAAACAAACCCTCTGTTTTAGCTATTTCACAAATGACCATTCAAATCAACATCCTAAACTGACTGCAAAATCACAGAAGTAATTAACTATTTCTTCTTCATCCATGAAAAAACACATTTCTCCTAAAATCTGACACCATCTCTCATGTAAAGTGCCAGCATGCTCACTTGGCTACTCCTAGCACAGACACTCAGCTTGGATATATAAATGTGTAATGTTTATGTCAACCCTACTGAGGCTTCAGTTCACTCTCTATTCCACTTGAGCTATGAGGAAGTAAAATACCACCATCAGCTGCATACTGGAAATTAAAAGGGGATTATTTTAGAACTGCACAGTATAATACCAACTAATTGCTACAGAACAGTTATTTATAAATTGAGTCATTATTCCAGAGCCACCCCACAAATAGATTTTTTTCACAATGCTTTATTCTGCAGCAACATGAGGTATTTAGAAAAAAGACTCCAATGCTTTCATTATCCCACTATGACCATTCTGAAATACAAGCAGCAGTGAATTTCCACTATATTTGTGAGGGGCTGTAAGGTTTTTGTGTTGTAAAACTGTATATGAAGAACAACCACTGATGATGTTAAAGATGCTTTTTAACTGACAGTTTTTATGAATGTTTTAAGTACATCTGAAGATTAATAAGATTGCCCTTTGTTCTTCTTTCCTGTAAGCAACAGGAAAGATGTAAGTGTATGGCTTTGCATTAACACTTCCATTCTATAAAAGAATAATTCACAGAATATCCTAAGCTGGAAGGGACCCAGAAGGATCACCCAAGTCCAACTCCTGGCCCTGCAGAGGACCACCCCAAATAGTCACACCATATGTCTGAGATGATTGTCCAAATGCTTCTTGAACTGTCAGGCTTGGTGCTGTGACTGCTTCCCTGGGGAGCCTGTTCCAGTGCCCAACCCCCTCTGGGTGAAGAACTTTTTCTTAATATCCAACCTAAACCTCTCCTGACTCAGCTTTATCTATCCTGTTCTTTCCTCAAAAATAACTTTCAATTTCCCTCTTTGTTCTACAAATGTAAGTATTTTCCCTTTCGATTTCTACCATTTCCCACTTCATCTTTCCCTCTGACTCTCCCACCTTTTTCAAAGATAAAAGAAGAGCTAGACAAGTGGAAATACACTGTAACCAGAGCCCATTCCTTTTAGCTTAGGAGTCCAGCAGAAAGGCTGATGTGTCTGACGCATGTGCTGCTTCAGCAGTCAGGCTCTTTTCTCCTACTAACCAGAAGTGGATTTCATTACTGACTGGCAGAGCAAGGAGTGAAACACAGACTAATGAGGGAGGGTAAAGTCACCGTTAGTCACTCATCAGATGCATGGAGAGACAAAAGCGGTTTACATCAAGCACAGGGAAAAATTCTTAGCATAGCACGAGGTGGGAGATGAGGTATGGAAAATCCTCAAACATGAAGATGGGGAAGGGAAGAAAAAATACAGCTGGAGATACTGGCAGCTGGGGAAGGCAAATATTAGCATTTCCATTAATATTGCTTACATATGAAGATTTTTGTTAAATGAAATGCTGCAGTATGTGCTGTTTGACAGGTAATGTTGGCATGTCTCAAAATACCAACAGCAGTAATTGAACATTACATTAATAAAACCATTTAAGCACACTATTAAGTAATTAGGGTTGTGAGGCCATCCACATTAAGCCTGATTATACAGCTTCAAAACTTAATGACCAATTAGCCTAATAATTGTTTTCAGAATCAGACTGTTTTGCAAACTGCATTTACAACTGATTTTTTGCTGTAAAGAGATTACTTTTCATTCAGAAGAAAAACATCCTAGTTGGCTATATTCAGACAAATAAGCACCAGCCCTTCAGGATGACATTTTATTTTCCCCTCATAATTTCTTTAAAAAGATATCTATGTGTACCTATTTCACAGTAAGCTAAATTACACATATATTTTAGAAATGAAGATACAGACTCTCAGTTTCAAAGAAACTTCAGAAAATAAGATTTAAAGCTTCTGGAGCCTCTTGCACACTAAGCAAAATGTCAGTAATGCAGCAAATCTGGCTAAGGCTAACTTTCAACGCCAGTTAATTGCACTTCAGCACACAATGATGCAATCTTGTATCATCTAAGCCTGGTACCAAAAAAAGTTTGAATTATACTAATTTTCTTAAGTGAAAGACTCAGACATAGGGCCCTTGTTCAAGCTCTCACAAGCCTGTAGCTAGTCTACATTTGAGAATGAAGAAGACCCAGCTGTCTTAATACAAAGATAAGCATTTTTAATCTAACAAGGGTTTCTGGGGGGATAACTTAACATTTGCTAAGCACTGGACTTATAAGCCAAACTACTTCAATAGATTCAAAGACACCATAAAAACATATAAGTGGGAAGTCATACCTAACATCCCTAAAGAAACAGAGAAATTACAAAGTGAATGAATAGCAGATACAAAAGCAGTACAAGTTATCTTTCTTACCTATCACCATTCTGGGAAACTGGGTATCAAAAACAGCAGGGAAGTTCAGTTTAGGAGAGAAAAATGCCCAAATTCCACAGCAGAATCACAGATTTAACAGCAACACCCAATTACATCAATGAAGACAAAAACTGAAGTCTTCCAAACAACTCAGGTTTGGAGAACAACTTTCTTTAGCAAGTAAAGGGCCTTGGGGGCAGAAGATTATTCCCCAAATGCCACTGATGGGTTTCCTCTATGGAACAGCTATTGTGTGCTGCCATGTACATACAACAGCAGCACATTATACCAGGGCAGAACAAATCCTGTGTTCTGCCAGCACTGGGAGCAGCTCATTTCCAGTACCACCTTTAGTGGGTATTTTTTCCCAGTAGAAACACTATAGTGATTTTAAGGCTACATGTGTAAACTGGAACTAATTCATTATCCACACATAAACTGGAATTAATTCATTAGAAAGAGTCAAAACTACCCTGTTAGGAGAAGGCACACTTTGTATCAATTGTATGTACAGACACAATGGTAATCAAAACTGTTTTTCACAAAATACAATTCACTACAACTCTATTCAAAGGGTCTGAAAGAATTTCCATCAAAAGCTATTTCTTTCAGATTTTTTTTGACAAAAAGCTTTTATAAAACCAGTTTTATAGCTGGTATTTGCTTTTGACATGATGCCTCAAAAATTCTGTCTTGGCTAGCCAGCTAGTATCTCAAGATATGTATCAGTAATAGCAAACCATATTCTCATAATTTCATATATTTGGACCCAGATATTTTTCCAGAAAAGATAAATTTTTATTCCACATTAATACAGTATTTAGGACAACCAAGATGACATTTAGGTTCTTAAAGTTTTATCACAATAGATGAAGAATGAAAACTACTGGAAATTCTCCTGCTTTTCAACACAGAAATGGCTGTCTCAGCATAGCCCCAGCTAAAAAGTATTAAAAACAAACAAAAGAAACCTGAAAAAAGCTTTAAAAAAAAAAAAGCCAAACAAAACCACCAACCAAACCAACAAACCACAAACCCCAAGAACTTTAAAAAACCCTGAGATTGATTCCTTTTCAAGCAAAGACCATGTCTGGAAACTATCAACCCAACTACAAGACTTCTGAAATTGCAAGGTTTTAACAGGACAGAGGACTCCCTTGGCAACTTTAGGATAGCTGGTATTTCTAGTTCACTGCTGTACCTCTAATTTAGGAACCATCATCAGTAGCCCAGAAAGAGGACAGATATTGTGTATCCTGGGTATATTCTTCAATTCCAACCTCATTATACCAACTACTGAAAAGAAAAAAAGGGGCAAAGTACCTTGCTTTCTATGACTTGATTTGACAAGAGAAAACAAAGAGCTCCAAATGTTTAAAGAACTGGCATAAGACTGACAAGCAACAACAGTTAGAAACAAAAAGACTTGTACTTAGTCATAGTTTAGTTCGACTTCCAAGTTTGTTTTTGTTTTTATTTGTTTAAACATTTAAACATGAAGGTTTGACTCCAGGATGGCTCTAATCGTACAAATACCTTGCTCTAACCAGGCAAGTTAAAACACACAGGCACTTTTACAATGTTTTCTTATTCCAAATTCAGGGGCTTTTATGTTTTACGGACAAATTGGAAAAAAGTATTTTAAATGGAAAGAAACAAAACAAAAAGTACCAAGTTTAATAACAACCTTAAACATACACACATACAAACCAAAACCCCTGCAACAAAACCAAAAAGCTGAAACAGAAAAAATTAAACAAAACCCGCTGTGCTGCAGTATGAGTAATAGTCAAGCTCATCTACTAAGGAGATAAAAGATCTAGTTCCCTAATGAATTTTCACATGGTTTAAAACACAAGGATATTCTAATAACTTGTCTTACCGAAACCAGCCAAGTCCAATACTGCAACTGCTCGAGGCACAAGACTCAGTTAAGTCTGCAGAAATTTAATTTGTGGGGCAGCTGCAGAATCCAGCACTACTAGTTTGGCAGATTCAGACAACTTCTACAATGCAGGAAAAGCCTGAATTGCTGCTTTTACTGATGCTGAGAAAATATCAGCCCTGACTAACAATGTACCCCACCCCTGTTAAAGGCAACAAATTGATTTGAGCTCAACTCTTGGCTTCCACTACATTTCTGCCTAAATAAACTTCAATTTGACACACTTAGCTGGTCACCAATGAAAAGCCTAAGGCTACAAGTTGCTGCAAGAGGCCACTTTCCCTTGGACACATCTGTCCTATTTTTTGAACTGAAGTGAAGCTTCAGAAAGTTTCTGATGCTCAAAACTATTCACAGGGCTACACAAACAGGCAACTGTATATGCAGATTTCAGAAGCAGAGCTTTGCTAGGAAAGCACTCAATAAACAGTAGCATGCCACTGTTCTCAATTAAAGACACATTCTATAATAAGTGAATAGTGACATTTTTTCCCTTTTGAAGAACCCTTGGAGAGGTACTCAACACAATTATGTAATGCTTACAACAGGCTACTTTTCCTGGCTAAACAAGGACATTCCCTCAGAAAAATAAAACCATGAATTTTAAATTAAGACAGTAGTGACAGAATAACAGAAATCAGCAGATTATATTTTTACCCTTGGAAAGCATTATCTTCTGCAATTCCAGAAGAAGGGAGAAAAAACTAACAGACATTAAATAGAAGAAACATTTTCTCATTCAAGATTTAATACAGATTTCTCTCCATAGCTCTCCAATAATAATAAAGAATGACCAGATCTTTTCTGATGTTTTGCTGTTAGACTTTGTTCCTTCTGGTGTGTGAAATGTATGAGCCATGTTGAAATCAAGCCCTTAATTCTTTCTAGAGTATCTTTAAGCCAGAATTTTGTTACAGCTCTGTCCATACCGTTTTCCCCTCATCCACTCTGCCATCACTTTTGAAGCACTCCTCTTCTTTCATATTTGTTTTTAATTTTTCTCTTGCTTTTGCCTTTTATGTCAAACACTCAGCAGTCCCAATATATTGATTGGCAACAGACACATGGATCTACAGAGCCTTCCTACTCATAGCAAAGAGAATGCACAGCAAGCTCATTACAGTGGACTTTAAGAGCAGATTTTTGACACCTTCAGGGATCTGCTTGGTGGAGTACCATGGGATAAAGCCCTGGAGGGAACAGGTGCCCAAGGAAGTTAGTTAATATTCAAGGATCACCTCCTTCAAGTGCAGTAGCAACGCATCCCAACAAAGAAGTAGTCAGGCAAAAACATCAGGAGGCCTTCACGGATGTACAGGGAGCTCCCAGACAAACTCAAGCAATAAAAGGAAGCTACAGAGGATGCAAGCAAGGACTGGTGACCCAGGAGGAATACAGAAAAATTGTCCAAGCTGCCAGGGATTGGGTTAGGAAAGCTAAAGCCCTCAAAGAATTAAACTGGTCAGGGATGTCAAGGGCAACAAGATAAGGTTCTTCTATAGGCACACCAATGATGAAAGGAAGACTAGGAAAAATATGAGCCCTCTCCAGATGAAAGTGGGAGACCTGGTTACCCCAATCATTGAGAAGGTACTCAATTATGTTTTTCTCTCAGTCTTCAGTGGCAAGTTCTCCACTTGAGTCCCAGAGGGCAAAGGTGGGGATTTGGAGAATGAAGAACTGTCCACAGAAGATGACTAGGTTCAAGATCATCTAAGGAACCTGAAGGTGCACAAGTCTACAGGACCTGATGCAGTGCATCCACAGGTCCTGAGGGAACTGGCAGAAGTGGCTAAGCCACTATCCATTGTATTTGAGACCTGTGGCAGTTCAGTGAAGTTCCTACCAAACTGAAAAGGGGAAACAAACCCCTCATTTTCAGAAAGAGAAACAAGGAAGACACGAGGCCAGTTTCAGCTTGATGCCTTAGCAAGATCATGGTGCAGATCCTCTTGGAAACTGTGAGAGGGCACATGGAAAATATGGGAGATGATGTGCAAGAGCTAACACAACTTCACTAAGATCAAACCATTCCTGGCAAATTTTCTGGCTTTCTACAAGCAGGTGAAGGTGTTGGTAAATAAGGGAAGAGCAACTGACATCATGTACCTGGACTTATGCAAAACATTTGACAGCATCTTGTTATGTCCTTGTTTTTAAATCGAAGGCACATGGATTTGACAGATGGTCACTCAGTGAATAAACAGTTGGCTAGATTGTTGCATTTAAACAGTTGTGGTCAACAGCTTGATATCCAAGGGGAAACCAGTGACAGCTGGAGCTCCTTAGGGACATCTTGGGACATGGACAGTGGGATGGAGAGCACCCTCAGCAAGTCTGTCCACTACACCAAGCTCTGTGGTGGGATTGATGTGAGGGAAGGGACAGCATCCACAGGGACCTCTACGTGCCTGAGAAGTGGGCTCACGTGAACCTCATGAAGTTCAACAAGGCCACAAACATGGTCCTGCACCTGGGCTGGGACAAACCTTGGTACCAATACATGGTAAGTAGAGAAAGGATGGAGAGCAGCACTGAGGAGAAAGATTCAGAGGTGCTGGTTGATGAAAAGCTCAGCATGACCCAGCAATGTGCACCTGCAGCCCAGAGAGCCAAATACACCCTGAACTGCATAAAGAGCAGTGTGGACAGCAGGGCGAGGGAGGGGACTCTGCCCCTCTGCTGTGGTGAGATCCCATGTGGAGTGCTGCATCCAGCTCTAGGGACCAAGATAAGAAAGACACAGAGCTGTAGCAGCGAGTCCAGAGGTGGGTCATGAAACTGACCAGAGAGATAGAGAATCTCTCCTATTAAAGAATGCTGATAGAGCTGGGGCTGTTCAGCCTGGGGAAGAGAAGGCTCTGGGGAGACACCAGTGAAGCCTGCCAGTACCTAAGGAGCCCTGAAAGAGAGCTGGAGAGGGACTTTTTTTACAAGGCCATGTAGTGACTTGATAAGGGGTAATGGCTTCAAACTGAAAGAAGCCAAGTTTAGATTAGATACAAAGCAGAAATTCTTCACTATGAGAATGGTGAGGCCCTGGAGCAGGTTACCTTTAAGTTGTGGATGCCTCATCCCTGGAAGTGTTCAAGATCAGGCTGGACGGGGCTTTGAACAACCTGGTTTTGTGGAAGGTGTCCCTGTCAATGGCAGGACTCTTCCAACCTAAACTATTCTCTGATTCTATTATTTGCACCTTCACCAATTCTTGCTACTTCTCTTACCTTCACACCTGGTTGCCCAAAAAGGTCTAAAGAAACAACTTCAGCATTTAAATTCTATCAAAACTTACGGGAGTTTTGCACAGATGGTTTCCAAGTTTATTTTCAAGGCAATAAACTAATCTTGATTGACAAATCTAAAATAATCATGTAGATCTCTTGTGCAGCAAAAGTACATAATAAAAGTTACTAAAAAATGTCCTGCTGGAAAGCTGTAGTCCTACATTTTGAAGGGGTATAAATCTGTTGATGAAAATAGTAAGGAAAGAAGTCATTTTGGGGGATGATTGAGAAAAATTAATGAATCAATAATTAAATTTTACACTACTTTATTGAATTTTCAGAAGCCTAGTTTGAATATTGGAGAAAGAACATATTGTTCCTGTGCTAAACACAGGTTCAGCACCTCTGAATTTCCCACATCAACCCAGTAAAATGTTTAGTGCTACCTACCTGAATCATCAGCTAATCTGCTGATTCTCTCCAACACAGCAATACAATCTCTCTCATCATCACTGACTTCCTTCAAAGTGTCCAGCAAACTTCGAGCCACCATTTGCCTAGTTTACAAGAAAGATTAAAAATCAGCATTATTTGTGTCCACAAATACAGCTAAATCAAAAAGTTGTGCAATCATACCAGTTTCTTACACCAAATAAAATTTTATATATATTCACTTTCAAGTCTGTAAATTTAGTTAGCCCTGCTTTGGGAATTCTTACTTCTGATACCTGGCATAACCTTAAAGAACTGTAAGCTTTAAACGTAACATTACAAGTATCCCTTTCATTTACAAGGATAAGAGAAACCAGCCACCAAGACCAGAAACAGTAATTATCTGCTAAGTGGGCAAACAGGAACCGAATGTTAGGAAGTCAGACTCAGCCCTCCATCCCCATCTCTGAAGTCCCTAATTTGTTCCATACAAAACAAAGTAACACTAGTATCGTTAAAATGTTTTTAAACAGAATTCTGAATTTATTTCACAAAAGCATGAACACTCAAGCTGAAGATTTTCATACCAATGGTGACATTCAAAGTCAAACTTCTACAACTTTCTACCCACAGTACAAATGCAATGGGTATACACTGTGAGCAGTGGGTACACACTGTGAAAAAACACTACTACCCAACCCATGTGTACCTGAGACATACATTAAGCAAAGTAGAAACATTAAGAAAATAGTAAGGAAGTCATAATCAACTCAGTTACTACTTCAAATGTGCAAGAAAATTTTCTATGGATTAATTTATGAGTGACGAGATACAGTCAGATTTGTGATTTTGTCCTCTAAGGTCCTGCCACAGCCTATGCTACAAAGTCATACCCATCAGGTACTCAGACAGCCCTAAATGCAGCTGGGAACATGTGGCAGTCAACCTTTCTCCTCAAAAACAGCCAGCAATGGCATAACTCTTTTCTCACACTATTGGATAAAGTGGGTTACACGTCAGTTCAGAGACCTAGCAGAATTATCCCTGGAATGGGAATGGGCCAAGGAACAGCGTCCAAGACACTGGTAGGTCTGGTAATGCCCTGGAGCAACTCAACAAAATGCTGAAGTAGCAAGTATCAAGTGCCAGGTATTTCCAGAACTGAAGCACAGAAACACTCTTAGGATGTAGCCTAGGTAGAAGCACTGCTGACAAACAGCAGTGCTGCAGACAAAAGCAGAGGCATACCTAAACTTTATTATGTTCACTACAAGCAGTGAACGTGAGCAGTGGTCAATGACTGGTAAGAAAACAGATGGTTACATTTCTAGTGCACAAGGGAAGCTCAAGAACTTCACAATTCCACGCAAACAGAAAAAGGCAGAAGGTTTCCATGAATTCCCAAAGCTAAGCACACATTTTCTCCCACTGAAAATTGGTAATTTAAGTATTTTACATTGGTCACTTGTGGAACTAAACTGTTTTGACATACAGATGCATAGAACCTTCTAAAAATCAAACTGAAGAAACCATTTGCTGTTAACAAATCTCCTCTCCCTCACTCTTTTCAACTGGACAGAAATACATCTCCCAGCAGAGATCTTGATACACAGTAAAATTTCTGCCATCAAAACCCTAAGGGAGGGAAACAGACTGCATGACACACTAACCTAGATGCAGAGTTGACTTGGTCTTTTAAAGGGCTGGACACCTCTGAAAAGAGAAGAGGAACAAATGAAGCAATTTCATAAACCAGCCTGTGTGGACATGGGTCTCCTACATATTGAACGTAGTCTTGGAAAGTGAGAGACAAATCAACTAACCCACTGAGTCTCAGCAAGTAAGGAACCACAGTAAACAGCACTACAACCCATCTAATAAACAGCTCAAAATCCCATCTGACTCCTGGGGACTATGGAATGGCTCTCTGCTATGCTGGAAATTTTGAGAAGACTCATCTCTTCACAGAGCTGGATTCCAGTGGCTGAATCTCAGAGTGTCTTCACTAGATCCTGTGGGTTGCACATGTGGCTATGCAGAAGGCAATAAACCTGCTCAAGAGGAGGAGATGAAAACACAAATCCTAACCTGAAGTAGACTTGACCCATCTTTTAAACCCATTCAGCTCATTCCCTGCATTAAATGTAGGATGGCCCCCATCAGCATTCAGATTTCCCTCTTTAGCTTGTAAAGGAATGAATGGATCTACTTCTACAATAAGCAGATTCTGGTAAAAAGCAAAACAACAAAGGGCACCAGAGTAATCTAAACTCACTTTAGCAAACCTAACTGGGTAGGCAGCCAGTAATCACAGCAAACACACAACTCACTCCATTAATTCATCCATCCATCCATCCTGTGCTCTGAGAGATGATGGCCACTCATGTTCTCCAAACATTATAGGCTGTGATCTAGTTCTGCTAAGGTGTGCTTGGTCTATGCTACCTAAGCAGCAATACATCTATCTATCCACTAAATAGTTTACACACCAAAGAAAGGCCAGAGGTCAAAGGCTGCAATGTAACATGCAGTACAAGCACTTCCATGACTGTGTGCAGAAGTGGAGGATATTTAGCAAAATTCAAAATTTCATGAGCCTGTCCAACACTAGGAAAAACTGATAGGGTATCTTGTAGGTACATTTAACTGCAATTAAAACTGTACACAGACAAAATAAAGGATGTGAGAAAATATTCTGAGAAAAACTATAAATATCTTTGCTTTGCTTATTCCAACTCCTTTGAACATCACTAGCCCTTTAATAAATTTCTACTTTAGAATTCAATTTACTTCATCTGCACAAGGGGCACATTTAGCTAATAAGGATATGTTTAAAAAACTGAAATAAAACCAGAGAAAAATAAAATTAAAAAAAGATACTTTTTTATCTTTGCCCATTTTTTCAGAACTTGTAAATCAAAATTTCACAGAATCACAGAATACGCTGAGTAGGAAGTCATCCATAAGGATCATTGAGTACAACTCTCAGCCCTGCACAGGACATCCCAAAGAGTCACAGAAACATGTCTGAGAGCACCAATGACATTTTGTGTTTAAATTAACACTGGCAGTAGTAACTGAGCTTGGCAGTTTCTCCAAACAAGCTCTGAGAATATTCAGAATAAACTCTCAATTTCAAAATCAACATCTTTGTACCCTTAGGAAGAAAGGCTAAACATGCAGAAGTACATTCAAGCATTGTAATTAGGAGTTTTCTTAGTGCTTTGGGAAAGTTCTGTCCCTTGTTAGTTCAGCTTATATCATTTTGACATACATTTAAAAAGTAAAATTTCTCAAGCTATATTGTTAGATTTAAGTAATTTATTTGGTATGCACAGATCTGCAAATCTACATGCAAAAACCCCATTTTGAGGTTCATTTCATTTTTTATTACATTTTAATTTTTGACATACAGCAGGGTCAGAAACACTGAGACAAAACCAGAGTAAAGTCAGAGATCAGGAAAAATAACCTAATTTATACTAAAATGATGAGAAATGTCCCTGTCAGAACAAGGCCAGTATAGTTTCACCTGCATGTCTTCAGCATGAGTTTAGCACTTCCTTACTGTCAGTACTCAAATACTGAAAAGAGAAATTACACGGGGCTAGGCTGCAGAGACAGACAGAAGAGAAAAACAACTGCAGCTGTGGACAATCAAATTCTCAATCAACTTTAATCTGATCATACCTAAACAAAAATAAGGCAAGGTAGTCTTGACACCCCACAAAACTGTCTTAGAGAGGTTTTTCAGATACATTACAGCAGGGTTCCTGTAATTACAACATTCCTCTGTTTTAGTGGGGATATTTCATGCATGCAAGTCCCCAGTTTTGAAATACACAGTTAAATGCAGTTCCTGTGAAAGTGTTACTTTTAAGCTGTGAGTACACACACATTGAGATCCGGTATATCCTCACTTACTGCTGTCCTATGAGTATTTCAAGTTTCTGTTGCCAGAAAACTTTTTTCAAAGGACATCAGGTATTCTCCCAAGGGAAAAGCAAAGATGTACTTCAAAACACAAAGAAGTCTGGCAAAAGGATAGCTTCAAATTATCTACGTGGCAGATACAGTCTTGATAGTCAAGACTGACTATACTCGTGAACAAGAGTCTCCTGCCGAGATGTGCTTTGGTCTGAAGAGAAAAAGCAGCAGTAATTCCTCAAAGTTATGAAAATGAAGGACCTGTGTCCAGGAACTGCCCCACTATTCAAATAGACTTACTGGTGAATGCTCTACATTTCTGAGCCTTCTTAATGAGGAATGGAAGCAAGTTCACAACAATAAAGATTAGAAAAACCCCAAAAGAGATTTTAAGAAGGGATTCCTATTTCCAAGTCCCATCTCCTAAATTTTTTTAGGACACAGACACTGATCCACTTCCATCTAGAACAAGTGTCTGAGAAATCATCAGTGCTCAAGGAATCCACTCAAAGGAAACTAGACTTTTGCAGCAGCTGTTAAAAATCCCTCCACTTTAATCATTAAATACAATCACAGACTGCAAATAAGCTGCATAGGTAGATGATTAACCAAATAGAAAAGGATAATAAAACCAAATGCAAAGAGGAAATAATACCCAAAATGAAAATTAAAGATAAAAAACTGCCATACTAAAAGAAAATTCATCCAATTAAAGGGGAAAAAAATCTTACCCTAATTTAATCAGATTCAATGATTATGTTTCAAGAGTTTGGAATGTGTAATATGAAGCTTCCACAGAAATGCAGGTTCCAGGTCACAGAAACAACCGAAACATTAACTCAATCACAGTATTTTAAAGCCTTTAAACTACTCATTAGTAACTGGATGTGCTGATACCATACTAAGTCATAGGAATAAACAAATGTTATTTAATTAATCGTTTTCCTATTAAATGCTCCAGTTCCTCTGCTTAGCAGAAATCCCCGCTATTATTCTGAGACTGACTAATGCTGAATCATCATAAACTGACTGCAGTAGTCACTATCATTTATTGTGATCTAAGTGCTACTCACAGTTATACCACTAATGATTATATTTTGCTATTTCCTATATTTTCTTATGCTACATAACACAATAGGCCTACAAAGAGAGCTAGGATTAAAAAAACATGTTTGTACCAGCAAAAATAATCCAAACAAGCAAACACAGGGGGAAAAAAAATCAGGAAAAAGTTCAGTTACTCTGACCACCTTCGCCTCCAGTAAAGCACAGGATGCATAAAGCTGGACAGAGCAATTAAAAAGAGTCCAAGTTTATGCATGCTCTATATCCAATGCAACCCATACTGAGAAATTAGACACAATTTTTTCTTAGCTGAGCAAGTAAAATATTAGGACCAGGATTCTTGGTTAAAATTCAAGACATACAACTTGAGTTTCTGAGTTTGTTCTCCTCCCTACTGGCTTTTATTACACAATTGTTACCTGGAGCCTTGAAGGCTCCTCTTCCTTCCCTCTCTCCCCCACGAAAAGCCAAAACATGCAAAAACTCTCTCCTGGTAGTATAAGTGCCAATTTCATCTTAAATTGTAAAATACAGTAAACTTTGGATTTCAGGAAAAAAACAAAATTTGAAAATGAGGTGTATTTCAGAACGCATCTATGCATACAGGTTCATGCAGGTTATAACAAGAGAAACCATTCTGCAATTTTCAGCTTCGATTCAATGGTATGTTCACACACGTAGTGTGGAATTTTAAGTGCAGTTCACATGACTAAAGCTAAGAACAGGGCTAAATCCTTTCCAAACCCAGGCCATGAACAACAAAACAGAGACTATCCTATTGGGTGGTTGATCACAGACTTTGCTTCTGCATATTACTGTATTAAGAATTCAACATTAAAGCAAACACACTTCATTAAATGCTTACTTGGAAGCCCAAACTAAACCATATTCAAATAAAGTACCAAAAAATCTTGATGTTAACATATTTAATATATTTCTGTGATCCTGTTACTGTTTACAGATCCAATTAAAATAAACCATGGGTTTGAATTTCTCCATTGGAGTGCAGAGCATCTGAGTGCCAAGGGGATGGGGTGGGATGTGTGTCTGTCTGAAGTATGCTACAATACCTGTGGCTTTTAAATGAAACTACTGTCTCAGTGGCATTATAGAAATAAAAAGAAGAAAATGCTGAATACAGTATTAACTGGCCAAGTTCACTTTCAATAACCAGAAATAGCAATCCTCAAACTGCAAAGAAGATTGATTCTGAAATAAAGTTCTTGGGTTTCCCTTGGCAATCTCCTGGCTGTTCATTATACTCTCCTGACTTTTCACGAAGTATCTTCTTAAACTCACTTTCACAGAGAGTTATGGATGGAGTTTACTATCACCTTACAGTCCTGTGCCAACAGGAACGTTAGCATCTGCAAAATCACCTCAACTATGTGCTCCAATTAATGAAGGAGTTCAAGAAGTCCTTTACTACAGTTGCTTAAAAGGTGAACTACTGTTTTTCTGCTATCATTAACATTTTGCTCTAAGTAGGAGGCGCATGAGCAAACAGGAGGAGTGGAAACTGAAGAGTTTCATAAACGTGTTGGGTTTTTTGAAATTATTTATATTCCATGCAAATTAACTTCAGTCAGGTTTGAATCAGATGAATAGTTTGCATACCATTAGCCAGACAGAACATTTAAGACGCATACCTGTTAAATATGTTCTCACTTGCAGCGTACTTGTCCAATCTTCCCAAAGGCGTCAACATTTCATCTTGTGAGACAAAGTCCAGGGCTGAAGGTATAATAATCACATCAGACTCTGAGCTGTAGTCATCCACACCAACTATCAGAGACATCAGAAATACTCCTTATAATCACAGTAGTTTGACACTAAAATGATGTCTGTTGTTGGTCTGCAATACAGAAGTCTAGGCAAGGTCCCATTGACAACATATTTAGTAACTAAATCCCATTGTTCCCACCAGCTTCCCCAGCCCCCACAAAGTCTTTTCTATACAAGTGCGACTGATGATGTATTAACGGATTTTGAATCATTTTCTCTAAGCTCCCAAGTTGAGATTCATCACTAAACTTCCTGAGTATTTTTATACCTTGTATTTTTCTCAAGCAAATGCCTTTTATCTCACTGTAAAGTCAATGTTATGAAGACACGTACTCAAATCACAGCTGCAGGTAGCCCACAGTTTATACAACACGATTTAACAGACCAAAACCACTTTGTTCTAAAACAGAAAAATCTAAATCAAGCCTGTGTAAAAGAACAAACAAACAAACAAACAACACCACCAAACCCAGAGTGTGCTGCTACATCTGACTACCAAATAAAATGGGGGGCACAATTCACCTACTGTATAATTATTAATCAGCAAATAATCAGGAAACTTCATATACAGACCCCTTGATCAACAGAGAACCAAAGAAGTGGAAGGAAGTCCAATCCTGTTCTGCAGAGCTGCTTAAGAATTAGGATTTGAATTATCAGCTTTTTCGTTTCCATATGCCCTCCAAACTGCTCTAAAACTCAGTCCCATAGCGAACACTCACTTCTGGCTGCAAATGAGATCACCTGCTTGAAAGGTCACCTCCATTAGTCCTGAAAACATGACACTACAGTACACTACCCGTATTCTGAAGTCTAGCCAAATCTCTCTGAAATGCCTTTTCAAAACTTGCAAATAGAGAAGATCAAAAGACAGATCTTCTACAAGGAAGAAAAAAGATTACTGTCCTCTTACTTTCCATACAATTATGCTGTGCTACATAAATTGCTTACCAAACAGTGTGTGTCATTACTTTCAACATTCAGAATACATCAACAGCTACCACTGCCTGAACATCTTCCTTACTGTACTTCAAATGTCAAAAGGCAAACACTGAGATCTGGGAAAGGTAGATTTTTAGATGAAAAGCAAACACATTAACTAAGTTAATGACATCCTTTTTCTGACAAAGTAATTCTCCCATTTTCTACATAGAGAATCCATGGACATCAATTGATCCTATCCTTGCACAAGGGACCAGAGCTGCTCATAGGACATGAAATTCTTGCCAGAAATCAAGTGAAAAAAGTGATGGGGAAAGAGCAGGTGTGTAAGAACAATCTAAGAGATAGGAAAAAGAAAGGAAGTGTACTAGGAACCAAAGGAAATGGAAGAGCAACCTGAGAAGAGGAATTAGTGGTCTTAGATATGTCTAAGGCAGAGGACAGAATAACAAACTGCAGAGGGAGGAAGGGAAGGCTGAAAAGAAAGATCAGCTACAAAAAGCTATTGCAACACAAAGGGAAAGTGTTTAGCAACTCCAGGTTTACATAACTATTTGAACTTGTGTTTGGTTTGGGTTTGTGGGTTTGTTTGGGTTTATTTTTTGTTGTTTAGTTTGGGCTTTTTATTTTCACACGAAGTGGGAGGCAAGTAAAAGTGAACTCATAATGCAAGCTAGGACTTCATGCCAGGTTAAGTTAACAAGTAACAGGCTACATCCTTTCACAGGCTCATAGGCCTTTAATTCAACCCAGCAACCCAACTGAGACTAGGGATTTTTCTGTGTTTTTAGTTCTGCCATCTCACACCTAGGTTATTTCAGTGGAAAGTATCTTCAACCATCATCCAGCCCAACCACCTCAGGACTGACCAAAAGTTAAATCACTCCCCTCTCCACTTCCCATCCTTATGAATCTACAGAAAGTGATGAAGTCACCCCTCAGCCTCCTTCTCTCCAAACTAGACAGTGAAATTAGTTCTATGACAGGGTCCTATTTTTCTATTTCAGTGTCTGTTGATCATACTGTAAATTTAAAAACATAAATTGAAGAAGTTATGTCAAAACACCAATATAAAAGTAACTATAATCCTGATAAAAATTACTTAGCTATCAAACTCATGAATACAAAAAAATAAAATGCTGACCATGGCATGCACCACCAATTTTATTCCCTCTATTTCTCTCTTCTCAACTCAGCTTTGTTCTATGTTCCTCCCTGTATCCTCAACACGTTTATTTTTCTACAGTTTTTGCCTCATGAAACCAGTTTAGTCAACCCAACTGCTAAATCCACTATGTATCAGATATAAATACCAATGATAAAAATATGAGCATCTGCTTATAATTTATCTGTTTGATGTTTCTTACTAGTTCAAACAGTGAATTGTGTGGATTTGGCTCTGCTGAGTTTATGAATTGTAAAATTAGGCTTAGCACTACATTGAGCTTGATGCACCTCTGCTACCAAACCACATTTATTATTTAAATAATTCCAGCATCTCAGCTCATAGTCACAGAAGAGATCACTCAAATGACAGCATCTTGATTAACACAACTATAATACAGGGAAGAAAAGGGTGGTAAAAATAAATCAATCAGCACATGAACAGTTTATAGTTCTAGCAAAGTGCTGTTACAGTCACGTTACATATTCATTTTCTCTTTCACAACATCTGTCCAAGTGAAAAGAGACAGTCCATTCCAACAAAAGAACTCCCACTCCAACAAAGTCCCTCAAGTGGGTGTTTGTCTTCAGCTTGCCACAAACAGGAATCACCAACATCTAACCATTCCTCATCTAAAATGCATAAAGGACATACTTGGCATTATTCAATAAACCAGGTCACTTTGCTACTCCCTCGACTTGTACTAAAACAGTTACCAAAAAGGCTGTTAACTGAATACTGACTCATCAGCCCTACTCTGCTTTCTACCCAACTTTGAGCACTTGACTAAGTACCAGAGGACCTTCTGTAAATTTCACAAATGCAAAACAACACAAGCGTACTGGTTTTGGCTGGGACAGAGTTAAAGTTCTTCATAATAGCTTATATGGGGATACTTTGTACATTTCTAACCTATTCACTGGGAGGGCATCATGAGGAATTGAAAAGGCCCTGACAGTGTTTAAGCCCTGTCTTCAACAGTAACATATCAGTGATTTATCAACACTAGTTTCAACACAAATCCAAAACATTGTTCCATACAAGGTCTTATGGAGAAATTTAATTCCGTGTCAGTCAAAACCAGTACAAATTTTGTTTAATTCAAACGCACAACACACAAACTTCTTCCCATTTCAAAATGTAGACCAAGCTACAGGACCACAGATTACTCACCTACTACAGAAAAACTACAGGTCAATTTTCTTATTTTTCTCCACTTTTTCAAACAGGTACAAGTATGGACTAAATCCATAGAAAACATATAAACTACAAGACACCACTGAAAACTAATGGAAGTGCAGAGCCTTAACTACCTTCTAATCTGTTCTTATGTGTTCACACCAGCACGCACAAGTAGTGCTAGAGAAAACAGGAGTTTCCATAAGAACACACTATCCCAGGAGTTTAAAGTCACTAGTGGTGTCAGGAAGAGAAACAGCAATTGCCCAGTGATGTCAAAAGCAATCACAGTGCTTCTATTTCTGTACATTCAAGTACTAAAGTAGAACAAAATTAATACATTCATCATTTATCCAAAGTTTGCAGGTGTCTCTTCAAAACTCTACACAAAGACCACAAAGACTGCCAAACACAAGGAAGCATCACATAAGGAGACAGGCACTGCCTTTTGCTTCCATGTCTGACTGTCATTAACCCCTTGTATTACAGAAGCCAAGTAACTTGTCCTCTGTGTACCTTCATTTTCCTATCAAAGCATTTGTTTGTTTTTTTTGTAGAAGTTGTTCAAGCTTGTCTATCTATCTTGCATCTGGTCCATAGTGTACAGTGTGAAAATATATTAACATTCCCTGCCTTGCGCTCTCCTCTGTTATATGGCAAGGATATAACAATAACTTGACACAGTTATTAACTAACGTGAACTATACAGCAATCTTGCTGAGGCAGACTAAGTGTAGAGGTGCTTAGTGAACCACTGCCAAGCTTGGCTGAGCACACAACAACACAGAGGTCCATCACAAGCTCAGTCCCCTATAAAACCACAGCCTCAAGGCCAATTTTCAAGCAAGTTGGTTTTTCTACTACGTGTCTCATCCTCATAGTATCTTTCACAAAGGTTTCTCATACTTAATCTTTTACAGAGAGGTGCACAAAATCACGTTTGAAAAAAAAAAACAACTACTATTTTTTCTTATTTAATAATACAGGAACAATTCTCTACCACAGACTGCTCAGTAACAAAAGCCTATATGTATTCCTTTTTTGCCTCTGTATTTGCTATGAGCTCCATGGCAGAAATGAGCTCCAGATTCTTCTTTGTTTTGGCATAGAAACTCAGTGACAAGAAGTGTATTTAAAAAAATAATCAATTTTCAATTCTGAAAGCTGAACAACAAACAGCTTTAAGGATTCAAAATCTCCAGCTGATATTAACAGCTCTCTCTTTTTATCTTCTGCATCTGCAAAGAGCTCTCAAGATCTATTGCAAAATCTATATGGCAGATATATCTACTAAAATGGACTAAATTTTATTCAATTTTATTATAAGCTACTTACTACACTCTGCACCAATCGGTAACAAATGGATATTCAGAATAATACAGCACTTAGACACAGGAAGAACTGGGCTCTGTTCTGCTGTTCAGGCAAGTAATTTTTCTGCTTAACTGTAAAACAAGAATTGTAATCTTATGTGCCCAGACATCTGCTATCATGACCACAAAATAACAGCAGCAGGTTTTGTTCTAAATTATTGCCCTCCATGCTACAAAAGAATAAATTCACCTTAGATTTAGACTTTTGCAGAACACAAGTAGTATTCTCAGCCCTTCAACATTGCAAACATGCTCATTTCTATTTAACTTCCTGTAAGAAACATCACTTTGCATCTGATGTGCTGCAAAGAGAAATTCACCTCAACATGAGCACTAATGCTTAAACACCTGCATTTGTTCACAGCTGAACTCACTACTCTTAACCTTTTTCCTACTGCAGGGTGTCCCAGCCCTGAGTCTGCAGTGACAACACAGACCAAGGTATCAGTGACAGTATTTCAGATTAATTTGTGACCACATATTTACTGCACCACTTCAGCAAAATTAATCAACAGCTGTTGCAATGGCAATCACACAAATTTTACAAAATGTGCTTGTCATGCTGAATTCTACCACCCTGCCAGCCCAATCCAGGCATCACTCAGTGGTCATCACAGAACCCACCATCAGAAAGTAGGACCTGTTTTTTCCATGAGACACTTAAAATCTACTTTGTCTGTTTTCCTCCTGCTGTAGTCCGAGACTAAAAACGCAACTGAGGTGCCACACGGTGTGTGATTCTACTCAGCAAAAGTCATCACTACAAGAGATAATCTTCGATTCCAGCCCACCTACCATATTAGCAGAAACAAGAACCACCCTTTTCCGTCTGAATTTCTCCCCCAAATTAGCCCTTCCATGGAGTTCCAAACCATTAGCTCCAAACCATGGAGCACTGCCAGACTTGAGCCTCTTATGAAAGTCAAGTTCCCACACCTGTGTGCACAGACTTCGCTGTCTGAACTCCAAGCTTGGCTGGGCTGGGTTTGGGGGTGGGGCAGAAGGAGCAGAGAGGCAGGAGCAAGGAAGATAAGAAAGGTGGAAATGCAAAGCAGCACTGATGCAATTACCACGTTAGTCCCTATGTAGCACTTTGGTAGCAGTTTGCTAACAGCTCAAAGCACAGAC
This sequence comes from Sylvia atricapilla, assembly GCF_009819655.1. NCBI lineage: Eukaryota > Metazoa > Chordata > Aves > Passeriformes > Sylviidae > Sylvia > Sylvia atricapilla. The sequence goes on along the minus strand of NC_089140.1, from coordinate 101,232,135 downwards.
ACAGCAGACTCTTTGAAATAAAGCCTCAGTACAGGTTTGGGGGACAAGGGACGGGGAGCACTTAGCAGATGAAAGACAGAGAAATCAAAAAATCAGCTGCTGTTTACACACAGAATTGATGCAAGCATGGCACAGCAAATTTCAAAGACCCAATGGTCTAAATGTAACAGGCTATGAAAATATTTTCATTTCGCAAAGGCCTTCATAAAAAGATAGCTATCAAGCTGCCATAGGAGTTGCATTTCTCATCAAGCAACAGAGGAAACAAGAGACAATAAAAAATACTTCAAGCAAGGAGAAGAGGTGTAGCAAAAGTTTGCTTCTTTTGGGCATACGCAACCAGCACTGAAAATCCTGATTTGCTCTGGGAAAAAAGGAATAGTTCCATCTCATATTGCTCACTAGTCATTTATTTGCACAACAGCTGAATGTACCTTCCACCAGTTAACAGTTTGACCTGCAACAAACAGTGCTCCAGAGGAAACTGAAACAAAGAGAGGGACATCCAAGCTACCAGTTTAAACAATCAACAGTTTATATTCTGTCTGCCTGTTTCCTGTAGGGAGCATGTCACGCCCATCACCAAGGCACTCAAGTTCCCTGCTGCTTAAGTCCCTGTCTTCTACCCCTCCCAAACAACTGCATGCACTTAAGAATTGTGGAATGGGGTTGGAGTGAAGTGAAAGCCAGCTACTGCAAGTAGCTCTTGAAGTAGTTCCTCTAAGGTACTTTTTTCTCCTCTACAAGGTCATTACCGTCAAAGAAAGGTATCCCTTTTCTCTCTGCAGAGCACTGCTGTTCACAGGATTTTTAACTGACCTCATGACTGACTGAAAATTTTGTAGCACTGGGAGGAAAATCCTACTTCCATCTTCAACCAACATGTTCTCTCTGGTCCTACCACAACAGGACATGTGCATTCACTGTGCCTGGGGCCATGCTCAAATTCTGCCACACAACTGGTTATCTGGTACACACAAAAACACCCAAGTTCAAACTATATGTGCCTTAACGCTGGACTAACTAGAAGGAAGAGAGACGTGAAGCAAACAACTGAAGTGTAAACACTCCAAAGACTCGAAGCTTTGCAAAGCTTGATGTGACACCATGAGTTATGATACATCAGCTAACAAGCGTTATTCCACTGTGCAGTGACTTCAGCAGCATCTTCACAGCAACTAAAATACACTTCCTCAGGCTAAACACTGCAGAGATGGCAAGCCCTACAACTAGTGCATCCATAAGCTATAAAACATGGCTTTGCAACATAAATTCCTTTCAACTTCCTAACTGCACTCTTCCTCTCTCTGCTTAAATCCCAGACAATGTTCTTGAGATGCTGCTTGACAGCTTTCAAAACTCTTGGTGGGATAAACCTTTGTGTTTTCCAGGCATACGAAGAAATTCTCGCTCACTCAATTCTCCACACTCTTCCTGTCTGTGCCCAGTATAAAACTGGTCAGTGAGAGAAAGCTGAGCAGTACAGAATGCAGGGGATTCGTTCTTGGACAAAGTAACAACAGTCATGGGTGTCCATTGCAATGCAATTTAATGTTTACATTGCTTGCACAACCAAGCATCCCTACAGACTAATCAAGCTGTTCCTCCTGTAGGCTAGAGAGGAAGGAAAAGGTAGTCTCTCCTCCATTCAAGTATTTGGGAACTGTTCAGGTGCTATGGCAACAACAGAAAATAAATTTCCTAAGCAGATCTGTTTATCAGAGAAAAATGCTTCAACAGTCTGCAATATCACTCATATACCATGTCCATTTTATACATTAATCTATTTAGCTTTTCCAGAAATTGTACAGAGATTAACACATATTTATGGTACTATTTGCCTCTCTATTTTCTTTATCTTAAAAACAGTAAGAAAAACCCACCAAACCAGTAGTCTCAACTGTCAGTGCAGTTGTTCCACTGCTGCAAACAAACACCCTTCACAAACATATTCTGACACTTTTTCAACCTATCCAGTAGGATTTTAACACCCTACTGCCAGAAAGAACAGCAGCATTCCTCTCAAACCAAGGAACAGCCACATTAGTTTCTCTCATACTATGCCTTCTAAAGCAGACAGAGGAGCCCTGATATATTCCAGGAACCCTTAGGGGCAGCTGTCCCTGCCTCGCTCTTCCAAAGAGCAAACTGTTTCCTCCAGCTCTCAAAGAAGCTATCCTTTCATCCAGTCCTGCTCACGTTATAACTCTTGCAACGAAAACTTCCTGCCCACACAGAAGGAAAGTCTTAACAGCAAAAGGCACACACAGGAAAGAAAAGCATTTTATCTTCAACGCACTGCAGTCTGCCACCTCCACAATAGGTCAGCAGTCAGAAATAACTGCAAGCGCTGAGGTTTCACTATCTTAAGCCTAGGATTTTGAACATTTCTAGCTCTTTTGTGACTCTTTCAACCCCTCTGTTTTTTAGCTGCAAGTGGGAGAGAAAGGGAGAAGGAGAATACCCAAAGCCCTAGAATATAAATCATAAGAAAAAAAAAAAAAAAAAAAAAAAAAAAAAAAAAAAAAAAGCTGGAAACCTTAATTGAGGATCCCTGCCAGAGATGGGATAATAAAAGGTGGCTGATGAAAAGCACATTCCCACATCAGAAGTGATGCTAGTGGCCTCAGAAAGCTGAAAGCCTAGACGATTACTTCTTCTTCAATCCTCTGCTGGGTGTAATGGAGAAAAAATGTGCAGCTGCATGAGGAAGGTTCATTAGCCTATATCAAATCAAGCACAATCCTTTCCTCACATCATCTTCTTTTCTCCAGGATCCTAAGAGGTTGCTGGAGAAAGAGAGACTAACCATTACCCACCTGAGACCACAAACACCGGAATTCCACGGGGACACAGCCATCCACCTGAGTCTCCCAGTTTCTATGAGGGTCAATCATCACATTAAAAGACAAAGAAATGAACTGAAGTGTTGGGAGAATTAAACCCTGATCTCCAGGGAAAACAACAGACTTAACACGTGTGCTTCATTTGCATTAAGGAATGGTTACAGGATTCCCAAAGGAGCAGAATCTCAGTCACACTAAAGAACTGATTCCAATCACTACAGAAAGTGTGCCATTAATTTCTGTTATTACTTTTTTGCAACGCTGAAATGCCAATCCAGTAACTCAAACTATCTCAGCACTCTTCGACCAGAGCTCGGACTCTGATGGGACCAAAAGGTCAGTACTGCAACAGGGCATTGGAACATCATGTTGGAAATTTAGCTATACTCAAAGCTGGAATGAAGAGACACAATGTGCAGCCTATACAAAACAACTACCAACGTAACAAAATCTGTTAATTCTTATTCTGTGGTGAAGGAACAAAGAAACCACAGTGCAAAAGCTTCTGATATTACTATGTACAGCTGTGGGAAAGGGAAGGTGAATTTTAACATACTGAACGTATGTTATGCCAGCATAATTCACTGCCAGAGAATAAAAACTACAGAACAGCATCAAGCTGTGACTGCGATTTGACACCACAGGGAAATTTTTATAAAAACAAAACAATAACAAAGAAAAAAACCCAACATTTTTTACTTAGACTATAATTAAAAAAGGTTAAAAAATTAAATTTAAATTAGCTTCCATTTGGAAAAAGACTTGTGCCCTACTCAAAGTCTAAGGGAATAATTTAATTAAAAGCATTCAACCAACACAAGCTCACTGCTAATGCTAGATGATTTGCTCATCACCTGGAAAAAGAACATAGCATCAATGATAAAACAGCTTTTGACATCTGCAGATGCACAAAGAGAATTTTCTTCAGCTCAGCTAAATAAGTGTTTCACTCACTGAGAAGCCTGCTGGGACGAGAGGCTAGGAAGATCTGTCCTCCCTTTTTAATCAATGGAAAAGAACTCAATAATAAAAACAGCTATGTTGGATCATCACTACTGTTCTTAGTTTTTAGAACGGTTTCACCCACTAGGAAAATGCAACTGGTAACATTAGATTTGCCAGTTGTAAAAAACTATCTCGTTGAAGAATTTTAAATCCATCATACCATTAAACAAACCTGTGTTAAAGAAAACAAGTTTACACATAGGTATGTATGCATGCACGTATGTGAAAACATTTAACGTTTCTAAACTAGAACTGTCTGAACAACGTGTAGATATTAAAACTCCATTTTCTGCATTTTTAGTTAAAATACCTGGAAACTAAGCACACAGAAAAAGAAAATTCATCATCGTCAGCACAGCAAAAGGTAAAGTTTCAAACTCTGAGTAAGCTACATAACCACCAAAGCATGCTCATATACTTGCAACCACAAGAAGTAGTTGCATGCAAATGCAGCTGTCAGCTATCACTAACAAAGACTTTTTCCAAAAGCAAATGTAAAACAATACTAAAACCAGTTATCAGATCAAAATTTCTTTTCTCTCCTGATTTAAATCACAATTAAAATAATGAGATGAATGAAGCTATCTATCCCCTTTCCAAATCTGAATTCTAATTGCAGATGGCTCTACTTTTTAGAGCACACATCAGTGGTCAGACTGAAAGATGTCAGCATCATGGTACGTTTCATTTCATCTATCTGCACTGATCAGTTCAGCCTTCAGAAACAGCCAGGGGAGGGGAGAACCTAAAACTGTCTGGCAAGAGTCATAAAGAGCACTTCATTTTTGACAAGCCTACATTTGCTTTTTGAACTGTATTTGTTGCCTATTTTCTTTTCAGTTCTATACTTATCTTAGACAGTTATACTATTCTATTTTGATTTTGTATGCACAAAACAAAAGGTTTGTTGAATAAAAGCCAGATTTTCCCTGACTTTTCATATACTGTGCAGGATTTCAGACAGAAGAGCAAGGCAGCCAACAATCCAAGCAGTGGGATGGAGATTCTTCTTCAGGCTTCCACTTTGAGTTTTTTAATTTTCACCCCATGGTCTTTAGAGTGAGGTGCCTTTTTTTTTTTTCTTTAATGGATAATATCACATAAGGATTCTTCCTAGGTTTATCTTCACATAAATGAAATGCAATTTTATGCTCTTTATTTGGGGGGTTAGAGTCAATTAAGTTGTCTTTCACAATAAGAACTCACATCTAGGAATTAATTTTTCTTTTACAGCCTTCTGCCCGTTCAGCCAGGGTACTCTCACTGTCTTGGTTCTGGGTCATTTTTCCTTTTGTTTCAAACAAGCAAACAAGGAAAAGCCACAGGCTAAAGAATTCTGGAAGAACCAGAATTTCTTCAATTATTATCACAGCTTTTGATATCAGGAGCTATATCTTCAGACGTGAAATATCAGCTAAAATCAAAATACTGAAATGCAATTTACAGGCTATGTAACTACTTAAAAGCAATCACCTGTTTAATGTACCAGGTGTAAAGTATGCATTCACCTCAAAAAAAAAAATCAGAGCCTTCCAGTGGTTACCAAGCAACCAAGAGCAGAAAAATAATACGAAGCTTTCAAAATAGAAATGCAAACCAAAGCTGAAATTAATTATTTAAAAGCCAATCCAGCTGGTTTATCAACCACTATCTGAAAGCCTTTCTTAGAAAAGCTCTTGTTTAATCTCTGACCTCCTAAACAAATCAACAAAAGGAAGGTTGCTTTTTTTAATAGATGCCCTCCACAGCATATATTCTGAAGGTCTCCACTACTCCAACAGTAGATCTGTTGCTACCAGTTTAAACAATCAACGATTTGTTGAAATCTAAGAATGTCTCATTAACCTAAATGTTTATCAAGTTTTCTTCAGAGAAAAGGTAAGCTTTGTTTCACAAGCAGCTATTAAAACAGTACACCAAAGATATAATATTTTACTGTTCTATATTTCAGGTTAATTAGCATCCGACAAGTTGGCATAAAAAATGAGAAGAACAAACTGTACAGTTGTACAAGCTGTTCATTAAACTCCAACTGTCCAGTAAAACACTTGACTCCAGAACCCTTAAAAGACAAAGATCATATAACAGCTGTTCTTCACTCTGCCTATCTAAAAGATGCACAGATGCTTGGTTCATTACTTTCAGCAGGAACTGTGCACGGTTGTTTGCTCAGCTCCAGGACTTTCTCCTATTGCTTTAGAACATGACCAACAAAAGGTATGTCTTAAGTCACCTTAATGATTCCTTCTTTGGGAAGAAACACTGAATCACACTGGAAATTCTCATCAGCAAAGGGAAAAAAAAAATAAAACAACAAAAAAACAAGACGACGACAGAAATTTTCAAGATTCAGACTCAAACCAGATTCAGGCACACCCTGATGAGCTACAGATGAACACCTAATCTAGCAAAATGTCCTGAGCCATATGCACAATCACAGACTCAGCCTCAATGTCCAATCCAGAGCCAGACACACGCATCCAGTCTTAAACACTCCTGATTTCTCCAGCACACCCTCACCGATGTCTTGGTATTGCTTCACTTCAGATCAGTTGAAAGCTCAAAAATGTATTGAAAACATTTTCAAATTAGCCAGTCAATTGATCATAATATTTCACATTTATCTAATTCCTCCTCCTAAATTATACGACCAGGACTACAGGTATGCTTGCAAGTATTTCTTATTTGTTCCTAAATATAACTTAGCACACTTCATAGCAAGAATGCAGCTGGCAGAATCACACAGCCATAAAAGCTGCCAGCACTTCCAGTTTTATCACTATTGCATTCTACTACTTCTACTAGTACCTCTAATCCAGTGTCTAACACTGCTACTTGAAAGAGCTGCAAACATTTGAAATATTTACAACAGAAGGTACTGTAGGGTAGGGTTCACAAAGAAGTTGCAACTTTCTGTCTTATTTTTTTAATTGTCTGTTTCATACGTGCAACCAATCAACTGGAAACACTTTATAATTCTGTAAAACATGTTGTATATGAGTACAAGCCACAGCTATTTCAAATAATACTGCGCAACAAACAGTACTTTTGAATAGATATGTACAGTCTCCTTGATGTGTATTATTTTTCTTTGGCTCACAGACACCACCCAAGAACAAAATCATGTACAATTTAGAACCATAAAAGCCACTGTGTGACTGAACTACACCCAGACAGCACATATTGATTCATACAGAGCCCTGGTTTTTTTTTTTTTTCTCTTAAAATACCATGCATAAGTATTGAGACATTTGCTTTTATCTACTTCCATCAAAACCTCAGTAATTTTTAATGAGGTTTCAAATCTTTATATTTCTATGGCTTCTGCCTTCAGGATGCTCTCATCTGGACTGAGTCATATTTCCAAGTATGTATTTATTTTTTTTTTTCATTTTAGAAGACCATAATATTAACACCAGCACCAGGAACCAAAAGCTTCAGTCCCCCCTCCAATGACTACAGATAATTTCAATTCTTGTCTTACAGTCAACTTAAACCATAATCTAAGTGGAAACTAAGGAATGCACTTCATTTTTTTTAAGTGTGCCCCTTCTGAAAAAGTCCTCTGTAATCACACAGAGTTTTCAAACAGCGACTTATCACACTGAATTAAAAAAAAAAAAAAAAAAAAAAAAAGCCTGAGGGAAAGGCTCCCTCTTTGTGCAAGGCAAAGCACAATAGGAGCCTTCTAAATGTCAGCTGACAAAAGTGAAAAAGGAGATGTATCAGTTAAATCCTGAAAAGTTTAAACAGCTCTCCTCTAAAAAAGTAAGCCACAAAACACAAGATTTTTTCTCCCGCACTCCAGCCCTGGAGAAGGGATGCCCTGCAGACAGCACAGCAGACAAAACACCTTCAGGCAGCCATCGGGGGGTCTGCACACCCACGGCAGGCGCCTGCTTCTATCTCCATTTTCACTTTCCACCCAAAATTCATCCTCCTCTGCTTCCAAGAAGCTCCCTCAGTATCGACACGACCAACAGACACCTTCTCATCTGAGTAACATCTTAGTCTGCCACGCTAAGGCTTCTCAGTAAGCCCCGAGTCAGTAATTTTTGCACCACCTCAGTCACAATTCTGCTACTTTGCATCCTGACATTAACTCCTCTCCACAGATCTCTGCAGTGGGGCCTGGACTCACAACCAAGGCGTGAAAACACTCCTGAGATCGTCCATCCAACCTGTGACCAAACATCACTTTGTCACCTGGACCATGCCACTGAGTGCCACGTCCACTTTCCTTCAGCACCTCCGGGGACAAGGACTCCACCAGCTCCCGGGCAGCCAATTCCAATATCCAATCCCCCCGAGAACAAATCCCTCCCGGTGCTGAACCTGACCCTCCCCTGGCGCAGCCCGAGGCCGTGTTCTCTCTCCTGTCCCTGACTGCCCGGAGAGGAGACCGACCCCCAGCCGGCCACAGCCTCCTTTCGGGCGGCTGTAAAGAGCAGCGAGGTCCCTCCTTGAGCCTCTCTGCTCCAGGCTAAGCATCCCCAGCTCCCAGCGCCGCTCCTCACAGGACATGTGCTCCAGACCCTTCACAAGGAAGACGGAGCCTGAGGGGGAGGGGTGGAGGGCGGAAGGATGGGGGACACAAAAAAAGATTTACAAAATACAGAGATATAAAAGGAACGAGCAACCCACACGCTGCCGCAGATGCAACAGCCCTGAACTCCCGCCTCTCCCCGGCGGCGCCCCGCCGTGCCCAGGCCGTGAGGGGACGCCGCCCCGCCGGCAGAACCTCCCCAGCCTCCATCCCTCCTTCCCTCCCTCCCGGCTCCCGCCGCGGCGGCCGCTAACGGCGCCCCCGCCCAACGCACCCCGCGGGACCGCCCGGCGCAGCCCCACGCGCGACCGGGACCGGGTCATGGACACCGGGAAGCGCGGAGCATGGCCGTGGCTGCTTCCTCCTCCTCCTCCTCCTCCTCCCCGCCGCCTCCCACAATGCACCCTGGGCGCTCCCCCGCGGAAGCCACTTCCTCGCCCGACAGCCGCCCCGCCGCTCCCCCCCCGTCCCCACTCACATCCGTCGATCTCCTCCTGCAGGTCCTCCTGGAGCAGCGACAGATCTGCGGTGGGGGAGACACACACACACACGCGCACCGTGTGCCAATGCGCCCGCCGACCGCGGGTGCCACGCGTGCCCCTGCCCCGCCCGCGGGCTGCGGCCCCCCGACGCGACCCGCCCCGCAGCCCCTGCGCTCCGAGCCCGGACAGCGGCGGGCAGCGCTCCCGAAGCCGGGGCGGGGGAGAGGAGAAGGAGGGGGGATAGAGGAGGGAGGGCTGGCGCCTCGCCGGGGAGGCGGCGTGTGCGGGAAGGGGGAGGGGGGCGATGCCTACCCGCCATCTTGCTGCTGCGGCCCCCGCGGGGCGCCCGGCTACATCCAGCCCGCGGCCGGGCGGTGCGAGCGGCGCTGCGAGAGGGCGGGCACCCGTGCGGTCCAGGCCCCGGGCCCGGCGGCGCCTCTCCGCGTCCCCGGGAGAGCCGCGCAGGGAGGGAGGGAGGGAGGAGGGAGCGGGCGGAGGAAGGCGGGAGGAGGGGTCTGGGCCGGACACGCTGCCCCCGCCTCCGCCCGGCGGAGCCGCACTCGCTCGGCGCCGCTCGCTCGCTCCGGCGGCCGCGCCTCCCCTCGCCGCGCTCTGACTCACGGCCGGAGCCGCCCGGGCTGGCCCTGGGGCTGGAGCGCGCCCGGGCTCGGCCGCACGGCCCGGCCCGCTCACCTGCCCTCCGCGCTGCTCCGCCAAACCGGGCCTTGGGCTCGGGCTCCTCCTGCCGCCCGCCGGCCGGCTGAGGCGCGGCCACGGAGCTTCCCCTGCCGGGGAGTTTGGGTGTTGGGGGGTCGCCTGCAGGAAGGGCCCCGGAGGCGCTCCTCGCCGTGGTCACCGTAGGGTCGCTTCCAGACGCGGTAGCGGGTCCGCAGAAATGCTTGTCGCCTGCGTTGTGGGGTTACCTGGGGAGAGAGGTTCTGTGATCTGCCAGAGAGCAGAGTGTGGCCAGCAGGACCAGAGAGGCGATCCTCCTCCTCCTCTGCTTGGCACTGCGGAGGGTCCAGTGTAGAGCCACAAAGATTATCAGGGCTCTGGGACGTCTCTCATAGGAGAGGATGTGGGAGCTGGGCGTGTTCAGTCTAAAGAAGAGAAGACTTGAGGGGGGATCTCATTAACGGAGGTAAATATCTCCATTAGGCAGGTGGTAAGAGGATGGTTCCAGACTCTTTTAGGTGGTTCCCAGTGACAGGATGAGGAGCATAAACTGAAACACAGGAAGTTTCACCTCTCCATGAGGAAGAACTTCACGCTGAGAGTGACAGAGCCCTGAACAGGTTGTCCAGGGTGGTCATGGAGTTTCCCTCCCTGCAGACATTCGAAACACACCTGGATGTGTTCCTGCCGCACCTACTCTATGTGACCCAGCCTTGGCAGGAGGGTTTGGACCAGACGATCTCCAGAGGTCCCTTCCAACCCTAACGATTCTGTGACAGGCAGCCATGCCACCACCACCACCACCACACATCCCACAAGCATCCTCCTCATGTGAATTGCCCAGTTTCTGCAGCTGGGATCCCATGGCTTAAATTCACGGGATATTGCCCACTGCACTGCTGTGCCTTCCGACTTTTACTTTAAAAATGGGCAATTCAGTTGTACACAGACACAAAGGTGCACATCGTTTTCTGCATTTTTTGGCTGTACCTTTTGGTCACTGCTAATGGTTCTCATTTCAACTATTTTGATACATATATTTTCCACTGTAAATTGGAATATTAAAATTGTTGGATGAAACAAATGCTCTCTTCAGTTGATAACTAGGGCACTTGATAGAGGAAAGGACCATTACTGGTGCTACTGCTACCTGGGGATATTACCCGAGTCTTCCACAGTCTTGTTTTAAATCTCCATAATAATTGATGAAGTTGTTAATACACAGAAAAGCAAAATAAATTACTTGTGGGTTGCAAAAAAAGATGCAGTTTCATTAGCACTGTTTTTAACTGTGTGTTTGAGAATATGTCTTGTAAGCTGCTTTTTAGCAATTTTTGGTTTTATTTGGTAAATTATACAAGGATTAAGTCTCTGTGATTTTTCATTCTCTTTACCCTGGTGAATGAAAATGTGTGATCTTCTTTTAAAATCCCTGCATCCCTTTCCTTACAGTCCTATAGACAAATCTCTGTCTTGTTTCACACTGTTCAATCTTTAGATGAGCCACTGGTGCCTACTGGATACTAATTATCTAACTTTTTTTTTGTTCAGATATATAACCTCAAAATCTGAGTAAATCAAGCAAATTCACCATGACTAAGTTATATGAACCATGCTATTCTCTGCCAGTGTAATTTAAGAAGAGATTCAGGGAAAATATTTGACATCACAAATCTCTGACAATGCTGGATGTGATAGCAATAGACTTAGAACAGAAAAGTTAGGTATGCTTTAAGATCCTATTTTATTATTTTTATTACTGCAAGTTATTTTCAGGACATTTTCTCACATCTCCTTCATTGTTCACCACAATCAGCTTTGCTCCCACTGAATTCAGTAGAAATCAATCTAAGAATCTCTCTCACAACTAAAATTCGATGCGCTTCATTTTACTGAGTGAATCAAGGGGTCTGGCTCCTTTTCCCAACCATTCAGGAAAAAGCACTAATGCTCACTAAAGCCATAGATTACTGTGATCTGAGAGCATCAAAGCTACTTTAAGCATTATTAGGGTTATCATCATAAGGAGAACTTAATGAGATACATCTATGACAACTGGGTTTACAATGACCAGATTAACTGCTCTTAAAAGTGTATTAATAGTGTTCATTATCATCAAATAATTATTGCCACATATGTAATTGCCTCAAGAGTATTTAGGAATATTTTTTAAAATTTCTATGTGAGTATTTGTTTAAAGAGAGGAATTATAATTTATTGAATAAAGCAATGACAATTGCAAGCAGTCATACTGGAAATAAGATCATATAAATTAATTTTGGATCTTCCTATGTGTTTGTGGTCATTGGTTCTTCTTCAGTGGTCATTGGTTCTTCTTCTGTAGGCAGGATTGTGTGGTTTTTAAAATGCACAGATAACAAGGATCAGTGTGTTACAAATTATAATTGTTCAGGAATTGCAGGGGGTTTTACCTGTAAAACATCAGACTTTGCTCCTCAGGCACAGTTGGTTCCAGCACCATCACTAGGAGCCATTAGGAAAAGTCTCTTCCTCCATGAGTAGGAGCTCTGGCAAAACCTTTGGCTCATACAGCGGCACATACATGGTAGGGGGAAAATAATTAAATTAAAACAAAAAAAAAAAAAAGGCTTAATGCCAACACGCAATGAAAAATCCCATTTAATGAATAAGTAACCAAGTGTTTCTAAACTTGTTGGCCTCAGTAAATCCAGAGGTAGTCCTTCAGGGCCTGATCCAAAATTCGAGCTGATGGTAAGATTCCCTGCCACTGGTCACAGATGAGGCAGACAGAGAACCTTGTAAGCGTAGGACAGATGCTGATTCTTGCAGATGAGTGTCTGTTCCAAACCAGCACACCTAATTATGGAAGAAAATTTTCATGACAGACTTGTTTTATTAGACGAGACGTGTCAAGGAGCAAGTAATATAACACCTGCCAAAACGTTCTAGCAGATTTTGTGCAGAAGTTCTCATAGTCAGCTTAAGTACCCTTACAGGCACTGGGAAGTAAAGGACTGAAGAATGATAAACTCACATTCTCACACTCCGTCTCAAGGAAAAAACACACTATGAACACTTCGCCACTTCAAGCTAGGCATGGAAGGATACAAATGGAAGATTCCTTGACAAGATCCTTTGCATGTGATAAAAGACACTTGCATTGTTATCTACGTGATGTATCTCAAAAAAGTCCATAGAGATCAGCAAGACATTTCCATCAAATAAAAGTGTAGCATTTACATAAAGTACTACATAAATCTTTTCAAACTTGCACATTAAACACAAGATACCAAACATCCACCTAGGCATACTTGGAACAAGTTATTCTGTAGTTTGATAGGTGACATCTTTTCAATTAAAACTGTTCGAGGTATAAGGACCTCAGGCTTAAAAACACTGCTGCACATGGAATTCCCCCACGTTATTATATGTATTATCTAAGGTATTATCTATTTTTGCTCATTTGCTTGAAGAATCAGATCTGATCAGATAGTGTCAGCTTTCAATGTCCATATATTAACTTGCTTTGCATTTCTCCCAGGCTACCTTCATGTGTGGGAAGAGCTTCCCATAAATATCTGCGGAGCCATCTCTCTATCCTCCTTCGGATTCCTCCAAACTCTGTTTTCCTGTAAAGCCTATTGAGAAATGGATCAGGGTTAGACTGCTGGTGCACCAAGGCAACTGCTTATCCTCTTGAGCAATCCTGACTCATCGTCTTCTTGGCCACCCCCAGGATTCCGTCTGCCTGCATGTGTTGTCCTTGGTGGTTAAACCATTCACTCTTTGCTTTCTGGACCATCGTTTTGTCCACCACTTTACAGTGTTTAACCAAATTTGGCCCACAACTAAATATACAAATTAAGATACATATACACACGTAAGCACATACGTACCTTGAATATGTATGGATAATTAGGAGAACCCAGCGGCTGAAGTCTGAGATTTGCAGTTAATTTGCATTTGAAAATATAGTAAAGCATTTCTGCTAAAAAAAGGTGTTCATAAAATGTTTCCTTTTTTTTCCTTTCCCTTTCCCTTCTCTTCTTCCCTTTTGTCCTCCTGTTCTTTTTTCCTAATAAAAATACTGGAGAGGGGTGCGGTTTTGTTTGTTTTGGGTTGTTTTTTTATATACGTCTATATTCATTGAGACTGCAAAAGTTTTTAACTGCATCACATTTCCTGGGCAAGAGTTTGAGCTGGTGACTACTGGCAAACCCTTGCATTAAAGTTCAGCTACCACTGCTCTCAGAGAAGGCCTTGCAGAAGGATTTTAAACACACAGTATGCCAATCATTAATAACTTAGCACCTAAATTTGCTGACAAAGAGCCTGGTTAATATAAAGTTTGCCTCATGTCATTCCAGGTCAGCAACAAATTCTGTGGCAAGTTCAAGTTAGTCTCGAACTTCTTAAAACTAGGAAATACCCACCTGAGGGACATCCCAGTGCAGAATTAAGGGTGCACCTGGAACGTTCAGTGGCTCTTGGCATTAATTTGTAAGCAAATCTCTTGCACTGGTGGCATGGAGATGGCAGCCATGTGGGCAAAAGGAAGAGAGGCATGCAAGTGAGGAGACAAGTCCTGATGCCTCATCTTTCAATTAAGACCTTGACCAGTGGTGATATCCACAACTCCTTTGGCCAAAGACCAAAGAGAGAGTAGTCTGTCATCTCAATAGCAGTGAAGTGGAAGTCTCTGTCTGTATCTGACCCCTCAGGTGCTGAAGTTGACAGTGAAAGAGCACAAAGAATTACTGCATCAGAGGCTGTTTCAAGGAGATGGGTCTCAGAGTTTGACTGTGGCATATGTGCAGGATTCCTCATTTAGTAGCACTCACCTAGACACAGGTTTTCCTTTAAGAGCCCTTAAAGTGCTGCAGTTCTGAGATGTTCTGCTGAAGTCACGGTGTCATGCATATGTATGTTACAGGAAGACTGAATCACTGATCAAACAATGTAGAGTTCAGGTTGTACAGCTCTACCTTAGCTCTGGATTTCCTGGTTCTCAGAGGTGTCTATCTCACTGTCATATCAGAAGGGAACAAGACTGAGCAACAAGAGACTGAATCTTCTCCTCATTGAGTTGCCTGGAGTGATAACTTTTTTGATTTTTTTTTTTGTGTGTGTGTTTGGTTGGTTTTTTTGTGGGGGGAAACAATTTGTTTGTGTTTGTTATGTTGGTTTTGTTTTCTTTGATAAGAGAAAAAAAGGGTGAATTTTGGCTATTTCAAGAAATTCCACCAACCACCTATATGTGCAGCTGGGATACTATTGTAGTAGATATCGCCCTCAACCCTTCATCCTAGATCTCCAAAATATTTTGAAAGGAAATAAATTGTTCTCATCTTACAGGAAAAGAAACAGAGAACAAAAGAAGCAAAGTGATGTGCTTGATACTGTTTGAGGCCTGAAACGGCAACGAAATAAAATAAAATACACCAAAAGAAAAATCTTCTGTGCTATTTTTTGTTATCTGATGCCATTATATTTATGACAGTAGCAATCTAATGCATGGTTGCCAATGTGCCAGCTCTCAGCTGTATGCCAGCCAGACCCTCCCTGTTAGATTAGCCCTTGGGCCAGTCAGACTCTCCAGCCTTTCCTCAGCCCATACAGCCTCCCTTCCCCGCCCTGCCTGGAAATACCTAACCTGATATTCAGATTAATATATTTGCATTTATTCACTCCTTTGCTTCCTGGTCTACTGAGTTCAAATTTGCATCTCTTTAGATCTACTTAGATATTGGCACATGCAAGCTGATGGCTCGCATTCTTCTGAACCAGAGATGAATTACAAGATCCCAGAACATATCTCAAATGGACAAATGGGACAGAGTTATCACTAAACCAAACCTCCTTTTCTATGAATTTCACATCCCTCCAGCTGGTCCCCTCCTAAGATCTTTTCTCTTCTTACTTCAGCACTAGCTGTCCCCACTCTCCCCCATCCCAAACTCCTCTCAGTGAGCTGCTGTGTATAGCACTTTTAATTCTGTTCTTGTTGACAGCTTTTGAACTTTTTTGCTTCTTTTCTTATACTCACATTGCATTTTTCCAAAATAAAACAGAAACAAAACCTAAATCCTGGTAGAAGTGGAGTCTGGCACCTTGTCTGCAGACCTTTGTCATATTTTAATTGGACTTTGGTGTGACTCAGGAGTAGCACTCTTTCCTAACCCGCATGAATACGAGCTGGCTGGAAGTCTTGGCACCCTAATCAGCCAACGACGGTAATCCATTTAGGCAGGGAGGACGGGGTACATGCCTATGCAGGCAGCCAAGCTCTTTTTTTGCTGATCTGAAGGGTGGTAGGTGCCAGTGGGAAGCATGTCAGGAGAATGATTGTTTTGGGACACGGCTTGTTATCCTGGTTTGTGTAATTGCTAGGACCTGTCAATCCTTAAAAATGTGAGGGGTGGAGAAGTCAAGAGGTTACTTCCTAAGAACCCTTTGTTTAGATAACCCTGGCTCTTGCAGGAAGAACACTGAATTTCAGGGTCAGTTACACACGTGTATTTTAGACCTCTGGAGGAGGCAGCCTTCAGATGTGTGTGTTTGTTCAGTCTTTTGAGGGCAGATGTGAGCTCATTCTGCTTCTGCTCCAACTCAATCAGCAACTGTGTAATTACACTTAGTGTAGACAGAGGTATGGACAGACTGTGGCACAACATATATGCAAAACATAGCAGAGGTCCTTTCACTGAAGAAATAATTAAAACTGAAACTGTTGTTCTTCTCAAAGTGGAGGCTGACAATATCTGAAAAGACTCAATGCTTATCTTATTTATAGCATTAGAAAAGGATTACAGACTATGAGGAAAGGATTATACAACAGAGGAAACAACCCAAAAAGCTACCCAAAATAAAGTGAAGAACTGAATGATGGTTCTTGATATGCACTGGTTCCTACATCGAAATTTTCATCTATTGAACTGGGAGGGAAGTCTAAGAATCAAGTTTTTTATCTGAAATAAATATACACAAAACTAGAGGAGATACAAATGCACACAAAACCCCATGTATAATTTCTGAAGAAGGCAGTGATAGAGTATGATTTAAGAAATCTGAGTATGTACATACAGGGCCAGATGGTTTGTAATAGAAGGTACCAAAAGTTTAAAGAGCTGTCTGGTCCAAAAATAGTTTCTCTGTTTAACTTAATTAGCTAAGATGTGAAAGAGCAATTACAGCCCTAAAGCAGCTCCTGACTAGCCTGATTCTCTCAATAATTTCCAAATCAGCTTTGCTCACTTGATATAAAAATTATTATTTCCTTTTCTTTTACCGTCATATAGGGCTTGACTTCCTGGGTGCCTGGTTGAGGTGCAAATGTAAGCTGTAATATTTTTTAACTGTGAGAACAGTTAAAGAGTGTCAGGTATATTAATGCATATTACATTATGCATTTCCAATTCTTCTTGGATTCAAGCACTGGCAACATTCCAGGTTCCAAGGTTTCTGTTTAAAATGAGATTTAATGTACATACACTGTAACATTGCCAATAATATCTTGAACTGGGTGTGCTTTATTGAGTGATTCATAAAGTAAGACAGACAAAGTATGCACAGTGGTATTGGAATTTGGGTGGGATCAAAGTATTGATTTAATGTAATATATTTGTCAAGCACAGGATACGGAAAATCTTCTTTCTGAATGAAGATGGATTTAGCCCATGAGAACTTCAGTATATTTCCAACTGTCATTTATTCCAGTGAACCCCTCTTTGAAAATAATGAAGTAAAACTAAAAAAATCTGCATCCCTATCCCTCAGATATTCCATTGGCAATGAGACTACAGTCAGACTTGTTGGAAGTAAAAGGTGGCAAAACTATTAAAATTAATAAAAATAACATTGATTTAAAGGGACACTGTCTGCAGTTGTAACACAGAAGAAAAATCTATCTGTTCCCTAACAGAGTGGCTGCAACATTTTTATTTAAATGCAATTTTGCTGTTAATTGGGCATCCATAAGCATACTGAGCTGAGTATGTTCTGATTGCACATTTGCATGCATGTACCTCACTCTCTCTGCACTCTTCCTGTTTGCATCTCCTTCCAGAGAGTATTTTGAAAACCACAGTGCTGATTTTGTTTCTGAGACTAAGAAGCCACACGTACTG
This sequence comes from Sylvia atricapilla, assembly GCF_009819655.1. Taxonomy (NCBI): domain Eukaryota; kingdom Metazoa; phylum Chordata; class Aves; order Passeriformes; family Sylviidae; genus Sylvia; species Sylvia atricapilla. Next base: position 101,214,473 of record NC_089140.1, on the reverse strand, counting down.
AGAACAAGGAGCTCTAACACTGAGGAACTGAGCCCTGCTTAGAGGGCTTCATACTGGTAGGAGGGATAATTCTGTCTTCAGTCCCATTATCAAAAATCAAGCTGTTACATTTATGAAACACCTGTTTAAATACCTTACGTTTGATTCTTCTTTGACTCCTGATCAAGAGTTACGTCTTTTTTAATCATATACTGCCTGGTAAACAGCAGGAACAGAGTATTCTGCTTTTATCTCTGTTTTCTCCACTCAGATGCACTTGGAGGGCATACCTACCTTGTTAGTCTGCCCTGCCTAGTCCTAACTGCTCCCTTGGGAAACTGGATGCATTTGTGAGGTAGAACGGCTTACTAAAATGAAAGGGAAACAAGTGAAAGGGAGGCTGTGGGTGCCCTGTTTCACGGAGAGTTTTATGGAGGAGAAGGAGCTTACGAGACTCAGGTTGGTACAAAACGACAGAATGGGACGAGGTGAACGCTCCTGCTGACAGAGCTAAAAGGGCTCCAGGTCTGCCCCTAGCGCTGGAAAGGGTTCGGTACAGGAATCACTGCAGATGCAATGTTTTCAGAGGGCTTTCCACCTTATACTTTGGAAAGCAATCTGCTGTTTTGAAAGACCCGTTTATAGAGAACTAATATTTCAAAGACGTTATTTAGTTCCCAGAATTTCCTACCAACTGTGATTTTTTTTAAGGGTCTGAATGCTATTAACCTATAGGTTAATGGATTAACTCTAAATAATGTATTACATCCTTTCCCTCAATTGTATTTTAAGATTTATACTAGATTAAATACACAGGGAAGATTTCAGTTTGTAATTTGCCTCAGTGAGGAATAGATTAAATAGAAGGCTGCACTTGCTGTGGTGTCCTGGAGCTACTCATGAAAATTAATCTGCAAAGTTCTCAGGATGGTCATGGAAGAAAACTTCGGGATATTAAGAACTTAAGAATAAAGGCAAAAATTTTTCTTCTGAAAAGCTCTAGCTTATATGCGTTAATTATCTCATTATACCTTTTGATAAGCAAACAGTGTACAGCATGCCAGTGCAAGTTAGAGGAGAGGCAGTGAAAACTTGGCTTATCTTGAAAAGAAGAAGCTGTAGCGTGATTTTGTTTCTTTGATCTGCAGACAGATCCTTCATGAAGATAAGAGCAGGGAGCAGCACGTCTTGCTTTAAGGTAGGATTTAGGTAATCTTATCTTCAAAAATCTCTGCATTCTTTTTTCTTCCACATTTTACTCCTGATATGCCACAGCATATGTACATTGAGCCTGATTACTTGCCTATCATACTCCTTCCCTTGGACTAGATAAACCAATCAACCAGACTAAATCAGCATGAGCTTATTTTTTGGGTGGCAGGTCCAAGAATAGATGTGCCATAGGTGTCCTCCTCAAGGACATTTTTATGTCCTCTCTCCCTTGCTGGAATAAATAGGATATTATGAGCTTTCTGATATTATGAGCTGTGGGATAACACACCCATGGAGCTCTGCATCTGGATGGAAGTCTTTGAACTCCCACAGGATCGTTAACCTTTCCTTCCTGCAGTAGTAGGTAAGTAGATAAACCCAGTAGTAGTAAGTAGATAACCCCAGCCAATAGTTCATTTTTTTCCCCCATCTTCTGTGCAAATCATTTGGGACCCAGCTTCCCAGATCCTTTCCTATTCCCAGTGGTCTGATTCCTTACTTTCCAGGCTCTTGGAAATTGCTATGACCTAGGTCACCCAGATGCCCAAGTGCTCCCATTCTCCGTGTAGGAGCCAAAGGGGATATTCCCATCAAGATGCAGTTCATCTGACCTTTTTTAGAAGAGAAATTACAGTCAAGTCACATGCCCAGAAGTTTAGTCAATAATAGTGACTCACATAAAGTCCAAATTGCTCACAGGCCTACGCTCTTCCCTTGCTAATGACTGCATGAACACCCGGATCAGGGGTTCACATCGCCATTCCAGCCACCTGTCCTACTGAAAGGAATTACTTGGCACTACTAGCTCAAACTCACTTCAATCAAGGCTTGAATTGAGTTGAATTAGAATTTTTTTGATGTGTTTTAACACCAAAATGAGAATTCTGACTGTTTCTGGGTTTTGGTGAAATTATATTTTGTCTCTGCTAGAGCATCTGATTTATTTTCTAATCTAATAATTTTACCATTAATTTAATAATTTAATAATTTTACCATTCTCCTGATATCATAAGAAAGATTATGACCATAGTAGCTTATTTTTAAGGTTGTTCTGCAGAGAGACCTTCACTTTGCTGATTCATTTGCTAAAGATAACAAGTGCTAGTTCTCTTTAAGCTATACCTTCACAACTTACTACTCTATTACTTTTTTTATTCTCATCCATTCTTAATACTTTTCTAACTGTTAAAGTGAGTGATATTATTCCATGATCTATGTGTGATGAAGGTATGTCTGCAGACCCTTAGAGTGCAGATCTAGTATAGAACTTTTCCTTTGCATTTAATTGCCGTAAAAATAATGTTTAAATCTTCCTAGTGTACTGCAGGATTTTTTACCTAATGCACCCATCATCTTTAAAAGAAACACATGAACTGATCGAGAAGGAGGGTAAAATAGCTGAACTGATAAAATAGGCTGCATTGTGCATATTTCCAGTTTCTGGTCCTCAAGAGAGTTTCTTACCAATTAGTTATATAAGGGCATTCAGCATGTCTTGGTGCAGTTAAGGCCCTGACAAGTTATTGCTTATATGAAAGAGATTATTATTACTCCTCATTAGAAAATTAAAGCTGTTGATCAAATAGTGCATTCTTTTCCCCCTCATAAAATATTAATATATATTAAAATGCTAAGCACACTAACTTCTTATTTATTTTTAGGTTTGAACAAACTCAGATTATCTGTGTTGGAGCCAGATTCTGAGGTCCTTAAACAGGTAATATTACTGCTGCTGTACAAGGAAATTGGAATAAATATTAAGCAAAGAGTTGTCCTGAAATAAAAAATGCCATCATCATTAATAGCAATAATTACAAATTGTGTGGTCAAAACTTTGCAAAATGGCAGGTTTCTTTATGGGTTAATTTATCCTCATAAGGGACATAGACCCAAAAAGGGAATTTGGAATTTACATCAAACATCCTCTGCATTTCAGGGCTGTTTAGACTACTAAAGATGGGAGCTCACACTCCTAAACACAAACTCATTTCAAAACACAAAAATGTTATTCACAGCAGAAACAAAACAAAAGGGGGAAAAGAAACTCAATCTTTTATGCTGTACATTTTTTTGGATTGATGACATTTTCTTTCTGATCATCAAAATGATCAGATTTTTCTCCCTCTGAAATATCTTTCTCATATTATTTTCCTGTTTTCTTTTATGGCTGCAAAGATTCCTCTCACTGTTAAATCTAAACAAAGAAATCAACTTTAATATGTCAGACTAAACACTAAGACATAAGATAAGCCTCCTCTGTCACCACCTGGCTTACAATTGGATTTTAGTTTCTCCTTTGCAGTTGCCTCATGATTGTTCCTAATGAACACTCAGTTCCACTGATGTAGACAAAAAGATAAGAGTGACACCACAAGCTGGCTACAGACACCCTTCTCACTGCCTAAACTACCGTAAGGTCAGGATGGATAGATGCATTTCCTTTCGAAAATTTTCATTTCAGCCTTGTTTGGAAGGTCCCTGTTTGGGTCTTCCGTAACCAGAGGAAGCACCCATCAATGTGCATTCACTGCCTGTGGATTCAATGAGAAAAAACAATGTGAAGTTCAAACCTTCTCTGGCTGGCAGCACACGCTGGGTATGTTTTAGACAAACCTGATGCTCAGTTGGCAGGACAAATTTCTGAGAGTATAAGAGCCCTGTTATCTCTCCTTGGCAGTATGCACAATAGAAGCCTGCTTCCTTGACAATAGAACTTTGGCCTTAATATAAAACCCTTTTCATAGTTTATAGGGCTAAGCTTAATTAAAAGGAGAATTGTGTATGCTCTCCTTTCATTTGGTAGTAAACACAGGCTCCTTCACCTCATACAAAGCTAATGGTGGTAAAGCAGATACTGCACCACTCTCTATAAGAATAGTGTACTGTGGAATATACTGCTAGAGGGAAACAGCATGTCTATTCAGTAATTCCAGTTGTAATTTATGAGAACCTCGCTGGGCTCCTCCTGCAGTGAGCTGGAAGGCAAGAAGGTATCACTGACCTGCTGCAAAGACTCCCTGAATTTTGAAGTAGAGATCTCCAGTTATCACTGCAACCAGACAACTGATAGTTGGGTGAAGCTGATCTTCACATTCCCTTTTCAAGCAGCAAGTAGCAGGTGTCACCTATGTCAGAAGCATGAAAAGAACCGAGCAAACCAATGTCAGCATCACCAAAAGTAAACTGAAACAGTTCTTGTCATCTCCAGGGACTCATTCAGAACAATCATCACACTGTCTTTACAAACTGTTCTCAAAACTGGCAGCCCAAAATGAGGACCTGCAAAATGGAACATGTTACAAGAGCTATGGACATGATAAAATTGCAACCTTGAATATCCCCCAGCCAGTGGCCCCCTGTTTTGAGCTGTGCCTTGGTACAGGAAATCACAATAGCCTTTTGTTTGGATTGGTGTTTACACTGCAGGCACCTGCATGCTCAGGCTTGGTTTTGTGTGGAATGATACATGACAAAGGACTCATGGAGCCTTTTGAGTTCACGTTACTATTTTTTTAAGGCTCATGCAGAAAGTGAGCTTGATAATAAGATACAGAGCTTTCATCAAGAACTGACTGTATGAATTCATCCACTATAAGGAATTTACAGGATGCAGCAACTGGATTGCTTTTGCTGGACTGATTTCATAAAATCCCACAGGTGATTTCAGTCTCAGCAGAAGGAGCTCTAGCTTGATTCCTTTGTGAGCGACTTGATGTCGAACCTCAGCAATTGGTATTGACTAGCTGTCATGGTTTAACCAGAGCCAGCAACCAAGCCCCAGGCAGCCACTCACTCTTTCCCCCACCAGTGGGATTGGGGAGAGAGTCAGAAGAGTAAAAGCTGGAAAACTCATGAGTTCACATGAAGACCATTTAATAGGGAAAGCAAAAGCTGTGCACACAAGCAAAGCAAAAATGGGAGTGAAGTCACTGGTTCCCATGGGCAGGCAGGTGCTCAGCCACTCCAGGAGAGCAGGGCCCCATCACACAAGGCAGAGTCTTGAGAAGACCACCTCCATCACTCCAAATGTCCCCCCCTTCCTCCTTATTCCCACACTTTATGTACTGAGCATGATGTCATATAAACATTCTTCTGGTCAGTTGGTGTCAGCTGCCCCAGACGCGTCTCCTGCCGGTTTCCCACATGCTCCCAGCCTCCTCTCCAGCATGGCAGTATGAAGAGTGGAAAAAGCTTTGGGTCTGTGTAAGCCCTGCTCAGCAATAACAAAAATATGTCTATATTTACCAACCCTAGAAATTTGTTTTCAGCACAAATCCAAAACACAGCCCCATCCCAGCCACTGGGAAGAAAATTAACTCTAGTCCAGCCAAGCCCAGCCCACTGTCCAATTTACTTAGCAATATGAACAAATAATCTGTTGGATCACTAAGTCTTGACTTCTGCTTTTCTGGAACCTCTCAGAAATTTCTTTTTCCCTGTATAAGGCTGTACCTTTAAATTAGTTTACTTTTCCTTTGTTGCTCTGACTGAACTTTTCAACTACTTAGAAAGCCCTACTCCTAACTTCCAGACTAAATCCATCTGAAGCTAATTTACATCTATTTTTTTCAATGAGCCGATATTTTGCTTTAGCTAGCTCTTGTCGCTTCTTGGTGCTTAATTTGCTATGGTATTTGTAGTGTTCTCAAGTTGTACCTCAGCATCAGTTTTTCTGATGCAAGCAAAAAGCTTTTTTTTAAATTCTTTCCCCATCTGACAGTGGAGAAATGTTGCACTGTCATCAGCTTGAGGCTATGGGACATCATTTGCAAAGAATGAGAAGTCTTGCCTCCCTTTTCACTCCTCTGATAGGAGATTGCCTTGGGCATTAGCAGTGAATAAGTCGAGTAAACTTGACGCTGTTGACAAACATACATCTCTACTGCCAGAGATGCCAAAATGCTTCCCAAGCATTTTAGAAACAGCACATATTACAAGGTGCAACAAGAAGCATGCTGGTAAGCTTTACGCAAACAACTCCTGGGTTTCACTCAACAGCAATAATACTGCTTTTCGAAGTTCTTGGCAGTCAAGCTGCAAGTAGGATCTTGCAGAGGTTTACTCCCCTCTAACCTTTTCCAGCAGATTTTTCTCTTTAGAAGGGAGTGACTGGATCACCCAACTGCCATAAACAGGAGATGTTAAAACATGAAGCAACACCACAACAAAATGAAGTAGCACCCAGCTACATAGTCTGCTGGCATTAGTGCTGGAACCAGTGGGTTATAAAGAAGCTAAATCACTTTTTGCATGTGCAATGAAGTGGAGTAACCCTTCTCAAGCTAAAAAAAAAAAAAAAAAAAAAAGTCATGGCTTAAGACCTGTGTAGCTGAAATCAGAATCATGCTCTTATTTTCACCAGGTCATTCCTGTACTTCTCTGGTTTTCATGTCTCAGGACTCTCACAATGCTTTTCCAGGACAGTCCTTTTCTAGTCTTTGTTTAAGTAAGCAAACCTCGATTAAGTAAACATTTACTTCCAGCAAGTAAACAAACAAACAAAAATAGCGTCTCTCAGAATTTTAGCCATTTCATAACCACTGGATTTTGCATGGGATCTAGGAGCTGCAAGCTACTCCTCCCACTCAAGGAACAGCTTGCTCAGCAGCAGCTGCTTTCCTTTTAAGAGATTTTGGCAGTTTCTTGGGCAAGCACCAGAAAGATTTCTGTGGTGGCAGTCATTACTGTACTGCAAGTTTGTATCATCCGAGGGATGCAGAGGCATTTCCTCCTGGGCAGCAGGGAGTTAACTTGCCTCCTGTTCCCTGCCTTGGGAATAAGAGCTGGGATGGCGGCCCATAGTAGGAGGGTCTGGATTGAATTCACCAGTGAAGAGAAGGGATAACATTTTTGTGTGAGAAAGATGCTTGCCAAGAAATCCAGAGGGGAAGTAACATGGGAGAAAGGAAGTAACTCATCAGTGTTTGGGACAGACAACAGCAGTTTAAGGATCTGGGTATACATCAGGGTCTTGGATGGATCTTTCTCTACCTACGTCACTCGCAGAGAAAGAAAGCAGCAGGACGAAGTGTAGATGCCTTCATAAGCTTATGAACACTGCCAGAACCTCAAAAGCATCCAGTTTCCTATCAGTACAGGCTTACTAAATACCACTACACCACTTGTAGAGAGGAGACTGAGGTCATAGAAAACTTTTAAACATAGGACTACTTTTGTACCAGCATGAGCCACATTAGGGCAGAGACATGTGAGCAGGGGCAAAGAGATGGGTAGCAGCAGCCCCAGCTGCCATTGCTCCAGACCACTGGAGGACACCATGCCAAACTTGAAACTCTAGAGGAAGGCTGCTGACAGCCAAAGTCACTTGGCTCTCTACTTCCCAAAACAAAAATACAGTTGGGTAGAAAGAAGTGAGGTACCCCATTGCTTCAAAACTTACAATTATTCATTAAATTAAATGCTACAAAAGGAAGAAAAAAAAGAAAGAAAGAAAGAAAGAAAGAAAGAAGAAAGAAAGAAAGAAAGAAAGAAAGAAAGAAAGAAAGAAAGAAAGAAAGAAAAGAAAAGAAAAGAAAAGAAAAGAAAAGAAAAGAAAAGAGAAAAGAAAAGAAAAGAGAAGAGAAAAGAAAAGAAAAGAAAAGAAAAGAAAAGAAAAGAAAAGAAAAGAAAAGAAAAGAAAAGAAAAGAAAAGAAAAGAAAAGAAAAGAAAAGAAAAGAAAAGAAAAGAAAAGAAAAGAAAAGAAAGAAAACTTCTGGGATGCAAAGACTTGTTTTCCTTTATTTTTAATCAGCCACTTGAAAACACTGCAACATGACCAATTCTGCAAAAATGTTTTCCTGACCACAGCATCTTGCATGCAGACAAACACAAGGATTATGCCAGTTCCTGGAAGAATGAGTGTCAGTAGCTTTTTTAAATACCAGAACATGTCTGTTTGTTGTTTTTCTCTCTTCTTTTCTCCCTAATTTTGGGGATACTCAAAATTTGCGAGGATACTTTTATTGTTGTTTTTGTTGTTCATAGGCTCTTTGTTTAAGCAAGTAGTATATGTTACTTTTTCCTCTGGTTGTTAATTTTTGTTTAGTTCTTTAGATTTCTTGACTATACAATAAAATTGCTCTTAACAGCCTCTCTTCCTCTGTTTCAGCCTGAACAACTTCCACTGGGTCATCTTTGTGCTACTGTTTTAAACACTTTGCTTGTTTGTGAGTAGCTAATTAGTTATTTGTTCTATTCAACAAGAAGCTTTTGAGGTGTGGGCTGTAACTTCTTTTAGTGAGAGATCCTGTTTCACCAGTGTGTATTTGAGAAATTTCCCCAGGTAGGATGAAAAATGGGAATGTGATTTGCTTTCCTGGGCAAATATCTCAGGCACTGTTTCATATTTTGGTGGTACTGAGTTGAGACAGCAAGTGGACAGTCAAATGGCTTTGAAGTTGGTGACATGTATTACTGCCTGAAAAATGGACAGGTGTCCCTGCCCATGGCAGTGGGTCTTGGGATTGGATGATATTTCAGGACCATTCCAGCCCAAGCCATCCTATGATTCCATGACAATGTAATTCCAGTGCATCTTGCTGAAATTAATTCAGATGGCATAATGTTTCACGTATACAGTAATGAAAAATCCCAGACTTCAAGAATTAAAAAATCTAGACCAAAGAAAGGGATAAATCACTAACAGAATACATGAAAGATACAGAAATTTTTAACATCACCCCCCAAAGAACCCCAACCCCCTCAAAAAAATCTATGGGAAGGTGATCCTGAACCACAACAATGTCTGTGAAAGAATGGAGAGGGATGGTGTAAAACCTTAAAATTTGTATCTCCTGTCAAATTGTAGAACTAACTACTGGCAGAAAATCGTGAAACTAATTAGAAGCTGCTTTAAACTGAATGTCCTGAGTGTGAACTGTAATTTTTCTATATCAGGGGTGCATCCCATTTGCTTGTTGAAATACTTTAGGGTATAATGCATTCTTGTGGAAAGGTAATGAGCAGCCAGAATCCTTGCAATATTCTGTACTGGTTGTCTGAAAACCTTCTGTGTTTTGTTTCTCTGCTAACTTCTTCTAAAAAAACACCCCAAAAGTATAGATAAGTAAATCAAAAACATCTCTCTGATGAGCCTCTCCTTTGATCTCTCTCTTTTGATAATCTCTCTCCTGACAGGCTGTGAATACTCTGCTAGCAATACTCTGTGCTTTCCTCCATGGGGTAACAAATGCTCTGCTCCAGGTATTTCCTTGGCCTAGGATTTGGGATCTCTGGAAAAGGGCAAACATCTCCATCCAGCCTATTGGCGTGAGTGTACTAATTAGTGTTAGAATGAATGCCACAGCAGTTTATTGCCAGGAAACATCTAATCTCACAATGATTAATCAAGATTTTCTTCAATTCCCTTTAGCAATTTTACCTGATAAATTAGTGCAGGAAAAAAAAAAAAAAAAAAAAGCCAAAATAAAACTGTAAGCAGAACAGAGTCTCTGATTTAAAACATGTGAAGGGTGATGCTCTTCTGCTTTCCTGGGGTTGTGTGGCAACCTTCTCCATAAATTCTAGTACCTTGCATACCAAGAGCAGAATGGCTACAACTCCTTCACCGATTTCAGATGCCTTTAGCTGATGAGCTTAACTTAAATTTGGTATGTGATATATGGGGTGCAACCCTACTACTAACCTGAGGTTGACTATTTTAATCCAAATTGGATAAAAAAATGGAGTTACTCTTTTCAGTGTTTTCTGCACATAGCAGGAAAAGCAAAAAGCAAAAGACAGGGCAGGGCAGGCGAGGCGAGGCGAGGCGAGGCGAGGCGAGGCGAGGCGAGGCGAGGCGAGGCGAGGCGAGGCGAGGCGAGGCGAGGCGAGGCGAGGCGAGGCGAGGCGAGGCGAGGCGAGGCGAGGCGAGGCGAGGCGAGGCGAGGCGAGGCGAGGCGAGGCGAGGCGAGGCGAGGCGAGGCGAGGCGAGGCGAGGCGAGGCGAGGCGAGGCGAGGCGAGGCGAGGCGAGGCGAGGCGAGGCGAGGCGAGGCGAGGCGAGGCGAGGCGAGGCGAGGCGATTGATTCAGATGGCTCACAACCAGAGCAGTCTCCATGCCGTGCCTAGCCCAGCACATGGTGTGTAGGACTAAGCGTATGCACAGCCCCCTGCAGGATGCCGTCTCTCACAGACTTTCTCACAACTGCAAATATTTACCCCGCAGTACGAGAAAGACAAGGAGCTCCAGGCGGCGGTCCCGCGAAGGGACACAAAGATCTTTAGGGCTCTGGAGCATCTCTCTTATGAGGAGAGACTTTGGGCCTCAGAGAAGTCTGATGGGCATCTCATTAATACATATAAGTATCTCAAAGGCGGGTGCCAAGAGGATGGTGTCAAACTCTTTTAAGCCGTTCCCAGTAACAGGATGAGGAGCAATGTCCATAAAGTGAAATACAAGAGGTTTCACCTCAACACGAGGAGGAGGGTGACACGGCGCTGGAACAGGCCGTGCAGCGAGGTCGTGGAGTGTCCCTCCCTGCAGCCATTCCAAACCCGCCTGGATGTGTTCCTGTGTCACCTGCTTTAGGTGACCCAGCCTCGGCAGGAGGGCTGGACCAGATGGCTTCCAGAGGTCCCTTCCACCTCTAACCCTTGTGTGCCGCCCCTGCTCGCCAGCCCGGCCCGGGGCTCAGCCCCAGGGCGCGGCCCCAGCCCCGGAGCAGCCCGCGGGCCCCGGCGGCGCCGGCAGCGGGGGGGCAGCGGCGAGGCGGGGCCGGGCCATGTGACCGGCGGCGGGGGGCGGCCCCGGCGGGGCTGAGGCGCCTCGGCGGGGCAGTGCGGAGCGGCGGCGCCGGGGATGCGGAGCGGCCGGGCCCCGGGCAGATGATGGCGATACGCGAGCTCAAAGTGTGTCTGCTTGGAGTGAGTAAGGGCGACCGGGGGGGTCGCTTCCCCCTTTCCTCCCTGCCTCTCTCGCCCCGCAGGTGGAGGCTGTGGGCGCTGCGGTGCTCGCTCAGCCGGGATCGCTGCCCCGGGGACGCCGCGTCTCCCGGTGCCGGGCGGGGCGGAGGGGGCAGAGAATTCCTCCACGCCGAAACTTGGCAGCCGCGCACCGGCCTCCGCGGGGCGGGGGGAGGCTTTGGGGCTTGTTCTTTTTGTCTTGTTTCTCAACTTTTTAAGAGTGAGAAGGGCGTAGCGGGCTGGGAGAGGTGGTGAGCGGCTCACTTTTGGGGGTCTCCCCCAGCGCTCCCCAGGCGGGGGATTGCCGGCGCAGAGCCATCCCCCGGCGGCGAGGTCTCCCTTGGGTGCCAGAACCCCGAAGGCACCGGGGAGGGGGCTGCTGCCCACCCTGGGGGCTCGCCGAGCCCCCGTTCCAGCGGAGGGGAGCCACCCGGAGAAAAGCAGCAGCGCTGCCCAGCCCGGGACGCTGTGTCGGGTGGCTCCTTCTCCCGGGGGTCGGTCCCGTCTCATCGATGTGTTCCTCGGTGCTTTGTTTAGTTACACGTTACACGCCTGGCTTTATTCAGTTTATTCAGCAGCGCTTCTTTGACTCGACTCCTTACAGGAACGTCTTTTTTTTTTTTTTTTTTTTTTTTTTTTTTTTTTTTTTTTTTCCTTCTTCTTTCGCTTTTTTGGCGAGCTCGCGCGTGCGTTTCACATCTGGAGCAGCAATGTGCTTAGCTCTGCACTTTGGCTGCGCCTGCCCCCCTCTGCCCGGCACCGAGGCAGCTTCCCGGCAAAATGTGCCCGTCGAGTTGGGATAAACACGGCCGCAGAGCAGAACCACCTCTCCTGACAGTAACCAGCAGAGCATCACTACTCCAGTACACAAGTTCTTTTTTAAAGTCAAACATCTCGAATTACTCAGTGCAAGCTGGGCTGCTTTTAGACCCACATCTCCATAAGCGCTCAGAGAAAGCTGCATGAATGAAGGCATTTTAGAGCGAATTTGCTTTCATGCCATCCAAGTGAGTTGAACATTTGAAAACCAAACACAAATAGACGCTCCAGTTCTCTCTGATTTGTGTTGACACTTAGCCCAGCAGGAGTGGGTACCTTGCCCTGGAGTAGTTCTTGCCAGAATGCGGTGCCAGGGCACTGGAGAGTTCAGCCCAAAGTATTTGGCAGTGACCATTCCTCCTTTCTTGGTTAGAATTCCTGCCTTCAGCTTTTAAAATGGCATAGTGACAAAAATAAATGTGGTTTGTACAGACATGAGGAGTCTGTGGTAGAATATGTGGATGTGTCTTTGTTTCCTCCAGCAGAAAATGTTGTAATTTTATAGAGATGAAGTGTCTTGTGGAATGAGATTCCTCATGTGCATAATTTATTTATGTTTTGTAACACTAAAACATACTGGGGGTTTTGTAAGGCAATTGTCTACTTTTTTTTTTTTTTTTTTTTTTTTTTTAAGACGGGAAAAGAAACCTATGATGCAGCTCTGTGTTACTAGGAGTATGCAATTACTCTGTAGATTCATTAAAATGATGGGGTGGCAGTGGTAGCACTTAGGGAGATGTGTCTGCAGTTATAGTCACTTAGTAATCAGTGAGATGTTCCTTCCTGAGTTTTAAGAGTGTGTAGTCCTAGAAAACCTACTTCTGATCACAGACATCTCATTTACCATGGGGATTGACACTCTGTTTTCCCAGAAGAGAGGAATCCTTCAGATGATGAATCTCCTCAAGAAGTTCAGACATTTCTGGAGCAGGGAAACTCTGTACCTGTCTGTATGAACAAATACAGGCATTAATCTTTTCATCTGCTTGAAAGCTAAGATGGCAACTCAAAAATACATTCTCAGATCTACCAAAAGAAATCTTGACAGTTGTTTTTTTTTCAGTAGGTCCTGATTAACCTGCATTGTACGTCATAGATCCCTTGAGAATCAGTCAAGTCTGGCATGTCCTAGTCCCAAGACAAGTTCTTATCCTTGTTAGAAATATGGATTAAATTTGTTTGTAAACCCATATCCCTCTCCACTTCCGAACACAGCCCTAGGCTGCACCTAGGATCAGACAGGAGGATCACTGGCACTTTTTGGCCTCAAGATGTGCAGAGGGCCAGGGCTTGGACTGTTTCTGCCTATTCAGAATTTCCCAGTGGGGAAAAACTGCAGCTGGTGCAATGTTTGCAAAGCCACCTTCTCCACAAGCTCTGAAGCCCCATTTGGCTGTAGAGGGTCTTGGTGGGAAGGTGATGAAGAGGAATGGAGAAAGCAGAGCTGTGGTCCACACTGCCAGCCCTACAGGCTAATGCAGTACTCCAGGGCAGTGAATGGCCTGGAGTCATTGCACTGGAGATGGAGAGTAGGTTATTGGCTTCTGGATGTATCCCCACATTGCCAAGAGGGAGCCTGGCCTCTAGTTTTTAGCATCAACCTAACAAAATAGGATTTGGGTATCAGCATTTCATTTCTTTTTCCTCCGAGTATCTTCGGATTTTTAGAACTCTCCGTGGGTGTCATGGGAGTGATTTGGAGCAGCCAGGAGTAGTGCACTACAAGATGATGGTTATGGGATTTGTAGCTGTTGGAGGAGATACCAGTGAGAGAAGGGCAGAGGGGAGATCTAGGGCAGCAGGAGGGTGGGAACGAGTCAGTTTGGAAGGCTTCTTTGTTGATTGCAGAGCTCTTTGAGAAGGCATGGTTCCAGCTTGCCAGTGGGCTGACAGGAGCAGGATGCCTGCCTAATTGCCCAGTGCCTTGCAGCCTCAGGTGTAGGAGGTATAGAGGTGCAGCTGAACAGCTCTCTTAAGTATGTTGCTATGCAAGTGTTCTCAAGCCTGCTCCTAAACTACTTCCTCCAGTAAATTATTGCTGCTGGGCAGTGAGGTATCTGCATGTGGAAGGTGTTAATCTTCCGTGAGTGCAAACGCTTGAGCTCTGCTCCAAGTCCAGTCTGGTTTCCCCTGACTCTTCCTGGTCTCTCAGTCCGGTTTGTTGTTTGTTCCCAGCAGTTGTCCCTGTGTTAGATGCCACGTGCTTTGGGTCTGAGCAGGTTTTAGCTGCAGCTCAGTCTCTGTGGTGAAATGGAGTGTAGCTCTCATTTGATTTGCTTGGTGTTTCTATGTGGGCACCTTGTTGAGGGGCTGGAGGAGAGAGGGGTGTAGGGGAGCTGCTGTGTTCCTGAGCTGTACTTTAGTGCTGAAATGTGGCTGGCCTGTGCAGCTGCTGGGTTTCCTAATCTGTCTGTGGCTGCTGAGTGCCCTGTGCCTTAGCTCCCAACATTTTCTTTATGTGGGCTGGAGGAGTGATTTACAACTCCCTGCCAAATCCTGACATAATTGTGTGGCAACCACAGAAGAGATTGCCAGGTTTACGACTAAGGCAAAGTTTCTTGTCTTTGTCACTTCCTGAGGAAACTTTGGCAACTCTTGAAACTTTGGGAGGTGGTTTGCTGACTACCATCTGAAGTGACCTCCATTACTCCTTCCTTTTTGCTTTTGTTTATTACATTTTTATGGTGTGACTGTGCATCACAGGACCAAAGGAGGTAGGATTGGAAGAGGCTCGGAGGTCATCCCTTGTCCCTGAAGCCCTTCTTATTCCTGACTTATGTTTGTTTCCTCTGACTTTAAAAACTCATGTCTTCTCCCTGGGGTTATGTCCCAGGGCTTAACTGCTTTTAATGTAGAAAGTTTTTCCTGAACATAATGACTACATCTTCCCTACCTGAGACTTTTGTTTCTTTGCCCTTCTGTTTGTGCCTCTGGTTTTTTGCCCACAAGAATTCGCTTGCTGGCCTGTGTTCTCTAGCATGAAAATGCTGTCTGAAGCTGGTGAGCCTGCATTTGTAAAAGGAGTGACATTTCCTCTGTGGAAATGACACTATCATACTGAACACAGATCAGTGGGAATCTTTTAGTTTGTGTCTAAAACCTTTGTCATGGTTAATGCTTTTATGGCCTACATGTCCCAACCAAAAGAGGGAAGCTTCTGTTAAAGACAAAACTGCACCCCTAGCTGGGTTGGAGCATTTATGGAGCTTTCTTCTCAGCAGGTATGTGCAAGGTGGCCTCCATGGTAAGGTGAAGACAGTAGCACTGCACAGTGCAGAAACCATGTGTGCATCAACAGCTGCAGTGTTGTAGCCTAAAATAGAGAGTAGAGCAAACAAAGGGGGCCATGAAAAGACGAAAAATGTACTGATGAAGTAAATGTGTGCCTTCTGTAATTTTATCCACAGAAGTATCTTGTCTGAGAGAAGGACAGAGACTGCCAAGCAATTTTTTTCCCCATGTCAATGGTTCATCATCATCTGCTCATTCATTTGTATTTTATTATGTAAACAAGTAACTATCATGAGAGAAATTTTTGAGTCTTGGCCACATGGCTGTCTTCTGAAGTCACTGGTTTGAAGTGTCCATCATTGCAGCCTTTCCATCAAAGGAGCCCTTTGATCAATATCACTTTCCTAGCTAGTTATATTTTTGCATTGTAGTGAAACATCAAATTACAGGTGAAACTGAACGGTGATTTTAAATCCATAGAGAACTGAAAGACAGACACATGGTTAGCTGAACTGCATATACTTCATTTTATTGGGAAATATTTTTTCTTGATATTCCTCTTTGGTGAAGAATGCTCTGAAATTTGCACTTAGTGTAGGCACACAGCACTTCTGTATTCAATTGCCCTGTTTTGCTAGTCAAAAGAAGTGTACAAGATACTGAAGGAGACTGGGACTGGTGATTTTGTTTTTGTTGTGTAAAAATCCAGTTATGCACCAAGCAAGAAAAGCCTCTTTTCTTGTATCAATAAAAAAAAAATGTTTTCAGAAGCCGAAAGCAGCCTTTTCATATTATCTTATAAGATATTTAAATCACTAAAATCAGGCTGTTTGCAATATATACATTAAATATGTAGGTAAACAATTTCTCACAATTTGTAATTCAGAATTTCATGTTGATCTGCACCCTGGTGCTTTCTTCATATATCTACAAATCTGTTTTCTTCACTAATGTCTTCAAAGAGTTTTGTGTGGGATTGCTTAGAAGAGTAGACTGGAACATCCTTCTAGGAAAAGGAGATTGTGGAGGTCACACTGCTTTCGTTTCCAGCGGCCCGACCAAACTAGATTTCTGAAGAAGCAGAAGGAGGAATTCGAAGCAGATTTTAGTTTCAGTAGCAGCAAAGCCTCAAAGGGGAAGCTTGTTACTAATAATCTACTGAGTAGCAAAAGAGCACCATGTGGTTGGTGCCTGTTGCTGCACTTCATGGGCTCCCGTCCACTGATAACCAGCTCTGAGCTCCCATCCCGTGCTTGTAACTTGTCTGTTGAATGAGTCCATGCAGTGACTATCACCCAGAAATCATATGCAGGCTCTAGTTTTACTGTTTCTTAAATTCTCTTTAAATTTAGATATCCCCAGCCCCTTGCTCTTTTTGATTTCTGGGCTAAAAATTGGGAAATTTCTTGGTTTACAGTAGTTCTAGGGGAAAGAAAAAAAAAAAAAAAGAAACAAACCACCAAAAAACCAACCTCTACATTCTTTCTTTCTGCCAAAATAAGGAAGTTGAATGGTGATAAACTCAAATTTTTTTTCATACAGTTGAATGCCGATTTAGCCCTACTCAGTGAAGGAATGCTGAGGCAGACTATGTGAAGGAGGCAGGAACTTTGCATGCAAACAATACACAGGGAAAAGGAAAACGGTCTCATTTTCATCAGGTGGTTCCTTTTAACTGGCTTAAACCATATTAAAAGGGCATTTTAAATTTGTGTTTAAAGTGTGTTTTCTGAGACTCTGCTTGGTGGTAAGACTCGTTTCTAAGGTGATAATTTGCTTTATTGATAGGATGTGTTGCAGTTAGAGTGCAGTTGAGCTGCCCATGGGCAAAGGCCTTTGGGTCTGCAGGGCTTTTCCCTGTGGTGGTGTTTATAAACTACAGTGCCTGTGCATTTTGCTTGTGTTGGGTTGTGTCTGAGCTGGGTGCAGTGTGGGTGCTGCAGACTGCAAGTGTGCATCTATGCTGGAGAAACATATTCTTGACATATTCTGTCTAAAATTTCTCAAGCTTGTTGAGAGAAGCATTTACAGGGAGGCTGGAACCATAACTTTGCTGCTCTTGTTTTTTTGCCTCCCTGCTTCTCCTTCTTGCAAATGCCATTTGCCCAGTCTTCTTCAGGGCTGTTAGACCCTCCAGGGATTGTGATCAGTCATGGATTTCCTGGCTACATCTCTCTTCAGATAAGATCAGGACAGGGACATTTTTTTTCATTTCCTGTGCTGTGGTTTTGAGGGGAAGGCAGAGGGGCGTGTTGAAGTGAGCACCGCTGGCTTTAGCAGGTTTGCACTGTTTCAGAATGATAGAATGGTTTGAGTTGGAAGGGACCTTAAAGATCATCTGGTTCCAGCCCTGCTGCCATGGGCAGGGTCACCTTCCACTAGAGCAGGCTGCTGTTGTCCCCACCTTCCCCACAGTTCAGGTGCTGCCTCAGAAAACTGAGTGCAGGGCAAGAATTTCTCCTCAGCTTCGGTGGCTTGCCAGCCTCCAGTGATGTGGGGCTGGTTGTGGAGCTGTAGTCTCCACCCAGAGGTCTGGAGCTTCCTCCACTCATATTTTTCTCAGGATGTGCCTGGGGCCAGCCAAGTGCCCAACACATGGTTAGAGGTAACCCTTCCAAGAGGGTTGGGAAAGGAGTGGGAAGCTGGGTAGAGTTCGTCTACCCACAAGCTACCTCCAAGTCTTACCTCCCTCCAGTGCTAATCACACCTATGGGTTAGATCACCGTGCTGATGAGTTGGATCATCCTGTGCTTTTTAGAGAGGCAGAGCAAGCCTTCAGTGCTTTGCTCCTTGTCATGTCCCCCACTAGCTCCTGAATGTAGCCAGGGGCAGCTCATGTGAATATAGTTCTCCAGCCCCTCACCAGAAGATGTCTGGAGCTGCCCTGGGACACATGCTTCCAAAGTAAACCAAAATAAAAGATGTTTGTATTCTTACAGAGTTGTTTTTCTTCTTCTCCCTACATACCTTGTAGAGGCCGGGTAGTGGTGTCAAGGTCAAGGTGAATGGAAATATTTTAAGTTCCATCCCAGTTTGTAAGATGCCAGGAAAGGGACACATTTTAGTTTTCTTCTGAAACATCTTGTTCACCCTTTCCGTGAATGCTCGCCGTTTGGAGCACCACTGCCAAAAGACAAATCCAAGCTTTAGAAAGCCGCCAGCGGAGGTGGATGGGAGGCCAACTGGGAGCACAGCCTTGTGTAAGCACATGCCAGTGGTTGATTTACGGTCTCTGGCCTTGCAGGGCTGAGCTGAAAGCTGAACAACAGGCAGTGGAACAAACGCTTTTTATTTTCGCCCGGATATTTTTAAACAGAAATGCTGCTTAGTGCATGGGTTTTATATTTTTTGCAGGAGAGGGAAGAGGCATTATGGTTTTTCACTTTTTGTTTTGGCCAGGGTATGTTCTTATTTGGGCAACATGTGGAAGTGCATGTGCATGAAATCCAGCCACTAAATACTTTGTGTCCCTGAGTTATTGTTTCCTCCTTTGTCAGCAGAGTGACAGGATGCTGCAGACGTCATTGGGTGTCCTGGTTTGGACCGTCAGGGGACTAAAGTCCCTGCAGGGGACTATAAAAAACTGTAAATTATAAATATCAAGCTCTTACAGGAATTCACCTACAGTTAGGGGCTCTCTAAAGCAGATTCTCCTTTCCTCTCAAACCTGTCTACAGAGGCAAAATGAGTTACAAGAGATTCCTAACGTGGGTTTAATTCTGAAAAAAAAAATTAAATTTTGAGCCCTTTTAATTCTGCAGCAAACAAAACTTAAGTGTTGCTAGGATCTCATGGTTCATCAGCAAAGCTGTGATTCTGGGTAACAGGATGAGTCTGAAGTCACTTGCAGCTCCTTCCATGCTCATTGATGACCTGTGGGATACAACTGAAATAGCTTTAACCTTCTCTATCTTATGCTTGTTATTGGTAACTGATAGTTCATCTCAGGTACGGCTATTGTGTAAATTCTCCAGATCTATCAATTTCTTGCTCTGAGGGAATTCAGTGTCAAAAAAGAATCCTTAGGTCAACAATCTGGTGTGTGCCAACAGAGAGAAGCTTTACTGGGAATCACCAGACTTGCCAAAGACTGACTGAAAAGAGCATTTCCTTGAATGTGGTGTGGTGTCACACCAAGGATCATCTTAATTCTTGAAACTTCAATTTTTAGCTACTTGATTTAAGGGGGTTGTCACTATGTTCAATCATTTAGGATTTAGAAGCGTATTACAACTGAAATATTTGAGGTGTTGGTAAACGTACAGTCACAATTTCCATTTTGAGCATCTTCTACTGTCTGTGGAAGGAAATACTAATTTTGTTTGCTTTAGGCAGTCTCTGCTAATAAAAAAAAAAAAAAAACCCAAACTACCAAGAAAGTGAACCTCTCACTGACTGATACACACCACTGTAAGCCTCTAAGGGTGCACTTCCACTTTGTGGCTGGATGAATCTCACAGTTGATTAATTCCTGGAGGGCTTAATTCCTGGAGGGATTAGGAAATGAGAAAGGGAATATGTTCTTTCTTGAATAGGAAGCCTATTGTCTTTTTTTTTTTTCCTTTGCATACTAAATAGAAGTATTTAAGTGCCTATTTTAAGAATCATAATGTCAACATTTGAAATATACCTTCTTAAAGCTGATATGAACAGGAAGCCTCCAACCACTTTTAGCCCAGAAGTCATTCATAGTGCATAGTCCATGCTGACTTCAACCTTTTCAATACTGTGTAGACAAGCTTCCTTTTAGGATATTAATTTCGTGAATGTTCTGCAAACATGGGCTTTTTTTCTACATTATCTCTTACACCAGCAGTTTTCTTTTCTAAATGTTTACTGCTCTTGTGAAAAATCCAAGAAAGGTTGAACTTCATTTTTGTGTTGATTTGGTTGAATGTCAGTGAGGGAATTAAACCTTTTCTTCAAGTGTTATGACTCCAGCAGCAGAGTGTAGTTTATGTGAAGAGTCTTCAGAATCGATTGTTCTGTCTTTTGATGTTTATTTTTTTACCTTGGATTTTGTTTATTTTTTTCCTTTTGTTTGTTTTTTTCCTGAAGAGTGTGCTTGAAGAGAAGAACTGCATGCCAGGACATTAGACAGACAGTTGGGGCTTGTTTTATGTGACAAAAATGGCAGCTGGATAAAACCTGATAACATAAATTTGATTTGAGATTATGTTACTGGAACCCTAATCTGAGCAGCATCCTTAAGCATATGTTTGATTCTGAGCATTAGGGTAATCCCTCTCCAGCAGAGTATCAGGGTACATCCTTCAGCCTTTGCTGCATGGGCTAAATTGAATCCCATGCTTAAAGCTCAGCATATGCTTTAATGCACAGCTAAATATGGAGAATAGGATAAAACGTTTAGGTAAATTAAGTATTGGAGATAATACAGCTCATGAGTGATTGCTGTCATTTGACATTCAAGCCAGATAGAGTAGCTGAGATCTACCTATCATATGGCTAGGTTTGTTCTTTTCCTTTAGGCTGCTGGGGAAAAAGGCAGAGAGAAAGCGAACCTTTGACACCATAAATCCAGATTTAAAAAGATTGTCTGGAGGAGAGTGGTAGCCCTGCAGCCTAAAAAGTTCTTCTGGAATAGTTTATGACCAAAGAATGGTTTGGGTTGGAAGGGACCCTAAAGATCATGTTCCTGTAGACTACATTGCTCAGGGCCTTGAACACTTGCAAGGATGTGCAGATCAGTAGAAAAAGAGATGTAGAAGCTGGTGTAGAGGAGATTTAGAGGAACAGAGACTAAGGGAGGAGGTGGAGTACTGTAACTGAGACCAAGGGAGGACATGCGGGAGCATTGTAGGGGGACTGGTGAGAGGGAATGAGTAACACAGAGGAGTAAAGTCAGGAGCAAGGGAAAGAGAAACTGGGGATAATAAAACAGAAAGCTAGACAGAGCAAACCAACAAAAGGTGGTAGAAATATTAACACGGGTTGAAAAAAACCCTCCAGCCTCTCACTTGGTTTTAGCCTTCAGTTTCCTTTTAAATTATTTTAAAACCCTGACTTTGTCTTAGTGCTGTTTCATTTGTGTTTCGAAATGCTTTTGGCCAATGGAGCCTGCAGAATTGCTGTTTGCATTGCTTTAAATCCAGCTGTATCTCTCAACTAGTCAAAAGCACTGCCACAGATGTGACACAGTGAAGCTTTGGTAGGATCTCATTGGCCAGTTGAGATGTCTTCCTCAGTCCTTGTGCCTATTGTTCTGCCGTGTCTGGGATCTGTGGGAGCTCTGGAGTTAGTTCCATGTAGTCCCAAACACTCAGGCTGTGACACTGGAAGTGTTCAGTATCCAGACACTCTGTCTCGAGGGTGACTCCTCAGTACCTTCTGTGTGGCTTTTCTTACTTTGGTGGGAAAGATGAAATGCACTCTTCTACCCCTTTCTCCTTCGAGGAGATGTCCTTAAATGTACTAAATTCCCTGGTTTAGCATGCTGTTTGAAATGCTCCCAGCATGTTTTCAGTTAAGATTCGCAAAGTCTGTACACTCTTGGTCATTTCTGGTTTCCAGATTTTGAGTGAAGATGAGAAAAAATGACCAGGTTAATAAAAACTTCCTTCTGTAAGTCACTTGTAAGTTAGATACTGATTTCCTAGTTATTTTTTGTGATGGAGAGAAGAAGGTGCCTTAACAGTAAGAGCAACAAAACCTAGCTTTCCTTAAGGGCCTTTCCCTAAAAAGTTGAATTCCATGGCTCTAGTTTTACCGGCTTTTAGAAGTTGCTGCAGTTTCATTCCTGATGGAATCAATGGGAGATGAACACATTCAAGAAGTCAACTGCTTAAGGGCTACAGCTTTGCGCTGATAATTTCTCCCCTTTATGAGCCTGTTTGGTGCAGATAGCTTTACATTCAGTAACTTCACAGCAGCACACAGTAAATCCCCAGATAAAAAACTCAGCCCTGGGTTTTATTATACCGTGCTTGCTGTTATCTCTTCTGTTTACTTGCATGAGTGATAGAGGGGAAAGCACCAGGTGGGTCTTTATATGATGCTGTTTAAAATAAGTGATGATGTCTGCTGTCTTAGGGAAAACTTTACATCCAGACAATAGGTGGAATGAATATGAAATCACTACTAATTGAGGTTCATTAAACCTAACAGTTGGGTGAAACATTTCATAACACAGATTTAGGTTTAAGCAAACTTCTGATTGTCTATTTCCAGTCTTTCACATAAATCCAGGAAATGAAAACCCCCAGTTTCAAGGATTTTAGGCCTCTCCTTCATGTTGCCACCTAATGTGCACAAAGATGTGTAGTATCTACATGTAATTTGCAGTTAATTGTAAATAACAAATAATGGCAAATTTCAGAAACTCTCAACTTGTCCCCTTCCCAAAACCCCCTGGAGAAGACTCTTGTTTTTTGTGTCTGGAAGGCTGATGGAGGCAGATTTCCAAAGACTGGCAAATTGTAAAAGCAGCTTGCTTAAAGAGGGTGCTGTTAGCAGCTGGACAGCCTTTAGGCTGCTAATGAAGGACACCAGCTCACACCTTAGTTGGTCACCAGGGGCTGCTGATTTTGGATGTTGTTGTATCATCTAAAAGGAACTGATAAGCAGAGGCAGAGTTTCTGGTAATAAATCCAGGTATGGAATCCTTAGTTGCTGTCCCACCCTTGGGAATCTTTAGTTTCTGTCCCACCCTTGTGGTGTTTCCTGATCTGCTCAAGGCTAATGGTGTACAGCTGCCTTTGGCCGGTAGAGACCAGAGGAAAAGTTTTTTGCTTCTTGTTGTTGGTAGGGGACATACTCTGTACCAGGGCTCTGCCAATTTGAAGCAAAGTTTAGTGGCCATGAG
Source organism: Sylvia atricapilla (assembly GCF_009819655.1). Taxonomy (NCBI): domain Eukaryota; kingdom Metazoa; phylum Chordata; class Aves; order Passeriformes; family Sylviidae; genus Sylvia; species Sylvia atricapilla. The sequence continues at coordinate 101,191,507 of NC_089140.1, read as the reverse complement.
GCTGGTTCCTGTTTGTTAGAGGAAATGTTAGTTTTTATAGCTGCCCCCTGAAACTGTCTTCTTCCTCTCTGTTGCTGCAGGGGAGAAGGGATTGGGCTTTCTTGTCTCCAGGACTGAAGTTTTCAGCTAGTGTTTCAGCTGGAACTTAAAATTTATGTGGCTTTTCTCTTCTTCTCTGGTATGAAATGCAATAGCAAGTTGCAGGTGGGACAGTTACAAATTGGGATGAGTATTTCTAAACATTGAATTTAATAGGGCTTATTGAGCTTGGATGGACAAATTTGAAGGTAATTGAACCCTTTTACAGTTTTCCAGGCAATTGCTGGACAATTTTTATACTAGTGAAATAGCAAGCTGAACACAAGAGCCATTTTGTCAAATGCTCTTGGTTGATGGGCTTATTGTTGGTTGTGTAAGAGCCACTGCCTTCATTTAATAAAAGAAAACTACTGTTGGCGCTTGTCGGCAATCTGCAATGTGAAATTGTAGTGTTTGGATTGGATTATCAATTTCAGACTGGTTGGAAGATTTTTAATATCTTCTATGCTGGGACAAGGATAGAAATGATTTTGTTTTCATATTTACTATGTGGCACTAACAAGCCTGTATTTCTAAATCATGACCCCTAATGATAGGATTTGACAATGAAAAGAGGTATTGGAGTATGAACGGCAACTTGTGTCAAACAGCAATTCAAGTCAAAGATTATCTCTTCATCGTACCAGCATTTTGAAAATTGCAGCTGTTACAATATATGTGGGGAAGGTTCACTTAGGAAAAGAATTTGGTTTGGAAAGAACTACACAGAATTGTTTATCCCATTTTTTGCTGGCAAGTTGTACTTGAAAACAACATTTGTCAGGATGCTGTTGCTTAATGCGTTTGCTTAACTGTGAAAACCACAGGTTATTTATGCATGTAGTCTGAAAACTAAATTTAGTTTCTCTGATCACTGCATTGCACAATGGTGATGAGGGATGTTTAACCAAATTGTTATACTGGTGTGTGTGCATATGGCCAACAGAGATAAACCCCCTGCAATCAATACTTGTTATCACTGACAATGTGAGGTATAGTGACTTGTATGTTACTTCCTTACCTAATTTTTCAACTTCAGGGACAATTATGAGGATTTCTAAGTAGATACCATTCACACATTTTTTTACTGTATCTTTAAATAGGAATTGCTCTGCAGGAGGATTACATCAAGTGGATTTTTGTGACTGCATGTGTGTTTTGAGATAGAGTGGGTAGGAAAGGGATGGCAGTATGCAGATGTTAAGGTCTCCCAGATTTGTCTAGAAAATGAATTCTGACCATCGGGATTGCCAAAATCCAGGTATTACTATTAATAAAATTGCACAGATATTAAAGCAGTACTTGCAATTTAAATACTTTTAGTGTTATTTAGCTCCTCCTGTTTGAGGTTTGACTTGCTGGAGAGATCTGTGAAGTTTGCTTTTAGTTCCTGTTTCACTGGTTTGGGGAGTGTGACCCATGGTAAACCACGGCCCAGTTCTCATCCTCACCTGAAAAATGAAATGGTGAACATTGGAGAGGTCATACTTAAGTGTCTGTGGCGGAGCCCAGATGGGAAATCAGCAAGCTGGCAGCAGGGAGATGTCAATAGGTAGGAGAGCATGCCATGGTTTGAGGTCCCCAAGGGAAGCTGTGAATGTCTGAGTGTTCAGGAACAAGCTGGATGGGACTTTGAGCAACTTGATCTAGTGGAAGGTGTCCCTGTCCATGGCAAGGGGGATGGAGCTAGATGATCTTTAAGGTCTCTTTCATCCCAAATCATTCTGTAATTCTGTAACATTTTCTTACCATTTACAAGGCACCTGTCAGGGCAGGTTTAGTGGGTTTATCTGCTGGTCGGTGTTATACCATGGTCAGGAAGATCCTATGATCCAGAGGTCAGTAAAAGGCAATTAGAGGTACGGTTCTTGTTTGGATGACAGTAACTCCACGAAGTCCCACAGCTATAGTCTCCTAAAAATTTATCCAAAAATTTCCCCTCGATGGCATACAACATTGTTGATACTGTGCAGGTTTGGGTGGGGTTTTGTGGGGTTTCCTTAATTTGTTCATTAGTACAGTAAGTTAATTGTGGGATAGGGGCATTCCTTTGAAGCTGCCTTTGCCACGTTCACACTACCCATTGCCACAGAGGGCTTCTCAAGGTGGTACCAGCAGCAGGAGTGATTCCACAGGAAGGTGCTCAGGCACTCTTCTTCCCCTCTCAGTCTGTCTCACCTTTCTAGCTCTTGTAAGTTCATCCTGCTGTCCTCTTTCCCTCCTTACCCAGGCTTTTGGCTCCGAACTCACTCGAGCACTTTAGTCAGCGTCCCTTCCTCCTTGGATCTCAGCGTGGCCGGGTGTGCCCGGATCCCGTGGTCCCGGGAGTCACCAGGTGGTGCTATTGCCCAGTGAAATGCCCTCCCTTGCGCCGCAGCGCAGCCCTGGCAGAGGGTTCAGCGGTGGTCGGGTTTGTGCTGGGGCTGTCTTGGCTGGCTCAGACAGTGCCAGGGGTCTTGCTCCTTGCCACGGGTTCAGTCGTGAGTCAGTTTTATTGACGCAGAGTTGTTTCCTGTGCCTTACTCAGCCAGTGCCTTGTGTGACAGTGAGGTCCCCCAAAGGCTGGGCTGCTGCTGCGCAGTTTGTGAGCACCCTGTTGTACTCAAAAGCTGCTTCACTGTCGTGTGAAGCATTAGCAAGTCTCATTAAGGGTATCCTCAGTCTTTGTACGGTTGGGTCCCCCATGCAATTCAGTGGGAGGAATTTTTGCTTGTTCATTGGCATGTGCTGCTATTCCAAAGGAAACTTGTGTGTGTGTGAACCTTTCAAAGGTGCTCCTCCTCTTTCTCTTTTCATCCTCGCATCTTGTTAGCCAGCCAGATTGATGTCACCTTATTTGCAGCTGGTTTTTTATAGAGATCATGCTCCTACTTGAAACTGTAGAGGCAGTTCAAAACATGGAGTTGAGCATCCTAAATGAATAGCCAGTGCCCCCCAAAACCACAATTTGAGCTGAAGGAATGCAAATAAACACCAAGTTCCTTCTTCCTTTTCACCAGGCTAAGCAATTTTCTCTCTACAGCCGCCCATAGCACATACTGTCAAGGGCATAAGAAATTGATTGAGATTCTGCTCTTTGATTTCAATTTAAAATCCTCCATTTCTCTTGGCAGTTCAGCTGCTGTTCTGAATTTGATAACTTGTGTGCAAAGGGGAAGGAAGGTTGTAAGAAAAGACACAGAGAATTAGCTGGAAATTTGATGTATGGAAGCAGTTTCTAAATAATATTATCAACAATGAAAGGCTGTTATCTTTGCTGTCCATGCTCGTGGTAGCATAGCGCTGTGGTTAACTTGCACTTTGTATGATAAGATGCAGTGATTAAGCATAAATAGTAGAATAGGAATATGAATTTGGATTTTGGGTTGGTTTTTGTTTGGTTGTTGTTGTTGTTGTTGTTTTTTTTTTTTTTTTTTTTTTTTTTTTTTTTTTTTACCAGAGTAGGTGAGCTCTGAAAATTGCAAAGCAGAGGTAGGTTTGCTGCATCTTTAATTTTACTCCTGAAGAATAGCTCTGTTGTCTCTATCACTCCACAGCCGCTTGTCTCATAAATAAAGATCACTTTATATTCTTGTACCAGCTTCACAAGAGCAGCACGATTTCGAAGTCCTGGAAGAGTAATGAGCAGCAGACACGTGGAATAGTTTGCTGGGGCAATGAGTATCACACCAGGCTGGGGCATGAACAGATAGAGAGCAGCCCTGCTGAGAAGGACCTGAGGATTCTGCTGGATGAGAGGCTGAGCATGAGCTGTCAATGTGAGCTTGCAGCCCAGAAAGCCAAATACATCCTGGGCTGCATCAAAAGCAGTGTGGCCAGCAGGGAGAGGGTTCTGTCCCTCTGCTTTGCTGTGGTCAGACCCCACCTGCAGTGCTGCATCCACCTCTGGGGTTCCCAGCACAGGAAGGACATGCACCTGTTGGAGAGAGTGCAGAGGAGGCCACCAAGATGACCACAGCGATGGAGCATCTCCTGTTCAACAGAAGGCTGAGAGAATGAGAAGAGAGGGGAAGAGAAGGGAAGAGAAGAGAAGAGAAGGGAAGAGAAGAGAAGAGAAGGGAAGAGAAGGGAAGAGAAGGGAAGAGAAGGGAAGAGAAGAGAAGGGAAGAGAAGAGAAGAGAAGAGAAGAGAAGAGAAGAGAAGAGAAGAGAAGAGAAGAGAAGAGAAGAGAAGAGAAGAGAAGAGAAGAGAAGAGAAGGGAAGAGAAAGGGAAGAAGAGTTAAAGGAGAAGAGAAGGAGAAGAGAAGAGAAGAGAGAAGAGAAGAGAAGAGAAGGAAGAGAAGAGAAGAGAAGAGAAGAGAAGAGAAGAGGAAGAGAAGAGAAGAGAAGAGAAGAGGAAGAGAAGAGAAGAGAAGAGAAGAGAAGAGAAGAGAAGAGAAGAGAAGAGAAGAGAAGGCTTCTGAGTGGCCTTCCAGTACCTGAAGGGAGCCTACGAGAAACGTGGAGAGGGACATTTTACAAGGGCATGCGATGGCAGAGCAAGGATGAATGGATTCAAATAAAAAGATAGTAGGTTTGGATTAGATATTAAGAGGACACTTTTTGCTGTGAGGGTGGTGAGGCACAGGAACAGGTTGCCCAGAGTCGTGGATGCCCTGTCTCTGGAAATGTTCAAGGCCAGGCTGGATGGAGCACTGGGTAACCTGGTCTGTTGAAAGATGTCCCTCACCATGGTGGGTGGGTTGGAGGTAGATGATCTTGGAGGTCCCTTTCTATGATTCTGGGATCCTTAAGGCTGCAGCTACAGTTCTCCATGACATCAACTCAGCATGAATGGCTTGGGATTGCAGCCCTAGTGATGATAGCAGAATAATGCCAATTATCTTGGAAACACTCTAGAAAAGTCTTTGGTTTTATATAATATTAGATGCATGGATATATCAGTGTCTCAGCCAAAGTGAATTTTTTGCTGCATTAGCTATGATACAGACATTAGCTGCTCTTCAGTCTGGCTTATCTCTGGCCAGGCACATTGCTTTGGTAGGATGACAAAATGCTTTTGGCCATCAGTGCTTGATTTTGTACTCTATAGTTTGGTGTTGCTTGTGATCTCTGGGTATGTCTTTGACAGAAGTAGATAGTTGAAGAGATTGTAATTAATATTGCAGTCTGAGTGAGGGAGGGATGGAAATACTCTTCTTTGTCTATAAGAGAGAAAAGGACGTAGCAAAATATTAAAGAAGGTGTATTTGAAACTTCGACGTTAGGGATTTTTGTTATCTCTGAAAGATTACTGGGCTGGGATCTGGTGGAGAGCAAGGAGCCTAAGACTATGAATAAACTTGCTAACTCCAAAGAAGCCATCGTAAGGACCAGTTGGACTGCATTCTCTGACTCCAGGTATGACAGATACTGGAGCAGCTATGCAGGCCTGAGTTTAATTCCACAGGATGTGTGTGGAAGGAAACCACGTGCTGAATAATCACACAGGTAGGGGTGCCAAAACTGGTAAGGCAGCAGGCATTTGGCTTTGGCTTGGGAACAGAAGTGGACAGGGCTGTAGACTCCCTTCAGCTGTGAGGTTGAAGCAGACAGTTGGTCACTGTACACATTTTGCAAATGGATTTGGACTGGAGGAAAACAAACCAAGGAGAGGGATCAGATGGTGTTTTCCATTCAGAGATGTATTGGGTTTCCATGGCAAGGCTTTGGTAGTGGAGGGGGGGCTCCAGGGGTGGCTTCTGTCAGAAGCTGCCAGCAGCTTCCCTGGTGTCCTACAGAGCCATGCCAGCTGGCTCCAAGATGGACTTAACACCGGCCAAGGCTGAGCCCATCAGTGATGGTGGTAGTGACACTGAGATAACATGGCTGAGAAATGGAAAAAAACTACTGCACAAGAGAAGATTGCAGACAGAGGGAGGAGTAAGTATATGTGAGAGCAACAACCCTGCAGACAGCAGGGTCAGTGGAGGAGAGGTACTCCAGGCTCTGGAGCTGAGATTCCCCTGGAGCCTGGGTGCAGCCCATGGTGAGGCAGCTGTCTCCCTTCAGCCCATGGACATCCATGGCGGAGCAGAGACCCTCCTGCAGCCTGTGGAGGGGACCATTTTGGAAAAGGTGGATGCCTGAGGGAAACTGTGACCACATGGAAAATCCATGCAGGAGCAGGCTCCTGTCAGGACCTGTGGACCCATGAAAAGAGGAGCCCACACTGGAATAACTTTCCTGGCCCAACTTGTGACTCCCTGGGGGACCCACACTGGAGCTGTCTGTGCCTGAAGGACTGCACCCCATGGAAGAGACTGTGCTGGAGCAGTTTGTGAAGAGCTGCACTCCAGGGGAAGGACTCAGGTGTAAGCAGAGGAAGAATGTGAGGAGTCTTCCCCATAGAGAGGAGTGAGGGGCAGAGACAATGCTCTCATGAGGAGCAGGTAGAGAAATTTGGAGTAAAGTTGCTCTCAGGAAGAAGGGAAGAGTGGGGCAGAGGTGTTCTAAGATTTAATTTTCATTTTTCATCATCCCACTTTGACTTGATTGGCAATAAATTAATTTATTTTCTCCAATTTGAGTCTATTTTGCCTCTGGTAGTAGTTGGTGAGTGATCTCTCCCTGTCCTTATTTCAATCCACAGGTTTTTTGTTAGATTTTTTCTCCCCTGCCCAGCTGAGGAGGGGAGTGATAGGATGGCTTTGGTGGGCATCTGGTTTCCAGGCAGCATTAGCCCACCACAGGAAGCCAGATACATTAAGCCCTGACTGGTAAATGTTTTTCAGTTTTAAAACAGCCAGTAGAAATATACAGGTGGTATTGAAGATGCATATAAATACCAAACAAATAAACTCAGTGCTTGACTATCTCTTAAAGCACTTAAATAGCTCTTTGTTACTGTACTGTCTGAATGCTTTACAACTATTACTGTTTTACATCCCCATAATGCTGTTACAAGGTAAAATCAAATAACTATTTTCATATAACAGCTAGTGAGCTGAGAACAACAGAGCCAAGAATTCCCGTGCCAAATGCAGTCCTTGCAGCACTAGGAGGAGGGATTGCATTCTGATGAAACAGGACTGACCTGATTGTGGGAGAACAAGTGCTGCACTTTTATGGGTAGAGGGAATTAATATAATTCTAATGTGGTCCAAAGGAAAAAGTCTGATTCTGTAGCTAATTTGTGCTCTGCGACAGCAATGTTGGCCTGAAAGCAATTAGAAATGATGTGTAGGGTTTTTGACTGTGTGGGAGTTGGCAGAGGTCATCCTAACTTAGTGGGAATATCAACTGACTTAAAGGATACCTTTGCTACCATATATTATGAGTTTAAAGAAGGGAATGCAACAAAGGGAAATGCAAACAGGGATGTTCGTGTAAAGTTCACACAGGGACAGATGACCAGAAGAACTCTGGTGGTTCCTTCTGAAGTGGGACGCTGCAGAATCCAGCCAGGGTAAACCCACCAGAGAAGGCCAGTGGTGGCCATCCTCCCTCTCCAAATAGTTGCAGTGAGATCCATGTGTTTGTGCTGGGATTGTGGGCAACTGGGTTCCAATATTCAATGTGAGTGTTTTTCATTTGACAAGTACCCTTCACTCAGGAAAGTGCATGATTGCAAAATGACACTTCTGGGAGCCAACTCTGGTCCTAGTTCTTCCCTTTCAAAAATCTGCTTTGCAGATGAGTATCTCCCAGATCTTTGCAGAAATTCCTTGAAGATCACTGGTGGTATAAGGCCAAAACTTTTAATTTAGAATTTAGAGAAATCATTAGTGTCCTGAATGAGACGTGCATCTTTTGACTGCAGAAGTGAAGCTCCAGAGCACATGTACCTGCATTCCTTTGGTTCAGGCTGAAGCCTCGGGCAGTTTGTGTTGGTGAAGCAGTTGAGAGTCAGCGTGTGAGTCTAAAAGCTGCTCTTGTATTTTCATCCGTGCAGTTATGCAGTGATAGCTTTGCTCACTTGATACATCTTGCAGATGGAAAAACTGAATAAAGGCGAGAAGCTTTTTTGCACTTCCTCCTAGACACCACTTAGCAGTGCATGGCTCTTCATTTTCCCTGGGACAAGCCTGACACTTGGCAGATTCAATTCAGTCCCAGGGGTGTCTCCGAACCTCAGTCTCCTGCAAGGTATTTTTCCTTACAGCAGTGTTTTCAGACAACTGAAAGCGATACCCAAACACAGGGAATGGCGAAGGATGTGTTTAAGGTTAGCAAAAAGTTTATTGGGTAGAGTAATTCTTGGATTAAAATACTGCCCTTGGAAACTGTGATCAGGAATCTGTTGTGCATAACTCTTCCTTGTATGTTCACACAGTTGATAAAAATCCAAAGGCAGTTTCAGATGCTCTTCAAGCTGCCTGTCACAGCCTTCCAGAGCAGCTGTAACTGGATTAGTAAGACATGGAAAGTATTGCAATGCTACCTGCATTTGATCATTTGAGTAATGATTAAAATGTTAAAGGCGGGCATAGAGGACTAATGCAGAGGCAGGCTGCAAATTGCAAAGCTTTAATTTATTTTTCAGCTTGTTGCTTTTTTACCTCCACTAGAATTTAAAAGACAGCCGTAATCCTGTACTCAGCCTTCCCATGTCATGTGCCTTTGGGTTAAGAACTGGCAACCCTGAGAGCATTCAAGATGCAGGTTGGGTATCTCAGTGCTGCGTGCCAGACCTTGCCTGAGGAGTGACATTCCTCCTGGATACCAGGCTTGACCAGAGCTGAGCTTACATTTCTGCTAAAGCCCAGCGATACTTTAGAGCCCTGCAATTTGTTTGATGATAGCTAATGAAATGCAAACCATTTAGCAGCCCTGAGATGCGATTACACTGCTGTGAATTTTCAGATTCCATCAAAGTCCTGCTGAGGGTGATGGGAATGGGCCAGGGTGATTCAACTGTAAATCAAAAACAAAAGCGTGGCCAATTCTGACAGTGGAGAGAAGAGCTCTTTAAATGTGCAGAAGCTGCTTTGCCAAGTCAAAACCAGCTGTGCTTTACAGAGCTACTGGAATGAATGGTCTCTCTGCATTTGTATTTTTGTGTGACTCATTGATTATTTTTCATCCCCTAAAGTTTAAATTCTGTCTTTCTGCCTCAGGTTTGCCTGGCCAGTTGCAAAGGCTTTCAGTGCCTGGCTTTGGTATTTAAAATACCAAATGCATTGATAATAAAGGACAGTTTTCTCCTTTTTGGTAACTTCATACTGATTCAAGTGTTTTCATCTGCACATCTTTAATGCTTCAACAGTGAAAGCTCTGCTCTGAGCAAGAGAAGGACCTCTCCTTCCTCTCTGCACTAGCACTTGCAGGAATCAAATCAGTGTTACAAAGAGTGGACTCTAACTTGGGAATTCTTGAGCATAAGCTGGCTCCTTTGCTGTTTTTCAGTTAGGGATGAATAAGCCAAGAGTGTCTGGTGGTGTGAATATGTAACAGGGAGCCAGGAATTGTTGCTTCTCTTAACAATGAAGAGCAGCCAGCTTCCTCTCTGAACAGATCCTCTTCCAGCAGAGTGGGACAGCTTTTTGACTGCACCCCAAATCTGTATTCATCAAGTTTGGTTTTTTTTTTTTTTTTTTTTTTTTTTTTTTTTTTTTTTTTTTTCCCTCCTGAAGGAAGACAGAAGGTGCTATTATCTCAATGAAAGGTATACTGAGAGGTTAGAGATAAATGTGACCACAGATGTTTCTGGTGCATTCACTAAGTTGCACTTTTTAATGTTAACCTGTCTGGAGAAAGCTTCAAAGCAGCTTGCTGGTAGGTTGTGGTACTGCTCTCTGGCTGAAACCCTGAGTTCCATCAGTGTGAGCAGCTTTGTAGTTCCAGCTCTATGCCTGATGAAAAAGCTTTGCCATGGAAGACTTCCTGAGGGTTACACTAAGTTAACCCTGACTCCATTGGTTGTGCTCTTTTTGTCTTGATCAGGGATCCTCAGAGGAAGGGTTCAGCCACCAAATGCTTGTGGTGCCTTTGCTCAAGCTAGTGTGGTTGGCAGCTCAGTTTTTGGGCAGAAATGGGCTCTGAGGAGCAGATGCATTCCTGCTGTGAGGTGCAAGGAAGTCCTGCTGAATTTGATGGAAGCCACATGAGCGGTGGGATCAGTTTCTGGCTTGTGGGAAAGGATAAAGACTTGTCAGGTCCAAATGTTTCTCATATTATTACTGAAATAACATCTTCTTTGCCTGGGGATTTTTGAGCACTTAGTATTAATACCCTCCAGCTCGCTAGGGCTCATTCTGCTTCCGATCTGTAAGAACTAACTCATGTTAAACCCTGTCAGATTTAATGAGACCTGTCTGTAGCTGGTATCTCAATGACTCTTAGTTATTGTGAGGAATGTTTTGAAGGGACAGATATTTTAACTTTAAAACATTTTTACAAATTCAGATTGTAAATTTGATTGATTCCTGGCTTTGTCCAAGCTGATGAGAAAACTTCCTTCTGAAGGAGCTATATGTGGGATCCTTATTTCTATGAAGGTCAGTTCTCCATTGCTTCTTAATGCAGATTTTTGTGGTGCCTGTCTCCAGGGTGTTTCAACCTTCCTTTAAAGATGAAATGGGAAGTTAGTCATGAGATCTGTGGTGGTTACAAGCCAGATGTTATTTTTTTCTTCTTTTTTCCTTACTTTGCAAGTGGAAGGACAGAAGGCAGTTTCTTCAGTGCGCTCATTCTTAGGGTGCCGTTTCCTCACGTGAAGTGCTGTCTAGTGTTCTGTTTTGTTTGTATTTTCAAAATCCTGGAGCCATAATGGATTTTTAAGTGGTCTACCTAATTTGACACATACTTAGGAAGCCCTGTGTGTTAACATAGCAAAGAAAGACTGCATAGTTGGGACTACAAAAGCTTTTGCAGCAGTGTGCATTATTATAGGGCTGCTGTTTAGTCTTCAGTCATGATATGCGTGGATTTTTTTGTGAATCCAACATTTATTCCATTTTCAGATGTAAAAAAAAATAATTGCATGAAGAGATTAGTTTACTCAGCACAAGAGGGCTTGACCCTCAATCTATTAAATGCTATTATAAATTCAGGGCTACAGACTGACAGCCTAATCAGGGACGTGTTTACATGGTACTATAGCTGCCTCCAACCTGCAAAAGTGCTTGAAGGACCAGGCCCTATGTATGCAAAGATATAAATGAGACATCAAGATTTAAATTAAAGAACTAAATTTTTCTGCATTAGGTTTTTCTGCTGGGATAAATGTGTTTGGAACTATAGACAGAGGAATATACCAAATGCCTATTTGTAATGGGAAAATGGTTTTCTTTTTTTTTAATATATTGCTCATGTTTTTTCTGCTTTATTTTTTTTTATCTCCCTGTAAGCTGCTGCAAATCAGCCAGAAGAAGTCAGCAGCTCTGTTGTTTGCCTGCAAATGAGTTGCCAGCATCCTGTAATGCTGCTAGCTTGAAATACAGTCTCATCTCCTTAGGAGTAATGAGAGCCAAGTGGGGTGGTTCCCTGGAGCAGGAGTGTGGGTGGAAGCACTGTTTTCTGTGGCATTCTGCTTTCCATTCTGGTGCTCTTAAAATCCTCACACCTAAATCTGCTGGTAAGGGATTTTGAAAGAACAGAGAATGTGTTTTCAGGGGTTAAAGAGTAAAAATCTGGCGTTAGTCATACTTGTATTGGGTCCTTCTATTTATCAGAAGCATCTGATACAGTTTCAGATTTTTGAATTCATTTTGCTGACCAGAGGAGATTCTGAAGTTGTAGCTATTTATCCTGGCAAACTAATAGTGGCTCAGTTACTGTGAATTACATTTCTGCTTCTTTCCTTCCTCCCTACCCCGCCCACTTTGCTTATCTCGTTACAATGTGGTTTATAACTGGTATTTTGTAAGCGTGCTAGGAGGCTTACGAAGAAGAAAAGGGAAAAAGAGATACCCACTGTTGGTTCCTGGAGTGACTCATGAGCACTTTGATTCACAAATATTATTTTTATATTTATTCATTTCTTGCCACTTCTTTCCTGGATTAGTATGCTCTTGATCGTGATGAGTCAATGACTATAGTGCTGAAGCTGAAGGGGAATGAGGATTTTTCCCAAAGACTTGTAGGATCTGTTTCTTGAAGTGCAACCTAACTCCTGAGGGCATGTTCTCAGTGTCTGAAACTCGTCCCATCCACTCTGCTCAGTGCCACCGGGACCTTTTGCATAAGCCAAGATGTTGTACCTTTGTGTGTGTTTGATCATATGTGTACACCAACATCAGGTAAAACAAAACAGGAAAACAGATTAGAGGATGTAATAGCAGAACTTTGAGAATTGGAAAAATAAATCTGTATGCCTGAATGTTACCCAGGCATGTGGCCTGATAAATCTGCTATAATCCTTTGAAGAAAAAAGAGCAAAACAAGAGAGATCATCCCCATCAGATGTTAGAAAAATAGGTTTGTGTAGAGAAAAACCTTATAGTAAAGTACAAAGCAGATGGTTGCATGAAAGGTTTATGCAGCCTTAGCAAGGAGATTTAATATCAATGCACTGCTGAGAAGCAAACCTTTTTTCTACTTCTTTGAAACAACAACTCTGCTTTCCTTGTCTTCTGTGAGAGACTTGAAAGATAGTTCCCTGTTGTCAGTAAAAGTTAAGGTCTCATTAGCTGTTTTCAAGTTGATGAAAAATGTTCATATGCCATGGTTTGCTTTGCTTTCCGGCAGGTGAATGTCTTGATTGATGGGTGTCATTACAGTTTTCAGTAACGTGGACTGAACACTGTCTAAGTCGTTTTAAATCCCATGATGGAATGATAATCACTGCCTTAAGCAGGAAGCTTTTTCTATTTTACTTCCTTCCCCTCTGTGCTCTAATTATACTCTGGTAGACGGTGCTTTGCATCCTCCAGGCAGCAAAAGGGAAGCTGAGAGTGCCTTGTTTCAACTGAACCCCCCTGGTGCAATAAATTGCCTGGCTCCTGGAAAGCACCAGCCACTGGCTGCAGCAGTGCTTGTCCTAGAAACAGGTTCACTTATGGTCCAAGTCCACTGGTTTCACTGCAGTTACTCGAGGGGTGATATTTAGCCCTCTTGGTAGTGCCAGCAACCCCAGGAGCAAAGTGTAAGAACGCCTTTAAGCTTCTGGAGGGCTGTTGGTGTGCCTGGCATATGCTTAACTGTGCTCACTGTGAGATGTGGAAGCAATAGAAACTTTGAAAGGTCCTTCTAATGTTATCATGAAGCATTCGTAAGAGGCGTGAACTGAAAGATGAAGAGGTTCCAGGAAAATGAGCTAAGCTTTAATCCATGCTTGTGGATATCATGTCCCTGCCAGAGAGCCCGGCTCCTCTTGTAATTGCAGTTGCCATTCTGAGTGACCTGTCAGAGGAGCTGGAGGAAGCAGATGAAACTGAAGCATCTTTGGGTCACTGGAGTCTAGTTTCGAACATGATGGCAGAAACGCTGTTCCCACAAGAGGGAAATGTAATTCCTTGCAACCAGTGGGTGGTAATTCTAGTTTGTCTACACCATTTAAAATCTGGAAAAATAATGAGATCCTCAATTTCAGGGCAGAGGGGTTTCTTTATTTTATTTTTGTTAGCGTGTTCTGCCATCCTGGTGTAGTAATTATACAGCGATACAGCTGGAATGATAATGAAGGTAAAATTTGGGAATAGTAACAGGATGTGTTACTGCTATTGATCAAAGGCTACAGGGGTGTTTTTAAACACTGCTCCTCTCTTTGATCTTCTTTTCCTATTGATTGAACAGAGTAGATAACAACTGTCTGTGTAACATGAGCATTTATATGGCTTTTAAGCTGACTAAAGACAGCTTTGAATTAAATATGAGAGTTTAAATGATGGTTTTCTAATAAGTGCTGTCTATAAAGGCTGGTGTGACAATACAATTTCATGTAGGCATGGTGAAAGGAAATGTAAATACAGGCATTCTTTTTCTTATTCAAAAGAAGATAACATTGCAAAATGATTATAGAAGAGGCAGAAGTGCTATTTTTAATATGTAGTTGTGTGTGGGCAAAAGCTGCTTTTCTATTTTTTAAATATATATTTATGTGTGTTGTGTTGTTAACAAACTGTATTGTCTTATCTTGGCATTTTTCATGAGTGTTGTGTAAATCAGTCATCTTAAGCTGTGAATACAATGGAGTTACCAGGTGCAATCTGGTAGTTCTGCAATCACTTCCATGAAATTAATAGAAAACTTTCCATTGACTGTTTAATGAGTTAGATTGGACCCTGGGCTGTCATTGTTAATGTCTTGGAAAGGTCAGTATCGATTTCCTGGCATTCTTTTTGTCTCTAAGGAGGCTCTTTGCAATTCTGGGGAAGACATAGCAATAATGTTATTCCTCTTCCTTGATAATTACCTGTATAATTTAAGTTCTACCTACCATCCAAGGCTTTGGGCAAACTGAAAAATGTTGCATTTTAGGGAAGTTGTTTTATATTAAATGCTTAAATAATATTTCTGCATAATTTCAAGTTTTTTCCTGCCCCTTCAGGTTACTTTGAATTTTATTCCAGTATTGTACTGCTGTTATTTTTCCCCACTGATTGGGTGTGTTAAAAAAAAAAAAAAAAAAAAGAAAAAGAAAAGACTGTTCCTGCAAATGGAATCAGCCTGCCACATTGCGGTGTAGGAAGTAGGTGTGTTGCCTTTAAAGTAATGCATTGGAGACCTCTAACGTGGCATGTGCAGGGTAAGCTGCACATTTCTGAGGATCCAGATCTTTCATGGCTCCTACCTTTGATCCATGATCCTACCTTTTCAAAACCACCCACAGCCTCTGCAAAGTTTTCACTAAGTGGGCTAGTTTGTCATGCCATGAAAAGGTTATTTCTACTAAGTCAGTGCTGTCAGAATGACAGTAAGATGTGGTGATTTTAGTCTGTTTTGGAAGCTTGCTTGGACAGGCTGTGCAACAGGCCTGAATGAAATTGTTTCTCTGGCTCTGCTGTGTAATGCGCCATGTGTTGGAAAGCACAGGGTTTGCTTGTACAAGTAAATGGCTATGCTGGATGGGCTGCAGTCCTTGCAATAGGAATATAAATAAAATCAATAAAATAAAGGGCTTGGAGACAAGGGAGTCCTGGGAAGAGGGCCAGGGAGATTTACTCACAATGCTGATGTTTTGAAAGGATAAGCCGTGTCCTCACTTTTCTTCTGAAATGTGTAATGTGCCCCACTTGCCACAGGACAAGAAGAAAGAGTCAAATATTAATTCTTGAAACCAAATCAAGTGAAGTATTGGCATCTAGGGTCTCCTGGATATGACTTCCTGACTTGCTGTTCTGGTTTCTTTGATTTTCAGGATACTGGGGTTGGGAAATCGAGCATCGTTTGTCGGTTTGTCCAGGACCACTTGATCATAATATTAGCCCTACCATTGGGTAAGTACCACACATAACATCACTTTGGTTTCACTGGTCAGGGGGGTTTCAAATCTTACCCTTGAGTGATTAAGTCTTAAGGTCCTACAGCCAAAACAGTCTGAAGTGGGAAGTTCTTGACAGGACAAAAAACAAAACCCCACAACCAAGAGGCTGTGTGATCAGGTCATCTCATAGCTGAGTAATGGCAGGAAGACCATGGAAGCCCTTAAGTACCTTTGTTGAGTCTCCTGGTAGGCTGGGCTGACACATGGACAGTGTCTGTTTCCCCACAGATGTGTTTTTGTCTAAGTTTAGGATGTGTCACATTGTCCTTTCTAAAATAAGGAACAATGCAATTTAAACTAAGTATAATTAGTTTATATTATATCACTTCTTTAAAAACTGCTAAGCTTCCATGTATCAGACCATCAGAATCCTAACAGCAGTCCTGTAGTAGATTTTAATTGAGATTATTTTTTTTCTTTTAGTATCTTAGGGATAGAACTTCCAAGTCCAGTGTGACCTAGAAAATTTTTTAAAGTTATGGATCTCTTATGGGAAAGGAAGCTATATGGAATGTACAGAAAGGAGCAATCTGGGGGGAGAGATCTGATCTGGCATGTGTGTCAGAAGTGTTTTTAAGTTGTCCTGAGAGGGGCTGGTATTGATTGCTGCGTGTTGTTCAGAGGGCTGGATGGTACCTTCTGAAGCTCTGCCTTTCAGTGCATGGAGAAGTCTCAGCTGGAAGCTGCACGTAGAAGTTCCAGGACAATTTGGGATTCCTGAATGAGATGAATAGAGAAAAATGGACAGAGAGAAAGGAAGCATGTCATGAATAAAATTACTGGCTGAAGGACACTTGTTTTGCAGTGAAGGAATTGATGGCAACTGAGTGATTTTCTTGTTACTGCTAAACCATAGTAGCTTTTTTCCCCTAGTAGTTGCTGTTTCTAAGTAAATGCCTTCTGCTCAATTTGGAAAACAATTTTCCTCTGTATCATAATTATGAAAACTAAAGGGTTTTTTCCACTGGGATATTAAAATGGCTAGCTTCGCACAGGTGATATTATTTGTCTGCACAGAAAAGGGTTTTCTTTCTTTGAATTATTTGACTATTTTAAATAAATAATCCTTTCAATCAACACTAGCCACCGTGGATCTTTAAAATTCCCATTTCTGAAGCTGTGAAGTGTTACTTGTTGGTTTGAGAAGGAGAGTAACAACTGAGAGATCACACCCTGAAAACAACCAAAGAAATGCTGCCTTTTTTTTCCTTAGATAGTATTTTAATAAACAATGCAGCATTGTTAAATTCAAGCAATTTGCAGATGGCTGTAGAGCAGAACTCTGCTATATCATTCTCAGGAAATGTTTTGTTCAGTCATATGTCCTTTGATGTCATTCAGTGCTTTTGTAACTACCGTGCATTGTATCAAATGCATCGTATCAAATGCATCTTTATGAGCCAAGAGAATTTTACCACAACAAAAATGGTTCAGCAGTACCCAGATAGGATGGGGAAAATAGAAATCTGCCAGAGTTTGGCAGTCTCTCCTGCCAGCTTTCAAACAAACTGCTATACTACCAAAAAGTACTATAAATTTGTATCCTTTTTTTTTCCTAAAAGAAGAAACTGTGAAAAATAGACCTATCTCATTTCCTATAGAAAATAAAAGAAATGACAAAGACGACTTCATCCCATTGAAAGGGAGAATAACTTCTTGCATTTGTTTACCATACTTCAGCAGGTGACTTTTCTGTTCCCTGGTGATCCAGTCTCATACGTTACAGTGAAAAGTGGCACATGATGTTGTCTGTTGCCTTTTTCTCAGGTCTGTATCACCAAGAAGATGGAGCTAACAAGCAGCAGAAGCCACATGTGAATGGCAGGAGCATTTGTGTTCCTGGACCCATGAACAAATGCCCTCTGAACTTCAGAGGCTTTTCCCTTCTTGTAAAAAAAATACATCTATAGGTAGCATATGTCCTATCTGAGAAAAGAGAGACTTCTACTTCTGCAGCTGTTTTATGAAGGTTTTGGAGTTTTCCCAAATGCAGTCTAATCCAGCAGAACTCACCAAGGTCTACAGGGTACATATTCAGAGTGTCAGTTATGTTACAAATTTCTCTTTCTTTCTTACTTCCAGAGCATCCTTCATGACTAAAACTGTGCCATGTGGGAATGAGCTTCATAAATTTCTGATCTGGGACACAGCTGGTCAGGAACGGGTGAGTATTAGTTTGCAGAATGCTTTCATTATCCTAGTCCCTGTTAATGTGTTGATGTACTTTTTCTAAACCTTTCATCTTCAGGAGACTTTGTTAGTATCAACTTCCTGAACCTTTGCAAGCTCTGCAATGCAGTGGTCAGCAGGCACCAAGTATGTAGGCTCCCTTTCCCATGGGTGTGGAAAATGCAGAGACAGGCTGACCATACCACTTACCTAAAAAAACCCCAAACCATGGTGTGAATTGTTGGCCACCTTCCCCAAGACAGCTTGAGCAGTGCCCAGAAGCATCCAGTTCCCCTCTGATTTCGTCAGGTTTATGTGTGGCAGCTCTTATTGGCATTGGAAAGGCTTTGACTTGCAGCCCATGGGCTGGGGGGTCTGAACTTAGGTGGTGACTCTGTGGTTGTCTTGGATTGGGACAGTGAATGTGGGCATGGCTTGTGTCTGCTTATTATTTAGGAAATTACCACCGGCAACCTGAACCACTTGGGGTTTTGTCTTGATTTTTTTTCAAGTGTATAAAGTGAATTGTCAGATCAAGCAGGTTTTCCTCTGACTTAAAAAAAAAAAAAAAAAAAAAGCCATAATGGATTTTTGGGCATTAGTTTATCTTGACTGTATGTAAGTCTGGTGGATTTTTTTTTTTCTGTTAATAGCCTCAGTGGCAGTAGTATGCAGTAATAGACTGTAGAGCTGTAGGTTTCTCTTAATATACCCACATTTGTCTTGAGAAATATAGGAGAAATGGAAAAAGCTATGCACACTTCTAGCATATTCTCAAACTTGTGAAATGGCACAGTGTCTCTTCATAGGAAATTGTAGCTATGTTCATATAAGGTTGTGATAAAATGAGATGCTTATACAGACTGAGATGTCAGTCCTGATACATCTACTGGATTCTCCATACCTTGTAAGTGAACTGTGGGCAAAGAAGGTTTTTGCTCTTAAGTGCAGGAAATTGTGCTTTTATTTTCAATGCACAGTGTGAGGTAAAGTGATCCTGATGAAATCTGTTGGCTCACAACAATTCAGTAAGTCATTCATCATGGGAAAATGGACCTTGAAAAACATATTTGAAGTATAGCCTAATTCCTTCCCTTGAATCTTGTTTGTTCCATTTCTGCATGGTCTGGAGCTGATAACTAATTATTGCAAGAGGTAGCAAAAGTTCAGTTTCTTTCCCATGGTTTCAGTTTCCTTTCTTATTCTTCTCTTTTCCCTCCACTCCCATGCTCTCCTTGCTTTTTCTTTTCCTTTTAGCACTTTACACACAAAACTCAGTTGGATTAATACTTATATCAAAATTTAACTATTTTTCTACATATTCTAAGGACTCTCAAAGCCCTTTAAAAGTAGGTGAATAGTAATATGAAAGAAATGATGCCTCATTTGAGGCAGGAAATCTGTGACTGAGCTCTGACTCTTGGACACAAAATCCATTCCCAACTAGTCCCTTATGTTTCCTCTCAATTTTTTTAGCTCATCATTTTTCAAACATCTGCTTTCCTTTTTTTTTTTTTTTTTGTGCGTGTGTGTCTCTGTGTGTGAAGCTGTGGTGAGCAGTGAGCACCACAAACTTGTTAGCTTGCTTGGAATTTATTACAGATAAGACATGTTAAAGGTTTTAATTCATTAGTAATCACAAATTAGTTGAGGGACCATCTTTTTGTTCTGTGTTTGCACAGTGTATTCCCAGTCCTTCGCTAGGACTAGGAAAGTGTAGTGATATAGTAAGCAAAGTTCATTGCTGTTGAGTGCAACTACAGAGGCAGACAAGTTTTCCAAGGTGAGGTCCATACTGATCCAGGTCATTCTTTGTATAGAACATTCCTAGTTAACATTACAGCTAAACACATGATTCTTCTCAATATCTTACTCTAATCAGGGATTTTTGGTTGCTTTGTTCTGTGTTGCTCCTTCTGATCTGCTATTCAAGAGCAAATGCCTCCTTGCTGTTAATTTTTTTCTAATTGTCCTCTGACCAACAATGATGACCAACATTTCCAGCCTATCCCATCCTCTGGGCCTATTGCTGTTTTCACAGTGTACTAATAAATGTCTTCTGAGTGTTGCTTCTGCTTTGAGAATTGTCCTTCCCTTGTTCTTTGCAGTTTCTGTTGAGGCTTTGTGTTCCACTGCTGAAGCCTAGCAGTTTTGTCAGTCTGTACTTCTGAGGGCAGTGCTCAGGGCTTCCTGCTCTTTCAACATCACCTTCGTTTGACTTGGCTCTCCTAAATGCAAGGCTGAGCACAGGCTTGTGCTTATTCTGGAGTGGTACCCTGTGCTTCCCCAGCTGTGCCAGCTGTGTCTAGGTGCTGATGTGGAGCCTTCACAGCAGAAGAGCCCTGGCTGAGATGTAACTGAGGCCTCACTTATGCCATGAAAATTAAGTTCAAATCTTTAGCATGGTAGAGCAGGCAGGCAAAAAAACAACAGTAGTGGCACTTCTGTGATCCTCATTCCTGAGTTTGTCCTTTTCATGAGTTTTTACTTCCCTGTTCATGATTTTCTCTGGGAAACTGCTAGCTTGGAGTCAGTGCTGCAGAGTGACAATAATGCAGCAGAAAATGGAGATTAAAAGCTTTTCTATCATATCCCTGGTGGGATATCCCACACTCAGTGAATGCTGAGTGTGCTTCTTAGGAGGAGACCTTGGAGAGCGGTATGTGGCTTGCCGTGAAGAATTCACATAGTACATGATTACAAAAGGAGAGAGAGCTTCTTAATTTTTTATCTGTTTTTTTTCTTTCCCTTTTTCTTGACTAGAAAGAAACAAGCTGGCAGCACACTTCACAAAATCCCCCTCTCTTCTGTGCCTAAATACTGGTCTCTGTGGACCTGGTTGCTTTGTGTTGGTGTGCTATGCAACAAACTCGCTTTATTTTTTCTTGACAGTCACTTTCTCTCCACACCAGTATTCCCCAAATGTCACTCGTTCCCCTCCTATCTCACGTTTGTCCCATTAGCTTTGAATTATTGCCACAGACTTCGGGACTAAAGTGCTCGACAATTATGTTGTTATTAGCAAAGATTCCCACCCCTAAGAAGAGTCTCCTCGCAAGTTAGTTAATGATGTTTTATTAGCATATATTTTGGTACGTGGTGCCCTAAGTAGCTTCTAATTACGCTTTGTTTGAATACCTTGGGTGGCTGCCAGCTTTCCATTTTTCGAGCTGAGGAATATTGTAGCAAACAGGGAGTCTGAGGACCGTGTTTCTAGGGCAGGAAAATTTATCTCTGTCCTTTTTAAATTTACCGTGTTGAACTCTGGGACTTTTAATTTTGTTTAATAGAAAGGCCTCAATTACTTGAGCTCAGTTTAAAGCTCAATAGGAATTACCCTGAGTTGTGAGCTTTTTTTTTTGTTGTTTAACCTTCTCCATTTCCAGAAAAGACTGACTGATGACATGTCCACAGCTCTTTATAGCTCCCTCTTTTCTGAGTGGCAGTAGTTGTCCTGGTGATTCAGAGACAGTGTCACAACACCATCTATCAATGACTTGAATTATTTCTGTGGGCAAAACGCAGCCTGAATTTTGCTCTGTGCTGTCATAAATGTGTCTCTGATGGTCTCCCACAGCTCAGTCAAAGTGGAGGTGGCTCACTGTGTGCGGTGTGAGGACCTCTTGCATGCTGCAAAAGTCGACAGGTGATTTGGCAGTATGTGAGAGCAAAAGTGGTATTTGAACTAGCAAGCAAATATGTTACTTTTACTATTTTCAGATGAGCAGAAATCATGGTAAATCATTTAAGGGATGCATTTGAATGTGTTTTTGCTTAAGCTTCAGCAAACTTTCAGCACTTGTGGTTTGATGATGAGTCATGGTTTTGGTGTAGTGTCTTTTTCATCCTTTGTTTAACGACTGTAAACTTCAGAACACTAAGCACAGGTCACTTCTCTGATGTTGCAAAAGTTTGTTTTCTGCCTGTTTGAAATATCTTTAAAAGGTTAACCTAAAATGTTGAGATTTTCCTTCCTCAGTCGAAGAATTCTTAGACATTGAAAAAAAGGCTCTCTTATATATATATTTAATCTCAGTTTAACTAGCAAAAGTACCTGTAGATCAGAGACAGAAAGATCTTTCATGATTTACTTGCTAATCCATAGGACTGGAATTTCAGCCTTCAGTCATGTAAGGAAAACTACTCAAGGTTTTAAAATGCTAAATGGTATCTGAAAGTGGCTTTCATGCATAACATTTTTTTCCATTTGCTCTTTGCCAGCTGAGAATGTCAGGAATTTTGTATCCCTCTCTGTTAAGAAGCTTGTGTGTCAGGATAACCAGTTTAATGCTTTTGGGTTTGCCTTTGCTTCTCTGTGCACCACCACAAATTTTTTTGTTGGCAGCCACTACCTTGAAGCTGTCAGGAATGGGGCATGTAACTGCCCACACTTGGGCAACTGTACTTCAGGTGGTTTTTGGGACAGGATGAAGGGGTTTTGTGGGAGTGACCTGGCAGGAAGGCCCAGGGCAGGAGAAACAGGACACCCAAATCACCTGCAGAAGTGTGGGAATGGCCTGCTCAGCAAGGGGACTGAAGTGTTTAAGAGTCCAGAAAGTGTGAGCGTGTGTAACAGGAAAGGGAAGGAAGTTGCAGGGCTATGATGCTGCCTGCACATGTCAGCAAGTAACTGAGCCAGAGGCTGTGGCTCTCCTTGCCATTTGTGGCACAAGAGTAAGTAAGGATCTCTGACCTTGAGAGGAACAAAGTGATTTGGTCTTGGCCACTCAGGCAACATATGTTGTCAGAGGGCACCTTCATAGGAAAGGGAATGAAATTTAGTCAAAGGATCACAGCTGTCAGGAAGCAAATCTTGTGCTGCTGTGCACCTGCAGGTGCTTGAGAAGGCACTGTGTAGGAAAATCATAGCTGAATTCGAAGTGTGTAACACTTGCTGAGCGCTGATGTGATTCTGCTCAAGTCTGTGCACCCTTATCCTTGCCAGCTGTGCATATGGGCAGAATTCTAATCCTTTTGCAGTAAGAGCAGGTGATGTTCTTTACGGTCTAGAAGAGTAAAAGCAACCCAATACAGGAGTTAGGTGTTGGTTGTGGTCGTTGGTTGTGGTCGTTGGTTTTGCTTTTGCTTTTTTGCCTCTTGTCTGTGGAATTGAGAAGAGGCAGCCCTGCTGCGGCAGTATGCCAGTCCTGGGATACAGCACCACAGGATGGTGCAAAGAGCTGGACTGAGTTAATGTTCCCTGGTGTGCCTGGCAGATTGAATGAATCCCAACTGTCTTCAGCAGCATTTGTCAGCCTGTATATAAACAAGCAGGAGTGGTAGTTTTTATTTCTGTGTTCATTTGGCCTCTGTTTTGCTTTCTAAATCAGCATTACATTGGACAGGGTTAAGAGGCTTCCACTACCACAGCTCAGGTGTGATTTATGTTGTGTTCCCTTGATTTTGGTTTTCTGTTCCAAGTATGATGTGACAGTGTTCCTTCTTCCCCATTCTTTACTGCTAGTAAAGAGGAAACCTGATAGGTGTTATCTGTGACCAAATATGCCCCTCTGTGATGAGATGCACAGGCAGCAGAGAGCAAAATACTACACTGCTTTTAAATAAGTGGTGAACGGCTGCTTGGTTCCGTCTTCTGTCCTTTGCAAGGGCAAAGCTTCTATTGCTTCATTGAGATGGCCAGATGAGGGGTTGCAGGATCCCAAAATATTCCTGGAATCAGTGAGAGAAACTCTGGTTATGTTCAGCTTGCATTTTGCACCATGTAGGACTGAATTTGCTCTCTGTACTATGGGGTCTACAGCTGTAAAGGCTTAGGCAGCTTCTAGTTGGACCCTTAGAAAAAAGGGGTTCTGCTTTCACAGGAAATTTCATAATGCACGTGTGGTCTCACTGTTTTGCTTGATGTCAGAGATGATGAACCACAGGTGCAAAATGGATGTGTTGTAGAGGAGCACAAGGAAGAAGGTGCTCTGAGCCCAGTCAGCTTTGCTCCAGGATTCAGGTGACTGTAGGTATGGAGCACAATGAGTGTCTCCAAGGAGGAGACTCCCGAAAGTCTGCATGAAATAATTGATTCTGGGTTTTGGCATGTCTTCGGTAAAATAAGTTTCTTATTTATATTTGAGTGGTACTTTCTGCCTGGCTGTTGGACTGGAAAATGCACCCCCGCAACTTGAGTATGGCACTGTGTGGATTAGCAACCTCAGTCTCACCAGTTGTTATCAACCTCTTCAAAAGGCAAAATGGGACTAATGAGTAATGCAGTTGGTCGAATAGGCAACTTTTTTTGGTGGACACTGAATGAGAGGCATGAAACTTCTAAATTCCCACAGCAGCTGACCTGCTAATGGTGTTTTACTCATCATACAGAGATGGGAGGTGTTCCCAGTGCTTGGAAGGTGGAAAGCAGTTGAGATGAAGTTTGGTAGTGTAAGTACCAAGGTTCTGTATTTTTTGCTCCTAACAAAAACATGTGCTGTAAAGTTGTAGGTGAGTTTTAAAAAAATTTTGAGGAGGGGGAACAGAGGAGAAAAGCCACCTCTGAATGTATTCACCAGTTAAAGGATGATCATTTGAGTATGATGCAGCCATGAGAAAAGTGTTAGGGGTTGTGCAGTTAAGGCTGTTATTGAACAGTCTATAATGCTGCATAGAAATGTGGTCACCAGCAGTCAGGAAAAATGAATTAAAGCTGGACCAGGCAAAGGAAAGGTTATTAGACCCTGATTTGTCCCTTTTATGTTATCTTCAGAGTGGAAGAGCCTGGTATAGCAGACTGGCAAAGTTAAATCTGCAAGCTTGTCACTCTGTATTAATATTTCTGCTAAAGGCAAGCAGTGATCCCTAAATTTTACTAAGTCAAGGTGCAAGCAAATTACAAGTAATTTAGCAATTAGGAATTCAAAGGTTATTAATTGTCAAACTAATATGATCCCTGTAGCAGTATAATGAAAAAGAAAACTAATTATTTTAGGCAGAATATTGATCAGCTTTTGAAATGAGTTAGGAGTGTGATTATTTGTGCTGGTGGAAGCTGATGGACATCTCCTTCTTGTCTGTGTTTTCCTGTTAGGCCAAGGGGATGTGAGCTGCTCCTGGCTGCAGGAAGGGCTGACATCTGCCAGAACGTGGCTCTTGGCTGCAGGTTATGGAGGGGCTGACTCCCTGGAAATTTGGGACTGTAACCTGAGTCTGTGTGGCAAGGCTGGGAGTGGCTGCCTGAGCATTTTTAGGTGGCCCTTCTCAAGCAGGGTTGTTCTTATGACAAATCTCAAACTGGATTGTTTCTCCTAATTTTCTTGGAAATTACTGGATACAGAAATATTGAGCTATAAAATCAAGGTTATAGACATTGTCATTTATAATACAAAAGGTAGTCCAGTGAGATTTAATTTTGTGATTTTTTTTTTGTGTGTCACTTGTTTTGGGCATCTGTCCCACATTTGGTCCTTGGCAGGTGAAAAATGTGCAGATTAGTATTTTGTATCCCTTTAATTAATTTGGTGTGACTCTCTTTTCCAATTAATTAGGCCAGAAAAATGTTCAAGAGGACTTTGCTTTTGGGCACTAATTTAAAAGAAAAATTAAACATAATATTTGAACGATATTGGAAAATTCATGTTCATGAAGCACATTTGTTAAGAGTCATTGGATCACGAAACTCACAGTTAAATTTTTTAGCCTCTCTTGATTCATTCAGTGTTACAAAGAGGCTTTTCCTGTTTTCTTGTAGAAAACAGTTATTTCTTGTGACTGGGACATAGTGTATTGTCAGTTTTTCATTAGGCTGTATGAGTGCTGTATGAGAGACTGACAAAGGGTTTTTTTTTTTTTTTTTTTTTTTTTTTTTTTTTCTGTTTATAAATTATTTTATTTTTGCTTTCTGGCGCTAACCCTGCAAATATTCTTCAGTCAAACAGCTATTAAGTGAAGTGTCTTGTCAGCAGGCCAGAAGAAAGGGAGTGAAATTCCCAAGATGTTGTACAGGTTCTCAATCTGCTTTCAGGGTCAGTCTTGAAGGAATTTGGAGTATGTGAGTTTAACTGCATGGCCCCTGTGAAGTGTGATTACTGTTATCTGAGAGTTCTTTGCAAATTCACGAATGCTGTGTTATCTAGATTAAAATGTAATCTAGATTAAGACCAAATCAGCATGTATGTGTAGGGTATGTATGTTTTTTCCTGGAGTTTATGGACTGGGAGAAGTGTGCACACACCATGAGAGGCCAGATGTCCCCTCCACAGTTAAGGTTCCTGACTTTCAGGCTTCTTCAACACAGTATTTATGTTGAGGAGAAGATCTTGGAGGTTCTTGAAGATTGTAGGAGATAACTTCTAGTTGCAGGCATTCAGTGAGCCAAGCAGGCAAGATGCTCTCCTAGACTCCTTTGTGATTAGGAAGGACTTGGGGGATGTGGTAGTAGGTGGGCTGCCTTGGCCACAGTGATCATGAAACAAGTAATGAATCCAGTGTCTTCTTTAGACCTCCTCTGCTGTTAACATACTTGAAAAAGCCCTTTTGCTATCTGAAATGATGCCTCAAGCTTGTCAGTGTTTAAGAAGCATTTGGACAATGCCTTTAACAAGATGCTTTAATTTTTGGCCAGCCCTGAACTGATCAGGCACTTGGTTTACATGACTGTTGTAGGTCCATTCCAACTGAATGGTTCTGTTCTGTTCCAACGTACTGAAAATTTCTGTTGTGATTTAGGAGCCTAAAAATTCTGGAAAGCATTTATTGCATTAAGCATGCAAGTAATAAAGCTACACACTAAAACCCCAGAAAGCACACAGCTACCCAACTCCCTCAGGATCTTGGCTGATCCCATTTCTTCCGACCACGCTTCTTGACTGATTCCTTTCTTTTCTCATCCTCTTTCCTGCTGTTTTCTCTTATTAATGAGCTCTCCCACCTGCTCGCTCCCCAAAACACTTCAGCACTTGACCATCTGTCACTGCTGCTGTGCATCCATGCTGTATAAAAGAAAGCGCCGACCCTGAGCTGGTGTGCGTGATCTGTGATAAATAGCTTACAACTGGCAGTGAACCAGCACTGCAAATAAATTGCCTGATACATTGCACGTGAAACAGCAAGAAACGTGGAGGCTGCCTAAAGTCTAAATGCTCAGTCAGTAGGTACAGCTCTGGGAAAAAGATGTGGCCAGTAAATGTGCAGGGGTTTGCAGTGTACACGTGGATCTGTGCATGTTTGCTGGGCAGTGAGGTATGATCCTGCCCTAATCATGTATTTGATTTAGGCGCTGGCCTCAGTTATTAGCTGCAGCTTAACTATGCTGCTTGTGCAGATAACTTCCCCCCCCCCCGAAAATTAAAAAATGGCTGTGTGAGCATACTGAGACTGAAAGTATTTTCCAAGAAGATTATTTTGGTTTGTTTGAGATTAAGCTTAGTTGAATCAGCAGAAAGACTTTTCTTACTTCCTTTCTCTAATTGTAATTGTAAGCTGAAATTCTAAGTCAGCTGCTTAGTCATTGATAAATTACGAAAATTATGCTGTTCTTCTGTTGTTATAAGCAACATGTTTATTTCTTGGGTTTTTTCCTCAAAGACTGTTTCCTTGAAACAAAAAGCTGAAGAGTAACTGCAAGAATCCATGTGTTTTGAAATATCTGTCACAGGATAGGATAGGTAAACAAGACAGATGTTCAGATTTTTTCCAAAAGTTAATTTTATCCAAGTTCATTTGCAATGTTTTATAAATTCAAACCCAAGATGAATCCAGTCTTAGATCTAGAAAGCACGACTGTGGTTTGCCAGGGGAAGGGGTCCCCTATGCCATCAGGTTAGGCTTCCAAGTGTAGTTGATCTTCCTGTCAAAAATTGTCCTCAGAGCCATGCCCTGTAATGGAAATGACGCATTGGATCAGTAAGTGCTGGTTACATAAATTTAGTGGTGTGAAGGAAGAACAGCATGAGATAAAGGAGGTCTGGCTTCTTGTGTTAAAGGAAAATGAGAGATGGGTGACCACTAGTAAGGTGTGTTCTCTATGGGATGAAAAGAGGGAGTGGTCCTGTCATGGCAAGTCTATGAGACCCGGCAAAGCATGTGATAACTCTGATTTATTGATGATACTTTCTTTTGGGGGTTTATGTTTTAACAGTTCCATTCCTTGGCTCCAATGTACTACCGAGGTTCAGCAGCAGCTGTGATAGTGTATGATATCACCAAACAGGTAAGACCTTTGGGATGCTTTTGCCTTTGTTAACTCCTGTGTTTGGGCTTGAGTTGGAGTTAAACCCTACAATGCAGAATTTGATTTGTCTGGCATGTATATGCTTCTTCAGTAGTTTGTGTGGATCTGGCTGAAGGTGTCCAACTGGCTTAAAGCATTAAAAAAAGTTCTGCTTCTGTGTTGGTTCAACTTCATGAAGACAAAAGGTTGGAGACGCATTTTTGTCAATGTTTCTTTGGGTTTCTGCTGGCTAAGTAGACAGGATTAATGTCCTGCAATACCCCCTACCACCACCTATGTTCTCTGTGTGGGTTGAATTTTTACTACAAAAAGCAGCTGTTTGCTTTATCAGCTGAGTAGAAATTAAGTTGTTCGCGTATTACTGATTTTAAAACGAATTATTTTTGTCCTTTCATGTTTGTATTGCAGGTGTCATGTCTTAATTTTGAAACTGGTAATGAAATCATAAATCTCTGACCCTTTGTCTCAACATTATTAATTTGGAATGGAAATCGTATTTTTAGATCCTTAACTTCTCTGGGTCATTTCTCAGGCAGAGGAGGGTAGGAGATTCCAGCTGCATGCCTCCTTCTCTCCTTTTGGAAGACAGAGCCGAGTTAGAGGCAGTGCTAATGGATGGCCAGGAGAGTTCACTAGCATCTTGTTCCTTTCTTGCCAATTGACTGACTTACTACGAGGTTGGGAGGGCTGGTTTGGTTCCCAGTGCATTAGTGCAATGGTGGTGGTCACTGTTGTGCAGCAGTGCTCTTCTCTACTGCTAATTTGCCAGGAAAAGGTGAGGAAGAGTGAATCGTGCTGGATTGGTACTTATGATTTAAATATCCTACAGTTGATCTTGTAATATAGTGTAAGAATAAAATTGTTTTGCCAGCCTTTTTCCAAGCTTATGTGGAACAGCTCTCAGGATAAGGGGGGAAATAGGAGAGGAAGGTCAATGTGTATTTCACTTTCTGATGCTTAATATTCAGTGTTAATCATTAAAGCAGAATGATTTTTTTTTCCCCAAGTGATTGATAGGGCTCTGCCTTCGGTGATACTGATGCAGCTATTGCTGATTTAGACACAATTCTTCTGTGCATTTCTGAAAGGAAAAAATTATTTATAACCTATTTGGGAGCTCACTTAGTCAGTAAAAATTTCAACTGTGCATTATAATTAGAATCACCAGAAAGAAGTGTGATCTTAAAGCTACTACTTCACTAATGTAAAAAAAATAGAAAAATTACTATTAAAAGGTAGGTAGCTTAGATAGAGTTTGATTTTTGTGCTTGAAGGGGAAAAGAGCCGAGTGAATTGTCACCTCTCTTTTCAGTTTTATGAGTTATTGAAGTTTACCAGATTGCAGATTTGGAAATTCAGGGATGTGGATATCACTGTGGAAGCTCTCCTGGATATTACCAAAATGTGACAGTGGCTGACATGGTAAGCCCACTGGACAGAAGTGAAATTAGGACAATGAAGCTCACTTTAAGTGAAGGAAATGAGCTACTAGATGAGCTGGGTAGTTTCTTCATCCCTGGAAGTTTAATACTTAGGTGCTGCATTGGAGCAGGGAGGAGGGGAAGTGGAAAAGATGGAAGCATCCAAGTTCAGAATTAATTTGAAGAAGTCTTATTGCCTAAAGCTTGAAAAGCAAATTGCGTAGACAGGTAAATGATCTTCAGTCTTGTGATCTATATAATCATTATTGCATTAATAATGTCAAGCTGTGCTCTCTACTTAAAAAAAATTGGCAAATACTTGGCAGAGAGTGTGCTGTAGCTTACTTTGTATTTCTGACATAGGATTCATTCATACTTTGAAAAAATGGGTGAAAGAACTAAAGAGCATGGTCCTGAAAACATTGTATGGCCATCGCTGGAAACAAATGTGATCTTTTGATATTCAGGTAAAATTTTTGTGTCGTTTCCATTGCAGTAACCCTACTTGTTTCTTCCCTTCAGGTAACATTTTTGATTCATTGTTAAAAGTATTAATTTTGGCCTCCTGTATTATAATCAGTGATTCTAGCAATGTACCACCTCAACAACAACATCACGACCTTGAATTATGTATTTTTTTAACATCTCTTTTACTGTGCCTTCCTCTTTATTTGTACAATCTCTACAGTCCCTTTATCTGCTGAATCATGGGAACAGAAAAGGGTTCTCTTATTGTTTCTCCCTTCCATTCTGTTAAAAGGTGCAGAATGTAGTAAGTGGTAAGCAAAACCAGCAATGTAAAGGGGAGGGTGGGCAAGAGGTAAATATTAATCACACAACTTTGAGAACTGTGATTTGAAAGAAGTGAACTGTTTCATAATACTAGATGTAGAAAGTGTATTTGGGGTTTTTTTTTTTGGAGCATAACCTCAAGTAAAACTTTCATCCCCTGTGTGAAGCAAAGAACTTCCTAGATAAAAGAGAGAAGTGTTGACTCCACAGCCTGCAGAAGAGCTGAGATTATGCTATTTGGAATAAGAGTGAAGCTAGATCACTCTTCTGCTTGTAGTTCTATTTTGGATTTGCATTTATCCTTTCAGAAATGGAAGCACAATCTGCGTACAGTAGTGATTCTGTTTGTCAGTTCATGACTATTATTTCTTGCTTCATCTCTGAGTACAAACCAATGATGTATTTGATGCTTTCTCCTTATGACCTCACAGTCTCTTGTGGTTGTTCAAACAGATCCTCATTATTTAGTTATCATTACTTTGGCCCAGATTCACCAGAGCTTCTGGAGCATGCGTGTAACTTCAAATAAGTGCTACAGTGCTTTATTGAATCAAGGCCTATGTGAGGGTTTAACCTGCGTGAGTTTTGTTTCATTTTCCCCCTGCCACTGTCAGCCATGAACCAAAACAAATTGCAACTCACTGCTTTCTGTAAGTAGTGAGCAAGCCATAATTCTGGCAAACTTCTGGTTTCTGTTGTTCTAGAATCAGGGACACAGATGCGTTGGCATTTCCTCTGTGATGTTGCCATATGCTGGTCAACATGGTGAAACTGAGTCCTTCAAGACAAAATTTCCAGATATGGAGGAGAAAAAAGAGGAAAGGATGGTTATAGAAAAAAACCAAAAGCCAGTTAGCATGAATCAGGGAGTTTGGTTGCCCTGAGAGTCACTTTTAAATTTATCGCATAATATTACCAGCAATACAGTTTCCAGATTAACTCAAGAGTCTTCAGTTTGGAGATGGCGACAAATGGCAACAACTGCAAATGAGTCCATAATCAGCTCTCTTCCTGCTTGCTGTGGCACCAATGGAAGACTTAAAAAATCCTGCATCCCAGAATGTTGTGAAAGTACTAGACTTCCTCACAGAGCAACTGTGATCTTCTCACCACATTATTATCAACCACTACCTGTAGTTTACTGATTGCTGATACAACTCTTGCTACTGTTCAGCCAGTATAGCTCTTCTTTGCACAAATTGTTTTGCTGTGCAAATGAGCCTCATTGTACTCCGTGACCTAATGTCTTTAATCTTTTTGGCTTTTAAGAGAGAGGACATTTTTTTCTCCTCATAATTATGAATAGTTTTGGTAATATTTTTTGTGCAGTTGTTCTTTCTGCATCCCCCAATCTTTTTTTTTTTTTTTTTCTGAAGTTATCCAGTTACGTCCAGCTACAGTTATTTTGGTGGAATAAATAGAGAGTAGACTATCTCATATGTGATATATTTTCACAGTTCTTCCAGAAATCTGGTTGTTTATGCAATGCATGCAGCTGTTTGCATTCTCTGTCTGCTTTATGTCTTTCAGATTACTTCAGTAAAAATGGTTTTAGGTGAAACATGTCACCAATTTATCAGATTGTTTCCAATGAGTAGAAAATACACATGCCTTTAGGCACAGAGAATCTACAAGTAAGATAATGTGAGCACACCGGAGCAAGCTGCTGTTTGTATGCACGTTTGGCATCTCTCCTTGGGTCTGTAGAGCTTTGGCAGATGTTTTGCTGGATATCAGAGAGCTGCTTTTAAGACCAATGTGAATAGATGCAAAAGAGGTCAAGCTGACCCAGTTCAAGTTTGATTTCTGCCATCTCTATGAGTGTAACAGCTAATGTAAGGAGGAATAAATTTATTTCTCATAATCCTTGACTATGTTACCCTCCTCGTTCAGCATCTAAAGTTTGGTTTTGAGCTGCCAAGATGTATTTGGGACACTTAGGGGTCACGCTATTTTTCCTCAATGTTGTTAATAAGCTCTCAGCAATTCTTGGTGCTCTGTTGAAGTAAATTTCTTCTCCCACTTTGAAGGAATTTCTACAGATAGGCAAGCAATTTTATCAAGTATAAATCCTCATCTTTGTTGTAGTACTGTCAACTCGTAGAACTGCTGAATGTTCAGCATACTTCTAAGTAATAGGAGTAAGGCTTAAACAGGCTTCCTTCTGATGTGCCCTGTTCTTTGACCGGTCATTAAAAAGACTTTCAAAGACAGGAGATGAAATTTCAATGCTAAAATGTTGTGTAAGTGTCCGTAATACTTTTTTGAGCATTATAGAATTCAACAGTTGTAACAGCAGCTAGGAAGTGTTCACTTCTCTAAAAATGTAGTTCACCTTCTTAACAAATTGTATTCACTGGAATCCATGGTTAAGAGAATCAGCAGAATTTCATGCTCAGATCTTCATTCTGTGCATCCATAATATTTCCTTATTCCATAATTTATCTGGACTTCTTTAAATCCTTGACATAGTCTTTTTACAACATCCTTATCTCTAAACTAGAAGGAGATGGATTGAGGGTGGCCTGTTGGATGGATACGCTGTCGCATCTGGAGGGTAGTGGTCAATGGCTCAGAGTACTGATGGATACCAGTGGTGTCCTTCAGGGATCCTTACTGGGACCAGGTTATTTAATGCCTTCAGTAATGACACAGACAAGGGATCCAGTCCACTCTCAGCAGTTTGCTGATGACACAAGCTGAGTGATGTGTCTGACATGCTCATACTGTGAGGAAAACTGTACGAGGAGTCTCTGGATTGCTATATTGGAGCTGTGGAGTGAAGTAGTTGGTTGCAGATTCTGCTGTTGCTGAAAAATCAGGAATAGAGGTGGTTACAGATGGTGGCACATGGCAGGTGCAGCTCTGCCACCTGGCTCAGCGAGATACAAGGCTAGCATGGGGCTGGTTTGTTTAAGGCAGAGGTTTTTTTTGAGTGTTGTAAACTGTATTTGCCAACTTTTGCCATATCGAGTATTGGTTGTTAAATGAGGGTGTTCTGCTGGTGATTTTAAGATGGTGTCACTTTGGTGGAAATGGCAGAGAATGGTGTCTTTCCCCAGTGAACTGGCACTCACAGATTGCTGTTGCTGATGTTATCAAAGTCAGTGGCTTTCATATCTATTTCAGAATCTCTTGTTTCCTTGCTGCTTGCAAAGACCAAAACATACGATGCTCTATCATTTTCATCCACAACAGTTGTACCCTATCTTGTTCGAATGTTTGGCATGTGGAGAGTGCTTTTCTTATCAAAGTCAAATATAAAACACATACAAATGTGATTTTCTTTTAATTATCTTCCTTTTCTCAAGGCATAGATTCAACAGCAAGTCGCAGAAAACTGCAGATTGATCAATTTTGTTGAAATTTTGATATATTTGAATAAGATGATCTAAATGCCATGTGAAGAAAGATAGTACTGTTTTTTATGGCAATGAAGAGCTTGGTAATGTTTTTTCTGATCAGGCTGTGTTTGAGGTTGTTTGGGGTTTTTCTTAAAATTAACTACTTTTTTTTTTTTTTTTTTTTTTTTTTTTTTTTTTTTTTTTTTGTAATTTGACTTCTTTTATTTATAAATGTTTAATTTTTTTCAGGGAGGTTCCTATAAAGGATGCCAAAGAATATGCAGAATCTATAGGTGCAATTGTTGTTGAAACCAGTGCAAAGAATGCTGTTAACATTGAAGAACTTTTTCAAGGAATAAGTAAGTAAATGTTCTCTTTAACTAATTAATTTTGGTTGTTTAGAAGCTTTCTGAAAATAGCTGTCTGTTTCAGGTCTATAAACTACTTTCCCCAAGGGCATCAATAAATCCTACCAAGCCTGTGGTATGGCTGCTATTTATGCAGATGTAAACTAAGAAAACTTTGAATACACCAGAGCAAAACATAGTAGATAGTAGATACAGGGTAAGCCTGTTCCTTCTAAATCTGCATATAAATCCTGGCTTGGGTCACATTTGCTGTTTCAGACCAAGCCTGCTGTAGAGGCAATACTGTTGATCTTATCATCATGTTGCTAAAAACTTAAATGCTGATAAATGCTCCTGGAGGGCATTGGCAAGTAGAAGGTAGTCATTGCAATGAAATACATTAAAAAACCCCAAAGAGATACATTTCTCTCCAGGCCTTCTAAACATGATGAGACTGGCACTTGTCATGAGGAGAAGAAAAACTGTCCTGTTCAGTTTGCCTTCCAGGGGTTCCAGTGCTGGTCACTGTTCACAAGTGGGAAGGACCTTGCAGGCTGGAAGGGGCCTCCTGAGAACTTGAGTCCACCTTTCTGCCCAAGCAGGACTTGGTAGTGAATTCACACTAGATAACTCAGGCCACTGCCTGGTTGGGCCTCAGAGCAGAGGTTCCACAACGTCCTTGGGCAGTTGTTCAAACAGTCCTCATAGTGACATCCCCGCATCAAGCCAGAGCCTATTCTCATTCAATTTTCTCCCTGTCCTGGGTGCACCTCACTGAAGAGCCTGGTTTAGTTTCTCAGCAGCCCTTCCCATGGGTACTGACTGGCAGCTTTGTGACCCACCAAAGCCATTGCGTCTCCAGGCTGAGGTGGCCCTATTTCCTCAGCCTCTCCTCACAGGGAAAGTCCTCCAACCCTCACTGTCTTGTGGCCCTCCTGAGTTTGTGCCAGCCTGTCAACATTTTTCTTGTGTTGTGGGGCCCAAAGCAAGTGTGACTCAGCTGGTGTTAGATCACATCTAAAAGGGGATAAAACTTCTTTGCCTAATGTTCTGTCTTGGCTCCTGTGGCTTGCTGCTGGCTGTCTCTGCTGCCAGAGCGTGCTGCTGGCTCATGCTCAGATTGCTTCCCTCAGGTCCTTTTTGGGCAGAGCTGCTTCCCAGGCAGCCAGTCCCCAGCCTCTCTCATAGCCAGGGGCTCTTCCTTCCCACAAGTAGTGCTTGGCATTTGTCCTTTCTGAAGTATGTAAAGGCTCTTTTTGACCCATATCTGCCTCCAGCCTAAGGCCCTCTGAAGAGCAGCCTTGCCTCAAGGATACTGAATGCACCTCTGGGTTGGGTGTCATCGGGGTTCAGAACCTTCAGGCTCTGATAAAAGGTATTAAGCAAAGTAACTGGCCTGTGGGTAGACACATCCTATGAAACACTGACCTCTGGGTCTGGTGTTCCAGCCAGCTACTCACACAGCTAACAGTCTGCCTATCTAGACTGTAACATCACTGCTTGAACATACCAGGAGGCTGCAGGGAGAAGTATCAAAAGCCTTGCCAAAGTCAAGGTAAACAACATCCAGTGCTCTCCCAGTAACGCTGTCATAGAGGGCAACCAGGGTGGCTGGACATGGTTAACCCTTGGTAAGTCCATGCTGACTGGTCCTGGTCACCTTTGTCACCTTCTTATGCTCAGAAGCAGCTTCTCAGAGGATTTGTTTCTGTGGTTTTCCCAGGAAGCAGAGACTAACCAGCCTGTAGACTCATGGCTTGTTAAGCCCCTGTTTGAAGACAGATACAACATTCACCTTTCTCCACAACCTTTCAAAAACAACAGGGATGATAAAGAACAGTGTTGCTCCCTATGCACCCTCAGGCTTGTATGGGTTAAGATTTCTTAAGAGCTCCATGGTCTGATCTTCTTCCACTACTGCTGTTTCCTCCTCTCCCTGAGTCCTCTTCTGGGGTGCAGAGACCTAGGAGACAGCATGTCCAGACACTCAGCCTTGTTTCCCTGAATTTATTTTATTTTTGTTTTATTTCACCTATTTTTAATCAGCTGATATTGTCTAGCACACTTTGCCTGGGATGGGGCCTGTTCAACTGTTTGCTTTGCTTACATGGGATGTATTTGAAATGGTAATGAGAACCAATATTCCTAGAATACACTACCATTCTTTTGCCTCCTTTTAAAAAGGAGGTGTGTGCCACATGGTTGTCTGGAGGAACTGGTTCTTCCCTGTGATAGTTTACTTGTTGTCTGCATCTGATGATTGCAGATGTTCTCGCAGAGGAACTCATTCGTGCCACATAATTAAATAATTAGTTTCCATCTTGATAGGCATTGCTGCAGCTGGCAGTGTGCACTGTCCCTAATAGTGAATATAATAGATGAGGAAAATCAGCTAAATTAAGTTTAGTATGAACTAGATACCCAGGCAAGTGCACTTAATTCCACAGGCAATTACTTCTATATATAGAAATATTTGGTCTCACTGGGTCTACTTGTGACCTTATCAAGCACTCAGCAGAGAGAAAGGAAAGAGTTGGTAGAGTATGTTTATAGAAATATAGTGGAAACCAAGTGAAAAATGTTTGATTAGCAGTAGAACTAATTTGTGTGATTGTGACTGGGCGGAGAGTATTGGTAAGTAACTTTCTGATGTTTTACACAGTCTTGGTGCAATTTCCAAAAAAGCCTGTCTCTGCCCAAGTTGCATAGCAACATTTCTGCCTTTTCAGAGTATGAAATCCTCCTGTGGCAATGTCTCCTACCCTGTTGGCTAATTTTGTTTGTGTGATGCCCTAAAAGTCACGCTGCAGCTTTAGTTGTGCTTTCATGCTGCGTGAGAGCTCCTGCCCTTTTCCCTGTGCTGCTCATGAAGGGCATGGTGCAGCTCCCTGGCCTCTGAACAAGGAAGCAGCAATTTCTGTTTACCTTGGACTTTGTAGGTAGACCGTATATGTTATCTATTTTACAGTCTAAGTTTGGAAGGATATTCCAACATATATGGAGAATTTCTCTATCAAATCCTCCTTGAAATTGATAGCCCAAGCAGAAAGGGTAGACTTTATTTTAATTTTGCTAAAATTTTACCTCCTTCTTGCTTATGCTTTTCATTTCCCAGGGACATTTTAA
This sequence comes from Sylvia atricapilla, assembly GCF_009819655.1. Classification (NCBI taxonomy): domain Eukaryota; kingdom Metazoa; phylum Chordata; class Aves; order Passeriformes; family Sylviidae; genus Sylvia; species Sylvia atricapilla. The sequence continues at coordinate 101,154,710 of NC_089140.1, read as the reverse complement.
CATAAAATTTTTCTTCCTGAGATGTCTAACAACTGTCTCTTTTCAGGGACAGTGTTTGGAATGGAGTGAAATAGTATAATGGAAAAAATGTACTCATAATGATAGAAAGAAGGCATAAAGAAAAAAAGGGGCACTGGTATGTTTTGTTGACAGATAAATCTTGGAAAAATTACAGAGATCATAGAAAGATTGCTTCATTTCTAAGGTTATTATATTACACGAAAGGATTTTTAAACTAAGATTTTTTAAAAGTTTCTTTCACAATTTGAGTATTTAGCTTCTTAGAGGGATATCTTCATAGCACTTTCTCAACACAAATCTATTGTCCTTCATTTGTCTCAAGAAAATAGAAGATGTGAAAGACTAGAACCAGTAAAGTTTCTGATTTTTTGAAGATAGGTCAAATTTGGCAGGAGAGGTACTCTGCACTCGCTGTACTTGGGCAAATGAGGTTGAGGAGGCAGACTGAGCAGGAGAGTCAGCAAAGTCAGTGTTCCCTGCACTGGGAGGTTGCACTGAGCTGAGTAATGGGCTGCAGCTCCTGGGGTCTGTTGTACCCATGGGATTTCAAATGGTAAGCCACTACACTTAGCCTGGATTTGCTTAGCAGGCCTGGCTGAAGGCTTGCTGTGATTGTGAAAGATCATGTGACTGATTTATGCCTCTGTAAACATGTAACAAGTATTTTTAATACAGTTGTATATTCCTCACTTTAGCTCAAAATATTCAGCTAAATTTTTCCCAATGTCTTTCTTTAAAGGATTTCAACATAAAAAGGGCTTAACATTCAGTGTTTCTTTCATTAGTTCCAGTAAGGTTTTTTTTAATAGCTGAGTTTCTATAGGAACAAATGTTATTAACCTTTTATTCCCGACCTTAAAAGAATCTTAGTCACACTGGCTCCTTGTTGCTGGCTTTTTGGCAGCAGCAAAAATGCCAGGAATGTATTATACAATAGCAGTGTAATAAAGTTGTAACCTGTGCGGGGGGCCATACCAGTTCTGTGTTGCCCCTTCTTGTTTGTGGGACTTTAGCCTACTGACCTTTGCTTGTGCCTGGCTGGTTTTCAAAGACTAAACAAGCTACCTTGTGTGTACTATCATTTAGTGGCAATCATACCCTTGCAATTCTCAGACACCTGTTCATTTACCAGCTCAAATAAGCCTTAGTTACCTTACTCAAATCTGGTACACACCCAGCTGTTTCCCTTCAGCCCGTGTGTATTGCCTGCTACCTCAGCGTGAAGGTGCTCCAGATAGGAAAGAGCAGATTACGTAAAAGCTGTGGCTCCCTGCTCAGTGCAAGGCTGCATCAGGAGCTCTGGAGGGGAGTGGGTAGTGGGACAAGCAAGCTGCTGAAGAGTACCTAGCTGAGCGAAACATTAAAAGAACTTGGGATTAAACAAAACAAAACAGTATGGCTGTGTGTTTTCTTTAAAGTTTGGCGAATCATAGGACAGTAGAATGGCTTGGGTTGGAAGAGGACCCTAAAGATAATCTAGTTCAACTCCCCCACCACAAGCAAGGATGCCACCTAGTAGTAGATCAAGTTGCTCAAGGCCTCATCCAACAAATGCTGGCGATCTAAAAACTGTGCTACCAAACTGAAGCATTTCAGCTTCCTCTGTTGAGGGTGAGAAGGAAGTGGGAAAAACATTATCAGAACACTATGGAGACTGTGCAAAGTGTGGTTAGCACACTCACTCTTACTGATGCTTCTACTACGAGAAGTAGAGACACGCTGATGTTTAAAATCAGATAAGAACATTCTTCCTAGATAAGGCTTCCTAATTAGAGCAGTTTCTGTCTTGGGATTCAACCTTTCATGTGGTAAATGCTCATGAAGCTATTGATTTTCTGATGCCTTGCCAGCAGCTCATATATTGAATATTTAATGTAACCCAAATACTTGTTTCCTAGAAATACTGGGAGATTAAAAAACTAAATCAAATTCAATCTCTAGAGTTTACCGTTTAACCAGTTGTATAGTGGACAAACTAAAGAGGAAGGTATGAAATACCTGTGCAATGGGGATGGGATCCTTTCCAGCAGACCTTCAATGTTTGCACTGACTCAGATGGGCTTGGATGGGTGGAACTGCAGATGGACAGTCTTCAAGCTTTGTGAGTGATGAGTGTGGTGGTTTCATCCTTTTATCTGCTGATTTGCAGAGATCTGTAAAGTACTTTAAAGAGGTCTATGGAAGATATTTTAAGAAAAGGAAGTACATTTAGGTTACAAAGAAACTTCAAATATGCCAATTTTTAAGGTAGTCCAAACACATAACTGAATTTTTGCACAGGGTGTGAAGGATGGAAGAACATTGTCCAAACTTATATTTGAGATTATATTCTTTAGAGTTTATGTCCCTGTATTTCAGGATTAGTTCATCTCTTGCTTTCAGACTTTAGTGCAAAACTTAATGACCTTTGGACTGTTCCTAAAGTTAAACATGTGAGGTACTGGATTTTTCTCCAATTAAGGAGCGCACTTCAACTTAAAACAGTAATAAATAAACTGACACAGCCCAAAGTTAATTACAGCAAGATCTTGAGTCAAGGTTAGATCTCTTAGTAATTAAGTAATTAGGGATATTGTTGTTTACTTTGATACATGCAAGATTTAAATATTTGTTTGGGTTATGTCTGGAGATTTTAATTAAATGAGCAAAATGTAGTTGTATTGCTGATTCCCCTAGAAAGAACTTGTGTCAGCAATCTATGCTTTTGCTTTAGATCAGACCAAAGGCTTTATTTTTTTTGCATAGATATGCTGTTAGCTGTACTATTAGGAGTATTGAAATAATTGCAACTTAACTAGGTTTACTTATGCAATAGATTTTATTGTAAAATTTGTTGTGTTGCCTTGCATGAAAACTTACAACATGAGTAAACAGACATCTCTGGCAACTGGGGAGATCTTAATATCAGTGTAAGTAGGGAATGGGGGGAAAGAACTACAGACTAGTGACCCAAGCTTTATAATCCATGTGAGAAACTTCTAAAATACCACTGAAATAGGTTTCAGAGCATGAAAGAATTTGGGGAGATAATGAAGTGGGACTGTTTTAAGTCCTATGAGTACAGAAAACTGCCAAAACTACTGGATCAGATGTGCCTGCTTCACGCTGCTGTGTCTTCACAGATGGCTGTTCTTTGTTAGCGAGGTTTGCAGAGGCTCATCTTGCTGTGATACGGCTGGCAGTTTGAGGAGGAGGTTCTGGCCATTGTGTAATTGTTGGACCACTGCTTGAAAAAGTTAACCTTTTCTCAGGTGAGCCATTAGAAAAGTCACCTGAGCTCTGACAGGTGTCAGGCTGCTGCTCTGGGGCAGAGTGAAGTGGATTTCACCTTCTTCCAGCCTCCTAAAAATTATGTTGTACGTGATTTTCAGGAAGATGGAAAGAAAGGCAGAGAAAGCTATTGCACAGGACTCTGATTGCTTCTTATCCTTGTTGTGTTAGATAGCAGGACTCTGCTTCTCGAATGGCCTGAAGTTGTGTCTGGGGAGGTGTAGGTTGGATATTAGGAAAAGGTTCTTCACCCAGAGAGTGCCTGGGCACTGGAACAGGCTCCCCAGAGATGTGGTCACAGCACCACAGCCTGACAGAATTCAAGAAGCATTTGGACAGTGCTGTCAGGCACATGGTGTGATTCTTGGGGTATCCTCTGTAGGGTAGGCGTTGGACTTGCTAATTCTTGTGTATCCCTTCCAACTCAGCATATTCTGTGATTCTCTGAGTCCTTGGGACTTGACTTGACCATCTGGCCAGCTCAGGTTGATCACAACACATCTATTTCCACAGTAAATGAGTTATCTGTTCCATGCATTGTTGTGCTTGTCCCTTTGTCATCATGGTAACAACTGTTGCAGGTTTTTTACTGAGCCTTATGCTCACCTCTGGGGTTGATCCCAACCTTTCCTTTCATGCAGTCTTTTACAGGTCAGTGATGAAACTAGTTTCATGTTTAAAAAACCCAAACAAGAGCAAAAACCTCAGCTCCCAGCCTGATTTTTCTGAGCTAGTGAACGTCAGAGCTTCCAACTGGAGCATCACTTTCAAAAAGGAATAAAGAAAGCAGCTTTTATTACTTAGATGATGCCTCCTGCTTCCAGCTGCAGCAGAGCAATCCCTGTCCATCTTTCTTCAACTTCTGCTCACTGAGCTGTTACTCAGTTTCTGTTGTCTCTTGCTACTCTGCTCCACTTTTCATTTGTCTTCATTCCCATTTTGTTTATCTCTTGTTCCACCCTCCCATTTCCCAATCTCTTTTCCTCTGGCACTGTTAGAACAGCAACGCCCACAGTGCTGATTAATCTCTTAACAAACCTCAGATTCAGTAGCAGGAGTTGGAACTCTGTGAGGCTTTGGAGGAGACTCTGACCTTCATCCTGGACTGCCTCAGCCCGACCCAAACATGCCAGAAAGGAGGAGATGCAATTGCTTTAATGCTTTTCATCTGTTAATCTGGATGATTCACTTCAGAACTGTGGCAATTTCTGTAACCTACACTTGAGCAATCTCTTCTGACACTTTTTATTTTACACACCAGTGTTTACTGCCATGAAAGAATGGAGGACACCAAGACCTCTTCAGGAATGTGCAGAGGTGGATGGTTATAGTTTTGTTGCAAAAAATCTGTGAAATGTGGTCTGAGCCTTAGTGAAATGAAATCAAAATACATAATCTTGTATTTAATAATAGTGCAAAATCAATTTTTAAATTGCAGTCTGGAAGTTACTCTATGGACTTCTATACCATCTCAGTAATATTTTATCCCTTGAATTCTTCATTTCACCAGTTCATCTGGAGAATTCTTAGATAAATGTGCATGCATTCTCTGTGAATAGCTATTTCTTCTGGAATCCTAAAACATACTCCTGGTGATCTTTGGCAAGCTGGCAAGTTGTGTCCTGCTCTTTAAAACAGGGTGAAGACTATTTGTGGTCTAGTTTGTCAGCTTAAGTAAACAAGAGATGAGAACAGGTTGTCCTGAGAGGGTGTGGATGCCCCATCCCTGGAAGTGTTCAAGGCCAGGTTGAATACAGGTTAGAACCCCCCTGATCTTTAAGGTCCCTTCCATCCCAAGCCATTCCATTATTCTAGGAGTTCAATCTGATCATCCTTTTAGGCTGACTCTATCTTTACCAAGCAGTCTTCAGTTTGATCAGGAATTGCCCTAGTGTTTTTATTTCTTCAGCATGAGAATTGCAGGACTGGATGTCAGAGCACTGGTGCTTCTCTCTGACATAAACTGCATGAAAGAAATAACCTACAGCATTACTAATTTATGGTATTCAATACCAGGGTATTTTTTCATTGCTCTGGAAGAGAGACTATGGATGCCAGGGAGACACAAATTTTAAATGAGTGTATACTTTCCAAAATTAATTCAGTTTGTGACCTCTGTTGATCCTGACTCAGTGCCAGCTATATTTGAGTTGGTGTCAGCAATATTGGTGCCATATTTATTAGGAACTGAATGACAAGATGAGATGATCACAGTGCTTTTAGGTGGCAATAGTGATTGAGCTGGGTTAGAAGCAGGAAGTGTAGATGCAGGCTCAGCATTTCACTGCTCATCCTTAGTGTTCTGCTGCTGCTTAGGCTTTTCTCTGTTACAGTGCCTATTGTCAGGGAGACCTAGGGAAAGACAATAAGTCAGCTAGATTTCTGACTGATTTTTTTATTCACTTTCCTTGATGCCTGATGAAAAATCACTATCATTTGCTGTGGAGCTGGTTCTCAGGTGTTAGACTGAGTTTTATGCTCCAACATAATTACGCCTGTCATGGTAAAAGCTGCTTGGGCAGGAATGTCTTGTTACTAAAAGTAAAATGATTTAACTTGATTGTTTAATAATTCTGGTAATAAGAGAAATAATGAGTGAAGGGAAGAATCACCTACTGAAAAATATTCTCAAACTCGAAAAAAAGTGAAAGTTTAGACTGTTTAAACATCTATTTCCTTACATTGAGTTCAAGGAGGGGGTGGTGATGTCAAAACAGCAGAAAATGTGACTAGTTCCTGACAAACAATACTTAAGTTCAAGGACCAGAATAACTAGACAGAAAATAGGTCTGGAGATTTTCTTTTGTCTTTATTATTTATAGTTGTTATCTGTGTGGGTCTTATTATTTTGAGAAATTACTTAAATCTGAGTGATTCTTAACAATATATATTGTGTCCTGGTCTGAACTGGAGAAACTGCTCACTGACTTTGAAGGCTGCGAGGTTTTTGCTCCAAAGATGAGCTTGCCTCCTTCTTGGAATATACATCAGGAGTACTGTAGAAAAGACCTAAAACTCACAGGAAATATGAAAGCTGAATGAAAAACAAACAGAGGTAATGTCTTCATTTAATGCAAAGCTCTAAAATGAAAGGCTACTTTGCACATTAAAGCTCTCCTCTTCCAAAGTTAGAAGAACCAAATGTTTAGAGGGTATTTGCTTAATGGCAAATGATTTATGGAAGCTATGTCTGTAGATTCCAGTTTTTTAGCTACACTGTGCTCTGCCTGGGTCAGATTGACAGGGTTTTATTCCACTGAGACTGAGTTGAAAGCCCTTTGGAAGTGTTAGGTACCTAGTGCAGACGTTCCTCACAGGTCTCTATGACGACAGCATTGCCTTCTTGGAAAGCCTCTCACAGATACCATATTCTTCATATTCTCTAGAGCTTTAGGAATTAGTGGATTCTCTTTTTCTCCAAACAAAGCCAACAAAACTAATCTATGTAACAGCTGGGTCTATAACCACCTATTCTTCTTTTTTATTTTACTTTACAAACATGAAGTCTGAACAGAATGTTAAGCAGGATGTGAAGCTGATATTTTAGTGACTGAAATAGAGTTCAGCATTGTAATGTCAGTGCTTATACGTGCTTTGGCTCTCAAGATACACATTTTTCACTCTGTTGGACCACATACAGTATCTTTACCGTAGTAATGTGAGGATGGTTCCCTTTCTCATTCAGTTGCACAAACACAGAAGATTATCTGCTTTAAAAGTCACACTTTTCTTGTACAGCATATCTGTGCAGAACTAACTGAATAAGAGAAAATAAGAATGTTGGCTAAAGGTAATTTAAGGACAAGTTTTACAGATCAAATTTTGCTGTTTGATCTCATTGGGATTGGATTCTACCTGAATGCTTTTAACTCACCCACCCACAACCACTCCCCCAAATAATTTGTTGGACTCAGGCTTCAACATGGGTACATAATTCATAACACGTTTGGAAAGAGAGAGCTGTGAATTACTGAAGCCAAGGATGGGGAAATCTAAACTGTAAAATCCACCTGGATTATGATGAGCTGTTCAGAGGGACTCTGTGTTCTCTGCAAGTGGTATATAAGAAACAAATGTTAAATATTTTAGCTCATGTTGTTTAACATGGGTAATGGTAAACCCAGGAATAATTACTAAAAAGTGGATTCAGCTTCAGAAAAAAAATTTTTAGGAAATCCACAAAGTGATGGGAAAGTACATTACCATGACTGTAAAATCTCAAGGTACTGATGGAGAGCTCACACAAGGATTTAATGCAAAAGCCAGGTGCACACCAGAGAAAGAGACAGGATGGATTGGACCTGAGACATTCTTTTTTTTCCCATTTATTATTCTTATTATTAAGCACACTGTATGTTGTCCACTAATAGGAAGCCAGTTAGACAAAAGATGCAGCAGTGCTAAAAGGGCATACAGGGGAGGGAGTTGGAGCAGTGCCTTTCTGCCCCGGGGGAGATCTCTGGCTCTCCTGTAATGGCTGAAATTCTTTCAAACACTCTAAATAATTACTCCATAAGATGATTAAAAAATCAAGAGAGTTTGTGGGGGAAGGGGGAGATGGTGATGTTCAATAATCAAAGCTGTCAACTGGAACGACATGGGTACCCCTAAAAAAGAGGAAGGGAATCAATGGAAAGAACAGATCTGTTTTTCTTTTCAAGTATAGGCAACATGTGTTTAGTTACAGTGTTTTGTAAAACTCCAGTGTGCTAGGACTAAATGCCATGCAGATTTATGATGGGTACAATCTCATTAAACTTGTACCATTCACATTTAGGTGGAATTAGGAGAAAGATGAGAGTTTTCTCTTTCTAAGTTGTAAGGAGCTCAGTAAGTTAACTTTTTAAAAAACACATAGATAATATAATTTCAGTGTAATTCATGCCTTCTCAATAGCCATATTTCATAGATTTTTTAATGTGAAAGATTTTTTTCATGAGCAGGATACAAGGAAAAATATTTAAGGTATGGTTGTTTTCTTGTAAAGTTTCATAGATGTAATTCTTATGCAAGCTAAATTCTTCTAACTGTTACCTGAATGGGGTGTTGTTCTTACATCAAGAAAACTGAATTAATGTCTCCTCATGTGTTTCAGGTCAGCAAATCCCACCCTTAGATCCTCATGAAAACAGTAACAATGGAGCAATCAAACTTGGAAGGCAGACTTCACAGATGGGGAGGCGGTGCTGCTGACCCAACTTGATCTTTTTAGATTTACTTGAAAAACAGCACCATTTGTTGTTTTTTTTTTTGGGTTTGGTTTTTTTTTTTTTTTTTTTCACTGAGAAAGGACTTTGTGATCTCAGTGACGTGGCTCCTTATCTTGACAGCAGTAATTCCAATACTTCCCATGAGCAATAATTCAAGGACCAGAAGCAGAAGGCTTTACTTCAAAAGGATTTTGCAAAACCCAGTTGGAAAATCCTCTCTAATATCCTGTCAAAATTACAGTGTCAAAGTACTCTGATTCTCTGTTTAAACCAGTGACTGTTGGTTTGGTGGTTTTTTTTAATAAAAAGATCAGTTTATCTATAAATTAGGTTTGCTACAAAAACTTTTCTTACATTTGTAAAGTGGACTTGGTTTAGAGTTTTTTCTGTAATAATAGGGTGAAAAAACCCCATAAAACCTGAATTTTGGCTTACAGTTTCTCTGCCATGTTTTTAGCTGGACTCTGCTTCACGATTTTTCTAAATCTGCAGCTTCATCTCCTACTTTTAGTAAACATCAGCAAGAAGGGGACTGAATTTGCTAACTGAAGAAAGAAATGGATCCAAAGGATGACTGAATGCAGTTTTTATGGACTGGAAGTTAAAATCTGTGTCAGGAAGTGCTGTGTATGTGGAAGAAGGAGTTGTCATGAAGAAAACTGCTGGATCAGAACTACTCCAGAAAGAAGTGAAAACGCAGCCGCTGTGTAGACTGGAATGATTTCTTGTGCAGGGTGTGTGTTTCAATAATTAGTGAAAATGTAAAAAGAGCATAAAATTAAGAGGCTTAGTTGCCACTTCTTACCAGAATTCCTCCAAATCTGTGCCCCAGACCAAAGTTGTCTGTGTTCAAAGTTGCATATTCCTTGGTTTCTAAAAGAGGATACCACAGTGCCCCACTCCTCATGGTCTCACTGCTGTGCTCCAAGAGGTCTTTGAATTCAAAGAATGATATTTAGGTGCAAAAAGCTGCTCAAGTCAGCACAATATAATTTGGGCTTAGATGCTGGAATCTAAAAAACCAAATGTGAATGTTTGCTTACAGATGCAAGTCCCTGAATTTGTAGAGTAGTCTGCTCAAGTGTGTGGGGATGTGGTGTGGAAGACACCCTGTGTAGTATCTTTGAAGTGTGATGCACTTGGAAATGCAGTGGGGAATAAATTCCTGCAGAGGGTTATGAGCTAGAAATAATGTAAAACCATATGTGTTTTCCACTTACTTCTTTTATGAATGTGTGGGACTGAGATGATAAAATCCAAATTTACCTTCTTCATCAATTTCATTGAAAGTGGGAACTAGAATAAGAAATGCTGTATTCAGAAACAGAGCCCAGCCTGAATTCCACAACATTAATTTGTTCTCTTATGAGGAAAATTATTACCACTGCACATTTTCAGGAGGGCTTATGAAAAGCAAAATAACTTTCCACAATAAATCGTGAACAGGCAACCTAGAGTGTAGTTTCCGTGTTGATATATAGAAAAACAGACCTTATTGGCTGGTTGTGAGATTGCTTAGATAAAATGTCACTAATTGTTAGGTCTTGAAACAGAGCCAGATAAAATCAACAGGAACATTTTGTCTCCAGAGGGCTTGGAGCAGTATAAGTGGGAAATATCCCTCTGGATTTTATCTAAGAACTTATGCTGCACTGTTTTTTCACATATTTTCACATTTCTCCTATATTTTGGCCTTCTTTGAAAACACTTATTCTAGAAAATATGGTCTTGGATATTTTGGGTAAACTTTCAGTTTTCAGCTGTGCTGATGTACAATCCATGTCTCTGACTCAGAGCAGCAACTATTTTACTGATAGTCTAGGGTCATTTAAGTGAAAATTCAGTAATCCTCATTGTTGATAGCTGGGGAGGGAGACAGGCTCCTTCAGGGAACATTTAATTCCATCCCGGTACAAGCAAGTCGGCCAGGGAGGCCTGGCTCTTTCACTTGGTTGGGGAAGGAAAAGCTTGGCCTTCAGTGCTAAGGAAATACCAAACTTACCAACATCACAAGTTTCATGCATTTTGTGGGGTCTATGACCCAATGCTGGAAGAGATCTGATTCCTCCTAGGTAAAACCCAGTAAGAGGCTAGACCAGTTACCCAGAAGAAAGGTGAGATCACACCCATGTTCTTAGAGGTGTTATAAACTTCAGTTCAAAGTATAGCAGTTATCCATAATTGATTTTTTAAGCTTTTGTAAATCACCATTACATATTTCTATTTTTTTTTTAACATGGCATCTCAAAACTTACTAAATCCTAACTGAGATGTCTGAAAGCTTTGCAAGACAATTTTGTGAGTACCTTGTATACTTGTATGCTAGAACTGGCAATTGATGCTGATCTTTATGGGATATTGTCCTGCACAACCAGCTCTCACAACTGGATTTGAGCAGTATGTGAATCAGAACAGGTTTACGAGTTATATGTTAAAATAGTTTTAAATTGGAAGCTTTTACAACGGATCTCTGACAGACTTTAAAATTTGAATGGTGACTAAATAGGTTTTGGTGGGGCTAATAAAAATCACTTTATTCTGCTTTTAGTCAAGAAAAAGATTTAAATTAATATGGATTCTGATTGTATAAGTTCTTGTGATTTGGGTTACTGAGAGCTTCAGTAGGGAAGTCTGAAATCAGAAGAAAAATAACAGGCCAATGTGCTGTGCAGAGCATTTTGCATTTTCTCTGAACACAGGGCTCACCTTTGACATTGTTGCCTCTCTGCTGTTTGTCAAAGCCAAGCTGGAGCTTTAATGTGCCTCTTCAAATGGGGCAATTGTTTGTAATAAAATAAGTGATTTTAAAATGTAAAATTAATTATTTCTGCTACCTTTGGTTGCCTGTGTTTTTTGGAAAGTACCACCACCCTTCATAAACAGCCAGAAAAATGACAGAAACCCCCCAGCCTCGGAGCTGAAAGTTTCATCAGCAACTGGAATTCCTCTTGGTAGTTAATGGCTGGTGAAAAGCTAAATTACTGTAATTACTGTACTGAAGCACCTGACTGTGTAACCGATCTTCTCTAATAATAGTAATAGTATCAAAGCTGCAGTTCTTTGTTAGCCAGCTGGTGCTGGGTTTGTCCAAGACTGATTTTCTCACAAGAGCTGGCAGCAGGACTGAGGCACAGGCTGTAGAGTCAAGGATATTTGGTGGAGCTTTTTTGCACTGTGAGTCAAGACTTTTTTGCACCCTGTCCAGTTGAGGGTGACTTGCTTTTCTGGCTTGTTGTGAACTAGTTTAAAAAAATTATGAAGGAACCAGTTTTTGTATATGCTTTGCATATATGTGTGTATATAAGTACAGTTTTATATTGTTCTGCTGACATGTAGTGTTTTTTCACTATGTCAGGTTCTCATATACGACACATTGTATTCTGTAATAACATTTTTCTGTTAATGATCATTTCACCTTTATGAACTTAAAGTTGTGGATCAAATGTAGCAAGAAGATAGAGATATGCATAGGTACAATTTTTGACTTGCCATTCTTGTGCATGAAAATGGCATATTCTAGAAAATGTTTGTCTTGGAGACTGAGAAAAGGGCCATTGTTCTTCAGGAATTGGACCTTAGAAGTAATAAAGTGGCACTCAAAAGGAAAAAAAAAACTTACTGTTTTTGCTCACAGTACAACATGTCTGTCTAAAGTGCTGCAATGTAACAGGAGTTGTATCAATACCTAAAGAACTTATTTGTCATCCCATGTCTTCAGTAATGGCACATGGGAATAAGCATGACTAGACAGGCTACATGTGTGAGCATTCTGGCTGTCATCAGACTGTTTCACTACAGTGCTATATTTTACTAACCTACCCTTAATTATTTAAACCAGTGTCAGTGATAAATTGCCAGTTTAAAATCACCTGCTAGGTACTCTTCCTCTGTTTTGTTTATATAAGGGCTTTGATTGGGCTGGACCCACTTGCTTCATGTATGGGATGCTGCAATCTGTTAATACTTTACCTTCTGTTTTACATATTAATGTATCATACCTAATGATATTTTTTCCCCCTAAAATGTAGTTTTTGTGTTTTATTTAACCTACAATGATTAAGGCTAATAAATGTTTTAAATGCTTCTGAACTGGGGATATCTCTTGTTTCAATAAAGCAGAACAAGACAGCTCCCATTTTGCACATCCCTTGCTCTTGAAAAAGGGCTGGCTGCAGTCTGTGGTTTACTTGCCTGGGATTTAAATGCTGCTTGAAATGTGTGTGGCTGGCCTTTGAGCAGAAAGTGAGTGCATTCCTGGGGGATCCTGCAGTCCAGATGAACTCCAAAAAACCAGAAAAAGAAGATCTGAAAATCCCTTTGCTAATTTATTTGATTTATCCATTAGAACAGAGAGACCTGAGTGGCCAGCATCTGCTTAGAAATTTAGTGTAGTAGCTCTCAGTAGAAAGTGAGCTTCCAGTTACCACTTGCTTTGAATAACAGCAATGACTAGTATGGCACATGAGACACTTAGTCTTTTCTATGTTTTTATTTAGGTGTACATTTATTTTTCTGCCCTATTTTATGTCCCTCCCTCAGACTTGTGTCTAGGAGTTAAGAATTAACGCTCTCTTGATTAGTATGTAGTATTTCACTCCCCTTGGTGCTATTGTTTCAAGAGGTGTTTAACCACACCAGCAGGTGGGGTTTTTTTGGTTGTTTTTTTTTTTTTCAGTGTTTGGTTCATATTTTTAAAGTTGCTACCACAACTATAAGGCTTTTAATGAAGAGCTGTTTTTTTTAAGGAAAAACAGGGTTTTGGACTAAGATTTTTCTGACTACCTTGATAAATTCAATGCAGAGCAGTACACAAGAAGCAGTGTAACTCTACAGCACAGAACACCACTTCTCTGTGTAATGAGAAACCAGTATTTCAAAGAGGTTTCATACCTTATGACTTTAGTTACTGCTGGAAGATACACAGCAGGATCTGTTCCTTGCTTCAAAGCAAGTAAAATTATCTTGAAAAAAATTATGTATCTTACCTCCAGCTGTGCACAAACAAGAAGGAACCCAGGTACATAACTGTAACCTGAAAGGTGATACACTTAATTGATGGAACGCCGAAGTAAGCCCCTTAACTATTACCAGTGTGCTGTAAAATCTGAAGTGAATGCAGTTTTGCCCTTAGGTCTTTAAAGAGAGTTGTGTCCCTGAATGGATCAGTCCTTGTGTTGTCAGTGGGAGGTTTTACAGGCCTTGGAAGCATGTGCTTGTAGTGCTCTAGGTTAGCTTGGAGTTGAATTTAGTGATGAGAGGGGAGCTATACAATTGGCTGGAAAATCAATCTCCTCTGCTTTCCTTTTGAAGACTGAAGGTTATGTCTTGAGGTACTCAAGGAAAAGTATTTGACATTTTGGCCTTCAAAATCTTCACCACTGCAGCTTCAGTCTCTGCAAAGAGCATCATAGGACACCCTGCTGTGATCTCCTGAGCACTGCACTGAAATCAGGACAGCAAGGCTGATGAAATAGTCTGTGTAGCTACTTCATACCTCCACCCCCTCACCTAATCTGCAAAACTCTTTAGGCCACTACCAGGTTTTGCCTCCCTTCCCTGAAAGGAAAAGAGTAACTTGCAGGATTATTATTTTTTTTATCCCCTCTCGATCCTGTTCCATACAAGGCCACAGAATAATTTTATTTAAAACTGTTAAAACACTCATAGGAAGATAGACTAGCTAAAGGTGTTGTACAAATGGTTTTGTTAATTGGTGCTGGTTACTCAGTAAGGACTTGACATCAATGATAAGATGGATGTCTTCATTGTATAATGGGGTTCTTGGCCATCAATAAGGTCCTCTTCTGGTCTACTCTTTTTTGCCAGCTGGACCAGGGATGAAATCATTGCTTGATATAAATGCTCTCTCACTGTCCAAAAGTAAGACTTTCCACTAAAAATTATAAAATCAATAGCTAGCCACATTTAGCAGGTTAAAGATGAGAAAGAATAAGTAATAGCATAATGTGGCATAATACAGCTTTTTTCATATCTATTTCAGGTGAGTTTCTTGTGTTTCACTTAAGAAGAGTCCTTATTATAAAATGCCTGTATTTCTGATGCTACCAAGTGAGTCTTGATGCAGATTAGTTTGCCTTATCACCTACCACTGCTGTGTATTTTATTCAAATAGGAAGACATGCTCTTGATGCTCATTCATAATCATTGTGTCTTCAAAGCATAGCTGTGGAATTGTTTTGTAACACAGACATTGTGAAAACTTGAAGGTAGTACACTGACAGAACTTGAAGTTTAAGAGACCTGTACAAACTTGCATTTAGTGTCACAGCAATTAAGTTTTTAATAAGATATCACTATTTAGTGTGGAGAAGAGGATTTTGAGGCTCCTGTGTTAAACATTTAACAGCTTGGGAAGGATTTCTTTTTTCTGGCTGTTAAATTACTAATTTTTTATCCCTGAGACTGCCTGAAAAATCTCTCACCATCTGTCAAAAGTTTTTTGAGACACACCTTATTTATGATGAAACACTCAACTGTTCTGTTTGCTGCACTGGGAATTTTAGAAAACAAAAATACATTTCCCCTACAGTCCATTTAATTTACATTTATTTTACTTAGTCAGTGCTACTCCTGCTCCCTTCACAGCAATAAAACACATGTTTAAATAAGAAGATAAATACCTAAATCCCTATTCCCCTACATCAAGTAGAGTACCCTGGGGAAATGATCTGTTACAGACTAAAACAGAAATGATCCTTATGCTTCAGATTACATATTGACAAAAACCAATCAATAAGGAAGTCAGCTTACATGTCTGAGAGATGCCCTTGAGGAAAATGAACATCACATTCCTTCCTCTTGGTCAATATAACATGACTTGGGGGGGCAAGCAGTAGCATTGTTGTTACCAACTAAAAATAAATTTAAAAATGTTAGGATAGCAACAGTTTCTCTTCACTTGTTTATTGCGTTGAAATGTAGGTTAGTCACCTTATAAAAGAAATCCCTGTTACCTGTCATCTTCAAAGACACTGTCAGCTTTGCTGACAAATATGTGTTGGAAGTTCTCACAGGGGTTTAGCAAGAGAGAGCAATGGATGCAGCCTGGATGACACAATGCATTTCTGTATTCCAGCAAAAAAGCCACATCATCACCAAACCTATGGAATCACTACAATATCCAAGTTCTTGAGTGTGTTCATCACTCATCACATAGGACAATTTTGCACCATAGAAATTTACCAAAAAATAATAAAATGTGTAGATGTAATCTAGCAAGAGCTCTCAGAGAGAAGGACATGCAAAATAAACATGTAGATTTTCTGTGCTATTTCTTGAGACTGACAGAAACACAAATGAGAATTAAATAGCTTTTCTGGCAGCATTCCCTTTAGAGATACTGTTTGTCCTATGAGTTTTGTCACACTCTGTAAGTCATTCCTGATTCTCAAGGAAAATTTGCTTTCAAGGTGGCAACCTGAACTGCCTGCTGGCACCCAACCAGCTCCCCTCCTACACTACAGCCTTTGACACCAGAATGATTCTCTCCATAATCTCGGTAGAGAAGGGACAGAAGTCATGCGATATGCTGGAAATATGAACTCCTATTGATGTAGGAAAATGTTTCAACAGATTAACTTGTTTTCTTATAACAAAGACACCAGAAAAGGAGACAATTTTTTTTAATATATGTAAGTTTTTCACCACAGTATTTTTTTCATGCAATGTTTTAGGTGGTGAAATTTCTGGAGGAGAAATAGGTTTCTTGGAATGAGAATGAAGCCAGAATGTCTTGTTGATTACAAAATTCAGAGAAGGGAAAATAATACTTAGAACTGAAAAGAAGCGACAAACAACATGAAGATGAACTGCCCTAGAAGATCCTCTTCATGGTGGGTGACAACCCCTCTAAGGTGATAAGAAACATAAGCTATGTCTGAAGTACAAAATCTAGATTTGGGGTAAAAAGGGTATCACATTGTAAATGGTCAGAGCGCATCTACACTCGCTTCATGGCACAGCCATGCCACCTTAACACCATTGTTACTTGAGAACCCTAGCTAATAAATAAGCATAAACAAACACAAGATTAGAGTATATAAGGTGCCTGTGCTCCACCTATTAAAAAATGATACCGTATCTTTACCTGTGGGTATGCCTGAATCTACCAAGTACAAAGTCCATGGAATAAAAGATGATACCCATTCATGAAGTCCATGACACACCAGTTACTGAGTTGGAACTCTGGACAAAGGGCTTTGGCAAATACATTCCAGTGCATTTATTCATATACCCTGCCTGTATGGTTTAGCTTTTCATGATGCTTGATGCTGTCTGAGCAATGTCTTGGAATGATGGGTGATTTTGCACAAACTATTTCAGAGAAGACTAAAGAAGAAAGAATGAGGTGGTTGTAAATGTATCCAAGTAGATTTATATTGACTGATTTAACCACAGTATGTAGTATGTGCTTAAGTAGTTGCTGCTGGCAGTATAAAGGCTTTACAGTAACACAACATCCATCACTGAAAGGTAAAATGGAGGGATTTTTAATTTAATTTTCTCAGGAGGAAATGGATGCCTTAGAAAATCTGCAAGCTTGAGTCATCAAGTCATCACTGTCAGCGGGCATGTCTTTCAGACACTTCACCTTATCTCACTGTGACTCACACACCAGGGGAAGATGCACACCATGGCAAAAAATTGCACTCTCCCCTATGTGATAGACACAGCTGAAAAAATTACAGGGCCTGAAGCAACTACTAGATTAGAAGGAGAGCTGCCAGCTGAGAAGCCTGTTTCTCATCACATCCATGACAGCGAGGTAAGGATGTCTGGGAGCCACAAGTTTCAAAGCTCTAAGAAAGTGGTTATTTAGCTCTTCGGCAAAATGACTCAGCCCAGGTCTCTGGTAGTGCAGGAGAGCCTGAAGTTAACAAGGCAGCTTTCTGACAGGTCTGCTTTCGAAGACAGCTAGCTTTCCTGGTGAAATGGTACCAGGATTCCCATGAGAAGTCCTCATTTTCCAAGAAGTTCAAGGAAATACATGATCCCCACCATTTTCAACTAGCTTTGGAAATTTTCCTTCCATTTAGTGGCACCTCCAAGCCATAGCAAAATCCTGGATGTTACATAAGTCCAATGTATATTTCAAGCGAGGCAGCCACAGGCAAGAAGTCAGAGTTCAGGAACTTGTGATTTTCTACTGGTATCTTCAGATCACTCTGGAAATATAAGGAGGCCATGTGTCAAGCTAGGCCATCTGATTTTATACACAACCATGTCATAGAAAGTGTGTGATGAGGAGATTGAAAAATTCTGTCAAATTTTGTAGTTGTGACCATTTTAAACATAACCATTACTATAATATCACAGTTGTCATTTGCTTGCATCTTTTATACTCAGAGCAGGTCTGTGGAGGCTGTGCATCAGTAAGAAAACAAATAACCAAGTGAAAATACTGGATGTTCAATCTTAGGAGGGGCTAAGCCAATAAGATTACTCTTTAGGCCATTTTCACATGTTTGGTTTCCAAGCCTGGAATGCAATCTTCAGCAAATCTCAGGAGGATTGATCTGGATAACTTTGATGAACAACAAAGCATTGTATTTTTTACAAAGTCACACTTTAAATCTGAGAATTAGATTCTTCTTTTAAAACCGTCATGAATTTGGGAAAGCTAGTGTATTCCACTGACATCATCTATGATACGTCATTACTATTTTTCCCCTTTATATTTACTGAATAGTGAAATGAGATTTTCAATCTTACATTGATCTCTTAAGAGAGTGAAATGGATAGAATGTGAAAATGGTCTAAAGAGGCCATTATTTTATTAGGCCTCAGCCTCCCCTAAGACTGAACATCCAGTATTTTGTCTTGGTTAAAAGTTTTGTTACTGATGCTTAGTCCAACAGCTCTCTCTGTCACAATTGTATAGCCTCTGAATAGCCAACAAGAGCAAAATGCAATGATTTCTTTTTTGCCTTTGATATGATTTCATGTAGGGACTAGTTTTGGATAATAAAGCACAGTTTTTACTACGCTACTTTGAAAAGTTGGAATTTTTTCTGTTATCATAAAGAACTGATTTTTTTTTCATTCTCACTGTGTGTATGAGAGAATGTTCATCAGTGAAAACAAAACACAATTAAATCTTCAGGCTTCAGTGCTCCCAAAGAGTATGACAAAAAAAATGGTGGAAATACTGTTGGAGCCATTCATCTTCATTCTGAAATAATATTGTTGGTGCACAGGGGAGATTTCAGATGACTGGTAAAAAGTGAATATAGCACACTGTAAAGAATAAATGCAAGGGGGTTGGATAATTATAAGCATTATATAGACCCTGGGCAAAATACTAATGAAAACAGATTATAAAGACAGAAATAAACAGAAATTATTCATAGGTAGTATCTTATGTAATGTTAATAAATATATTTTTGTGTGGGAAATGGATGCACTCAAGCAACAAGATGAGACTAAAAGGCAGTTGCTTAAGATAGATGTATTGAGTTAATACACATGGATTACTTTAAGTCATTTGATGTAGCCCTGCATGATAATCTGGTAAAAAATGCAGTACTATACAAAATCAATTTACCTATATCAAATGCTCTGGGAACCAATTAGCAGCCACATCAGCATGTTTTTACTCTCTTCTAATGGGTTATTTAACAGCTTCAAAAGAGCTAATACGGCTCAATATCTTTATCAGTGATCTGGAAGAAAACATAAACTCTGCTGATAACTTTGCAAATTACACCAGAATTGATGGAAAGGAAAGAATGAAGAGAACAAAATGACATAAAGGTACTGAGGGTATCTGGTATATTGAAGGTATCTGGTGCTTCAGATCTTAAGCATTAAGCCACTATTTAAAAATAGAATGAATCTCAATGTGGAGGATACACTAACTGCTATCTTCAAATGTGGGATCCTCTGAAGCTTCTGATGCTGACCCAGAGAAGTAGAGTGATTAATGAATAGAAACTATTCTCTGACCCACTGGAGGTTCCCATTTTCCTCATTTCTATTATTTGTCTTACTCATGGAAGGAAAAAATGCAAGGAATGGCCTGGTATAGGAAAAAAAAATCACATTCCAGATTTGCAGTGGCTAACTCTGTTTTTCTATAGATTAATTTCTATTAAATTTCTTTTTCTCATACTAGGGAAAAAGGAGGGGAAAACCCACTGGCCTCCTTTGAAGAGAAAGGTAGGGGAAGTTTACTGGCCTGGCTGAAAGCTAGTGGGAACATAGAGGCAGGAACAATGTGAATTAGGAGAGAGGGAAAGGGAAAAAAACCTGCAAAAGAAGAAAATTAGTTTTGAGGTGATGGACTGGGAGTCTCTCACTGTAATGTATTTCCCTCTGAAGAGAGCAGAATTGAAGACAGGAAACCTGTGGCATTAAAATAGAGACTGCACAGTTAAAGTCTGTATTAAAGGCATGATCACCAAATATTTACAAGCATTTAACTTTATAAATTAAACAGTGAAAGTCTATTTATAGTTTTGTCTGCAACAGGTATGTAGGCAGAGGGCCAAGGTAGCAGTTGAATGGGTACAGTCTCCTAACCTTCCTTGCTTGTGCTTGGTGTTGGAGGAGGAAAATGGTAAATATTTACAGTTGTAGGTGGAAAACTCTGCACATGGTTGCAGTGTCCCTAGCATAGGTAGAACTCTTTAGAAGGACAGAAGGGACTGGGTTCCCTACAGGGAAGGGAAGCATCAGAAAAACATGACATTGCTGGCTGGTGAGTGCACATGGGTGAGGAGTGGAAAGGTCCCACATGAGGTCAGAGCACTATTTGCTACATGAGGCTTTTTGCAGGCCTTTTTAGCCCTTGCAACTTGCAAAATGCTGTCAGGTATTACTGATTGGCCTCTGCCAAGTGTTCATACCTCTTTTAAGGTCACCCACCAAAGTACCAGAACAAAGTCTGAAAGACATAGCCCTGTTTTTGTGCAGTGTATCAATTACATATTGAAATCTAACAGGTCCTCATGGATATCATTTGTACAATTAAAGGATAAATAATTCAGTGTTTGGCAGTCAAAGACTCCATCCATAATAATATGCAGACTTTTTTGTTTTGGTTTTTTTTTTCCTTCCCAGAATGCAAAGTAAATATTTCATAAATGATCTCTCAGGTAGAGAGTGCTCCAACGTCTGTGCAGACACAGAACACATCTGCAACAAACAAACCAGAGTGGGGAGATGATTTTAGAAACCTTGTGTCTTTACTCCTAGACATAATAAATTAGACAAAAGCAAAGAGTTTTCATGTGCCTATCAGCCCCACATTAGTAGGGCCTTCCTGCATCCATTAAAGAAGCATTAGGAGCCCACGCCTATTTCCTGCCACAAGAAAAGGGAAACAGGGAAAGAATTTCCAGGAGATGCCACAATCCACAAAAGCAGATAGAGTGGCTATGGATGCCCACAGGAGCTGTGATCTTGCATATACCCAAGTTCTTCCCCTTATGCAGAACTTCATGTATCCAGTATTCCTCTCAATTGCATAGAAGTGCAATTGTAGAGGCAGACCTTTAGCTGGAATAAGTGCTTGGGATTTAACTGATCATTCAGAGTGGAGAAAAATCCTTATGTAATTTGGTATCAGACTATGGGAAAATGGATATTTCCTCATCAGTCACCACACAAAGGATTGAATCCACTGACAGCTTTAATGTCTCCCCTTCTTTTGCCCTGCTCATTTTCAGGTTCTCAGCTAATTTGATCTTTTGGCAGAGACAAACATTTCTTTCTCATGTTCATGATACCTATTTATTTTTAAAGTGTTGTTAACATAGTTTCAGCTGTCTCCCTCTGTCTGGCCCTGCCTAATTGATGTAAAAAATAGCAGGCTAAAATGTTCTTCCTTGAGAAAAGTTGCTAATTCCCCCCCAGAGATCATCTCCTTGTGTCTGCCTTCAGTCAATTCCACTCAATTTTGTAAGAAAAATCTAGCACTGCACCTTCAGAGTGTGTTTACTTTCTCTTGTAAAACCATTGCAAACTAATGTGCCCTGGGAAAAGGAGTTGGATTCTTCCCATTTGGAAATACCATTAACAAAACTGTGGACCAAATTCCATATGCAGCTCCAAATTACACACTCAATTAGGGCCTGATCCAATGCTTATTAAAGTCACTTGGAAAATTCCCCCAGATTTTAATGGGCTGTAGCCCAGACCTTGGGAAGTGGAAGATGCACTGCAGATGATCAGTTTAATCTTTGAGCATGTTAGAATTCATGCAATGATAGACTCATAGGGCTGGAAGGGACTTCAGAGATCACATCTCAAGGCAAGATCAGCTAAATTTACATCTCCCAACAGATGTCTAACCTGTTCTTGAAGGTCAGTGACTGGGACACCATGGATTGTGCTTCCAGCCAATCTTTCTTGTTAATAATCCTTACTCTTAAAAAGCTCTTCATAACTGCTCTAAATCAGTTCTTGCTCTGATCTACACCCATTACTTCCCGTTTTTTCAAAGTAAATGAGAGAAGACTATTATTTTTCTCTTTGCTATAGCTTTGAATGTATTTGAAGACTATTACTGAATACATGAGACCATCTTTTCTTCCTCGGGCTAAACAATCTTGGTACTTCAATCTGTTCTTATGTTTCAACCCATCTGTTTTCTGGATCTTAGTCAATACAGGTCCTTTCTTCTGGACTGCCTTCACTTATCCCACATATTTTCTGACAGATACTGCCCAAAACTAGACAAATCGCTTCAGCGCAGGTTTTATCACCACTTTGTAAAGTGGAAGCAGTTCATGTGTCAGGCACAGACCCAGCACAGTGCTTGTCTTTCACACGGTGATATGACTATTTGCTCACATTTACCTTGTGACCCATTAGAACTGAAACTGGGCATAATTCACAAAAATAATTTGAGGGCTTTCTGGGACCGCTGGGGAGATGCTGAAGGCAGAACTAGCAATGCAGAGCTGCTGTAGAGCAAATGAGAAGGGGAATTTGAATCCCAGTTGCCAGAGGGGTTCTTCAAGCTAAGATACAGAAAGATCATGACATTGTTCACAAGAGTATCAGTTTGAGACGACTATAGGGCACTACCACGCTGGTTCTGCAGAATTACTTCTCAGGTAAGACTCTAATGAGTCTTTTAAGAGTCTTTAAGGAGGCTTTAAAACTTCTCTTCTGGAAGCAAGTTTCAGCTATGTACTTATGTTTGTATACTTAGCTACAATTTTGATTTTTGGCTATTTTTTAGGAAAGTGTTGATTTTTAGATGTGCATCATCAGCAAACAACAGCCAACACACATACACATAGAGTCTGCATTTTGTACATTGAATTGTCTCATTACATTCCTCATAAATGAGTATGAATGTAAGAATCAATTCTTGAAACAGTATTCAAAACTCCTCTTCCTTTAACACTCCTTCCTTTAGCAAAGGACTAATGGCTTTCAGCACATTTGAAATTGTCTGGGGAATCCTTCAGTTCTTTAAATTGTACTTGAAACCACAAAGATAAGACAACACTTCTGTCTTGCTCTTACAGAAGTTAATGGTCCAGGGAAATTTTGTGTTCAGTAGAACAGAATTAGGTCCAAAATATGAAAAGCACATTAAATTTTGTGCCGCAGCTATTTATGAGAATGCCATTATGTGTTATTGGCTTCTTTCTTCATGAATATTCAACATGTATTGTGTGTTTTTATAGTCATTTACTAGGGTAAAGAAATATACTGTAGTCAAACCAAGCTGAAGATATCCAACTAAGATCTACTTTTCCATTCTGTGGCAGCATTTGAATAGGGCCATAAATCTTCAATAATGATATGGACTGTGTCTTAATCTCTGATTTACAATATAAGTGGGCCTAAAATTATATATGTACCTCTAGCAGTCAAGTAAATGATGACTAGAGCTGCTGTAAAAACAGTTTTGTATTTCACAAGAAAAAGAGCAGCACCAATTTCCTTAAAAAGAAATTGGAACATATTCTTAGCTTTATACCTTTGCATTTTGTAATATTCACTGACTCAGCAGTGCAGGATGCATGAGATACTTCACTGAGTGAGACCCAGAATTTTCCCATTAACACAACAAGAAATGTAGCACTTAGTTACTCCTTCTGACAGTCTCAGTAACAGCAAGAACTGGCAAAGAAGGTTGTGATATTGTTTTATTGTAAGACATTTTCAAGTTCAGAATTGGTGGGACTGACCAAACAACCTGCGCAATAAACAGTGGAAAAATCTATTAAGAAACCGAATCTATTCTATTACTACTCAGGTACAGAGAGTGCTTATTTAATATACAATAGCAAACAGTTTTGAAAGATGTCAAACTATCTCAAAACTGAAATAATATAACAATACTGAATTTGCAGAATGAAAAACACCAGGATCTACAAATACACAGGACAAATATTGACCTCAGATTAAAAAAATATTATCCTTTTGCAAGCAGTGATGAATACACTAAAGGCACTTCTGGAATGACAGTATTATCTCACTGAAATCAGTGACAGGAGTTCTATTGACTGCAATAGATCCAAGGTTTCATTCCTGAGCTGTGCTGGGAGGTGATGAAATGAAATAAATCAGATGTTGGAGAAGGTTGCCAGATATTGCTGATCAACAGCACAGGTGTTGTTTTAATATAAAAAATTACATCTGTTTGGATGAAATAGAAGCATTAGATCAGAAATGATACTAAATGCAATAAAACAGACCAATGCATTATTAAGCTTCAAAATGTGTTCAAACAACAACGACCACATTGAAAAAACAGTGGAAATTGAGTTGGAAATTGAACTATGGCCTTGTGGGGGTCCTTTGCAGCTTTGGTGATGATATATCCCCCCACATCTTGGGGCTGTGCCCTGTCCTTCATTCACTATGCTGTTGTAAGTATCAACTCAAGTCTTCCCTCTACCCATGATGACACCTCCTGATGTCAGTCCCATCTTCTGCACAGCCATGTCCAACAAGGCGTTTGCATGGGAAAACCTGTAAGTCCTGTTATCATATTAAGGAGAGATCCAAACTTCTGGTTTTGCTCAGTTTTTCTTAAACAAGAGGTTTAGAAGAATTAGACAACAGAGATACTTCTGTCTTCTACATCTGCATAGTGAAATCTTCTTTTGCATTTGTACTCTTTACTGTTTTTTTTGTTTTTTTTTTTTTTTTTTTTTTTTTTTGTTTGTTTTACCTCATTAAAAGGAGATAAGAGAAACTTTTGTGGCATTCAGCATTTTGCAGCCATTTCCCATGTCTTGATTTTTTGCAAGCTCTTTTGCAAGACCCAGCTCTTCTGGTATAGAAGCAGCAGCTAGTTCTGGAGGCTGAGTTACTGTTTCTGAGAAGTGTGCACTGTGGCTTAATCTTTGCTTGATTCATAAACAGAAACAGAGAGAGAGTGGAGATAACAGAGTTAACATTTTTTTCTTCTGTGTTAACATAAAAGAAGAAAAACCTCCCTTTTCCAGTTTATCTTCCAGATCCCAAGGGTAAGAATGCATAAACAGAGTGGAACATTGGTTTT
This sequence comes from Sylvia atricapilla, assembly GCF_009819655.1. Taxonomy (NCBI): domain Eukaryota; kingdom Metazoa; phylum Chordata; class Aves; order Passeriformes; family Sylviidae; genus Sylvia; species Sylvia atricapilla. The sequence goes on along the minus strand of NC_089140.1, from coordinate 101,129,717 downwards.
GTTAACAAAGCCCAGCAGACCACCAGATAACAACCTTAAATATTGCACTGTAAATAAAAGACGTAATTTAAGATGCTGTTCTATGTGCATCATAAAGTAAGTCTGGAAAAAACCTGCAGCCAGAGTAGTTGCAGAGCCCTAGTGACATTTGCACACATAGGTCATGTAATTCCACCTACTGAAGCCAATTCCAATCAGGTAAACCTGCTCTGAGGTGCTTTTCTAGAGCACTTTTTACTTGTTTCTTCTTCAGCCAGTGATGGTAATAAAAGTCATGTGGGTTTTGGTGTTGGCAAGAGTAGTGTGGAGAAAAGTAGGCAGGAATGATGGTGGCAGGCCCGGGGGAGGGGCAGGCAGCTGAGATAGAGCGTGGAGGCTCCAGTGCAGAACCCGAACCTAGATTATTCAGAGGGTGCCCCCAGCCCAATGGCCCCACAGTCCTTCCTCCGTGGCTTGGCTTGACTAGAGGTATTCACCAAAGAAATTATGTGATCCACAAGTATTACTATGAAGAGGTGATTTTGAATTAAAACCATTGAAGTTCTCTCAATGTATTTACTATCAGGACATATTTTTCAAATGGGTTAATATGTCCCTATACATGTTCCTAGCATACCTACACCAGACTTTGCAAGAGTCCTTCTGACTAAATTTTCATTACCTGTACTCCAACCTTGCATGAATACAAACATATATCTTACAGCCAAATTTTTCAGAAGCAGATTTAGGACACAGAAATCATCAAGGTTTGGACGGATTTGACTGTCTGGGGTTTTTTTGTTTGTTTGTTACTGGTACATTCAAATACCCCAAGATGTACCATCTGCTTGAAAGTATGGTATTAATGAAAAGGCCCACTGTGACAACACTGTATCTGACAAAACGTGTTAGCAAGGAGGATGGCAAACAACTCATGTTCTTGCCTACTAATAAATAATGGCTCTTATTTCTCATTCAGGATTTGTGAGAGCTCAATTTCTCTCAACTTTTCACAGAATTGCAGAATTGTTAGAGTTGGAAGAGACATCTGGAAATCATCTGGTCCAGACCCCCTTCCAAAGCAGGGTCACCTGAAGCAGGTGACACAGGAAGGCATCCAGGTGGGTTTTGAATGTCTCCAGAAAGGGAGACTCCACAACCCCTCTGTTCCAGTGCTTGGTGACCCTTAACATAAAAAAGTTTTTCTTCATGTTGAGATGGAACTTACTGTCTTTCAGTTTATAGCTACTGCTCCTTGTCCTGTCTCTGGGCACCACTGAAAAACTTTGGCACCATCCTCTTGACACCCACGTTTGAGATACTTACATGTTTAGTGAGATCCCTTCTAGTCTTCTCTTCTCTAGACAAAACAGGCCCATTTATTCCCTGATAATATTCCTAAGGCTTAATGCAATGACAGATTTCCTACTTTAGTAGTTTTGGCTGTTTCCAAGGCCAGAGGGTCAGGTCCCAGGTCCCTTTGGACAGGACCACAGCCGTGCCAATGAGGGTACCTGGCAGCAACTGGGAACTGCCCCACCCATGAATAGCACCGACCCGGGTCAGAACCACCAGTGCCGCCGGGACTCACCACCCAGGCTCGCTCTCCCTTCTCCACTTTAGAGGGAATTTAGGTCAAGCCACTGCCCCTGAGGCCGAGGGAAGGGCGCCCGCTGCTGTCCCCCCCCAAGACTACAACTCCCGGCAGCCCCGGTACCGCCGCGTGGCATGCCGGGTGCTGTAGTTCCCCCGGCGCGGCTGCCCAAAGCGCCGAGCCAGCGGCACCGCTCCCGCTCGAGCTCTGTGTGTGTGCTCGGGAAGGCGAGGAGCGGGGCTGCTGCTTCTCCCCGCTCCGCTCCAGCCACCGCTGCATGTGGTGCCGAGCGGCGGCATGGGGGAAGACTACTGGATCGATCAGCCGAGCCCAATGGCGTGAGGTTCAACAAGACCAAGTGCCCGGTCCTGCACTTGAGTCACACCAACCCCTGCAGCGCTACAGACAGGGGGAAGACTGGCTGGAAAAGCGCCCAGCAGAAAGGGGTCAGGGGATGCTGCTCAACAGCAGCTGAACGTGAGCCAGCGTGTGTCTAGGTGGCCAAGAAGGTCAATGGCATCCTGGCCTTTATCAAGCGTCATGTGGCCAGCAGGACCAGGGCAGTGATTTCCCCTCTATATATAGCATTGGTGAGACTGCACTTGAGAACTGTGTCCAATTCTGGGCCCCTCGATTCAGGAAAAACATTCATGTGCTGGAGCGTGTCCAGATAAAGGCAGCCATGCTGGGGAACGGTCTGGAGCACATGCCCTGTTAGGAGCGGCTGCAGGAGCTGAGGGTGTTTAGCCCTGAGAAGAGGCGGCCCAGGGGGGCCCGTATCTCTCTACAACTGCCCGAAAGGACGGTGTGGCTCGGCGGGGGTCGGTCCTTTCTCCCGGGCAATTAGCAACAGGATGAGCGTACAAAACCTCAACGTGCACCACGAGAAGCTAAGGTTGGACACTAGGACTAATTTCTTCACAGAAAAAGTGATTAGGTATTGGAATGTGATGCCTAGGGAGGTGGTGGAGTCACGGTCCCTTGGAGGTGTTTAAAGAAAGACTGGACGTGGCACTGAATGCCGTGCTCTACCTTACAGGGTGGTGTCCGGTCACAGGTTGGACCTGATGATCTCGGAGCTCTTTTCCAACCCAGCTGACTCCGGGATTCTGACTCGCTCTAGCCGCCTCAGCGGGAAGGAAAGCTCTGTGGGAATGTCCGTGTGTCCGTGTCCATACCGCTATCTGCCTGTGTGTACGGCTGAGATGACCCCGCGGCGCACGGGCGCATGCGCGCAACGACAGCCGGGGGAGCGCGCCGCCGCCGCCGTGCCCGCGCAGGGGGCGGGGCTGCGGGGTGTGGAGGGCGCGGGGCCGCGCTCGGGGGCGCGCAGCAGCAGCGGCAGCGCCCGCCCTCGGCCCGCGCCCCGCCGGCAGCGCCCGCAGAGCCGCGCCGAGACACCGCCCGCCCGCCGCGAGAGAGCGGCGGCGCCGCCGGCCCCCTCCGCCCCTCCTCCTTCTCCTCCGCCTTCTCCTCCGCCTCCTCCGCCCTCCCCCCTGCCCCTCCTCCCGCCGGAGCGAGCGAGCGAGATGGCGGCCGCCGGGGCTCTGGCGAAGCACGAGCAGATCCTGGTGCTCGATCCGCCCACCGACCTCAAATTCAAAGGTGAGGATGGGGGAACCCGGCGCGGCGGAAGGGAGCGGGGCGGCAGCGGCGGGCTGTCCCGTTCCGCCCGGGCGCCGGGCCGCCTCCGGACGCCGCGTTCCCCGCTGCCTCCCGCGGGCGGGCCGCGGTGCCGGGCGCTGCCCGCCCGCCGGGGGATGGGGGGCGCCGCCGAGCCGGCCAGCGGGATCGGCCGCCGCCATCTTGGGATCCCGCGGGGATCCGCGGTGCCGGGTGCCATCGGCCGCCCCCTCCCTGCCGCTGCCGCCGCCCGGCCCGCCGTGTCACCGCCGCCCGGCCCGCCGTGTCACCGCCGCCCGGCCCGCCGTGTCACCGCCGCCCGGCCCGCCGTGTCACCGCCGCCCGGCCCGCCGTGTCACCGCCGCGCTCGCAGGCCCGGCCCCGGGGCAGCGGCGCCCGGGGGCGCGGGTGTCGCTCTCCGGTCGCTGGCGGTGCGGGCTCCCTCTGGCAGCAGCGGGCAGGAGAGGCCCTGGAGCGGGCGGTGGAAGCGTTGCGAGGTTCCAGGCTTCACGAGGTTCCCCTAACGTCTGGCCTTGTCCTACTTTTCCTCTCGGGCGTGCTGGGGCCCCGGTGTCCGGGCGGAGCTGGTGCGGCTCTGCACCATCGGTGCCCGGCACCCGCCCCGGTGCACCGCAGCCCGGCGAAGGGCTCCCCGCCCTTTCCCCGGAGCTGTCATGTCTCAGGCAGGCTATCAGGACCTAAACAGGGAGCTCGCCTCTTCCCTGGGAATGAGGGAAATGGAATGCGTGCCTTTCGGAAGTTTTATGTGTGCTGTGTGTTGCGTGCCGACCGCATGGCTGTGACTGCTGACGTGCTGCTGTCAAAATAGGTCCCAGCTAGTGCTGGTATCGTGTGTGACTGTGGTTTTCTCTCCTCCTGAATTAGATAGTTGTGAAAGGAGAGGATCTGCCAAAAACGAAGTGATCGTTTAAGGCAAGGACATAAAGAAAAGCATGACAGAACATGTAGCTTTTGTGATGATGTGTTATACCTGTAAAGGGCATTGAGAAAAATCTCAGAACCTTTCAGATTTGGAATCATCAGTATTAGGGTTTTTTTTTTTTCATTAAGTAGTTAATACTATGCGAACTTATATTTTTAAATGTTGTGACTAGTGTCAGCACATGTACGTGCCTAATCTGTGCATTCTTCTGTTTTCCGCTTTTAGTAGGCTCATTTTTCATTGTTTTAGAGGACAGAGTGGAATTTATGATGTTGTAAAAATCTTCCACGGACAGCTAGAACAAATGAATGTTTGTGTCAGAAAAAAACCACTGTATTCCCCCAAAATACCTTTGGTCAGGCCCAGCATTTAGATAAATTAGCAAACTATACTTGTTTTATTGATCCGTCAAATCAATTATGCCCTGACATCTAATTATGCATATGAATTTCGTGATAGCTTCAATTTTAAGTTTTTTTAAATTGCACTTTCATACACAGAGTCAAAACCCTTGCAGGAACTTGTCATTTTCACTTGACTTTTTGTTGTTAAAATGCTGCCGGTCTGGCTGCACTCACATTTCCGTATGCTGTGTTCAGAACAGGTTGATGCAAAAACAAGTTGGGGGAAAATGAATTATTTTAATTTTTTTTTTTTTTAATTAAAAAATGAAATACTGTGTCTAATTCAAAGCCTGCAAATGTTGAGATGTCTTTGAGCTGGAACCAAGCCATACTGGTGTGATACGAAGCAGTGTGTTGTTAGAGTAAATACTAGATTAGAAATTTTGTCTGTGTGAAGCTGTTGTCAGTCAGTGATCTTCATTGTGCTGTGTGTTTATGCACTTAGAGCATGAAATGTGTATTCTTCAGACATAAACTTTGGTTTCAGGCTAATGCATATATTAGGAAAATTTCTGTAGAGCAGACTAGGCAAAAACAAAATACGAAGCATAATGAGACTGCAGCACTCTCTATTACTGTACTATTGAAGTAATATACTATAGAAAGTGCTATCAGTTGAGAGAGCATCGAGTGCACTCTCAAGAAATATTTTCTGTTTATTGTTTAGAGGTGTTTAAAATGGTTTGTGAGCCAAAAACTAATCCGGTTCTAAAGTACTGTGTGGAAGAATACAGTATTGGCAGTAGGGAATTCTGAGTGTCACCTTTTAAAAAGTAATTGGTTAGCAAGAAAGAGAATATATGACTTACAATAAATGTAGCATAGTGTAGGAAAAGCATAAAACTTTGTTAAAAGAATAAAACTACATTTTTTTTCAGTGCAGCAGGTTATTCAAAGTTATTTTATTGGTACAATCGTCTGTTTTTATTCTTTTTAATACTGTTGATGCATATGTAACAAAGATCCAGTTTAAGTCTAAACATTTGAATTGAACAAATGATTTTGTTGGTTTTCTTGCCTCAGGAAGTTGTAATGGATTTGCTGACCTTTAGGGTAACAGTGGAATAGTGTGCCCCTTTACAACTATTTCATTAAATCATCCGTAGTACTTATCTTAAGAAGTTGTTAACAGGGCTTTAAATTCATCATTGCCTGATGAAATTGCTTTTTTTATTAATATAACCTAATTTACTCTGTCAGCAAAAATAAGGTCTGTAATACATTTATCCTTGAATTTTATTCAGCATGATTCAAGGGGAGTTCTAAAAAACATGTCCTGTGGTATCTAACACATGACATGGTTCCCTTGGTGTCCAAGATTGCAATCCTGTTTTTATAGTCCTTGTAGTCCTAGAAATTCCAGTCATTAATAGTGTTTGGGTCATGGTAAATTCCCTCTGTCCCCCTTTATAGGTAGGTTTCTTTGGATTCTGAAACTATCAGGAATATCTTAAGAAAAACCACAAAACAAATAAGTATTTTTCATAGCGTTGTGCAGATGTGACAAGAGGAAAAGTTGTACTTAAAAGTGATGAAACCAAGAGGCAGTTGATAAACTACGTAATATCACTTCCAGACACTCAGTGTGGAGCACTGAGAATTTGCCTCGTTGCAAAATTCTGGTCTTGTACCCAGGTTCTTCAGCCATATTGCTCCTGCAGGTTGGCTTTCTGTAGTATTTGAAAGTATTTTGTTTAATTTCTGAAACCTGAAGCTGTTGGAGTTTGTTTAGGACTGCATAGGAAGAATTGAAACACAAGACACTTAAATGCAACCCATTTGGAAAGTGGAACATCTGCTTCTTACTGGTGTCTTCTTCATGTGGCTCATACATGTAATTGTTGTTGGTAGCTCTACTTTTGTGAAGATTATGGGAATCTGGAGTTGGTGCCCTGTGAGTAAATATGGTTTTTAAATTTTTTTTAAGCCATCATGTAGTTTAATAGCAACATTTGAGGTTTTAAGTTCAAAAATTTGTAGCATTTTTATGGAAACTCCTTCTTCCTTAAGCTGGAGAAGCCAGTTTTGAAATTTAAGTAACATAGATTTAAGTTGGTCTTGGATTATGGTCCTTTGTAAAAAAAAAAACCTAAAAACACCTTTAAAAACCTTCTCATGTTTAAATCAGCCATAAGACATGCTTCTGCAACACCTAATTGAAAATCAACACTAGTTGATTTGATGAGCTTTGGGAGATTAGTAGACAGTGTTCAGAATTTGAATTTCATGTGATTCAGAGGGGTCTGACTAGCAACACAAGGTTATAAAAATGCCTGAATATTCTAAATTTATATCCTTTCCTCAAGTTCTTTTTTACAAGTGTGAAGCCCAGTTATGTTACCTTTGTAAACATCTCAAGATAATGAGCCACTCCTTTCCTTTAGCAGAAAGGAAAAGAAAATTGAAATGTGTCTGTGTGCAGTAAAATTTCTTTTTGATGGGTTGAGTTACTAGGAGAATTCAGTGGGACAGAGAACGTTTAATTTCTGATTGTTGATTTGAATCAGAGTCTAGAATTGTCAGTGTGTAAAATCAGCTATCAGCTGGTGTGTGTTCAAATGACTTCATGGGAGGCAGAGAGCATTCACTCAAGTGTTGCGGCTTATTCTGAAATGCAGATTTCGACAACCTTTTAAATAATACAAAAATATTGCTGCAGATTATTTTGTAATCATTACACTGCTATTGGTAACACTGAAAGCCATGGGCTATGTGTTGCTGCAAATCGAGAAGGTGGAATTTAAAGGCAAAAATAGCTCAATGTTAAATGCATCCCTTGCCCTCAAGGTCTGTTGCCAGAATTGGCCTATGATGCCTTTTGGTGTAGGCAGAGTTTGAAGTTCTCAAGTGTGATCTTACTGCCTTACTTGTGTTTATCTTAATTATGTCAAATTTTATGCCTGTTTTCACTCTCTTCAAAGTTCCAATAAATTTGTGATGTCCTGATTTTCTAACACAGGGTAGAAAAAAAGGTGATTGGGATGTCAGTTTTCTGGTATCTTCATTCAGGAACATTTTTGAAACTAAACAGTGGGAGTGTAGAGGGTGAAAACTGGTTGTAAGTGATTACTAATATAGTTGTGACTTTCTGATACTTTGAATGGTTTCATTTAAGTTAATATTTTTGCTGGCTGAGAATTGCATAATGGCAACAAAGTGACTCAGTACACGACACATAGTCTGTCTTTTTTTCTTTTAAATACAAGAGTGGTTCTTGGCATTGTTTGCTCTTCCTATATTTCATTGTTTCATAGTTCAAATGTAGTATTTTTTAGTATTTTAATATCTCTAAATTATACATATTAATGAAGATTGAGGCACAGGATGATTTATGGGAATGTGTTGAGGATGAAAAAAGAAGATAATGTTTTTTACCCGATGTTGCTTATTAGGTGGTATTGTGTTATACAATCATCTCTAGCACTGTGCTAGACTGCGTTTAAAACTGCCTCATAAAAAGGGAGTTATATTGATCTGTGAAGTCAGGTGTATTATAGTATTAGATTATATTTTGGCAGAACTAGTTTGTAGTTTGTTTTAAGATTCAGTTATGGAATATTTTCCAGTGGTGATAGAGGTATACAGCGGTGAAGATTTAGAAGTTTTGTCCTTTACCTGAATTTTACAGGGCTCTGTTTTACTTAATATTGCTGTTGCTTCACTAAACAGTGAAACACTATCCAAGCCTCACATCTTGTCCTTCTAGTGTGTACCAATGATTATTGGCATAAAAGCTTCACCTTTGCATTGTAATTACTATAAAGTGCCTACTCATGCTGCTTGTTGATAGCACAGGCAGGTGTTCTAGATCACCGCAAGACATTTTTATTAATATTATAAAAACATGCTGTATTATGCATGAACAGTGTACTCTTGTTCAAGGCCAGGTTGAAAAGTAGAAAGCTTGAGAGGAGCTGTTTTATTGCATCTGTAAATAGGTCTGAATATTTGGTGCACCAACTGTCCATTGTGGAAATATAAGTTGTTCCTGGTTTGGCCTGACCGTGGATTGTGAATGTTTTACTTTCTGACCAACTTCATCTTTGGGAGATGTTTGTTAACCAGACCTTTGTGACCATCAGTTGCTATAGGATTTTACATGCTTCCCTTACAAGCCATGAATTCAAGTAGAAAAAGTTTCTGAAGAGAACTTGTTGTATGATAAGTGGAAAACTAACCCTGACTAATTAGATGGGTGTTACACCGTCCAGTTTGGAAGTTGTCAGTTTACAAGGCTTGTGGTGTCAGATGAACCTGATAAGTGAGTGTAAGTTAATGTCTTTAAGAAGAAAAAAAAAAAAATCAGCAAAATTACTCTACTAAGATAATTTCTGATGTAGTATTTTTGAAAATAAAAATGCATAAACACAAATTAAAATTGTTTTTCTTAAGGTGGTAGGACTTCGGGTGTGGTTATCTTGGCCTCTAGCTTCTCTTGCCTTTTAGTGTTGTTTTGGATTGTGTCAGGTTATTTCCTGACATTTTAAATAATTTAGCAATGTAGATGTCATATTTCATTTTAGTATTTGAAAGTATTTAGAAATAGATGGTTATGCAAAGGAAAATAGATATTTTCAGTTCATTCCTGTATGAACAAGGTCTTGTGAATGAAGATAGTGTGCTGAATATTATCCTGCTGTAGGACTTCATGTGTTTAATAACATGAAAGAGGAAGAAAATAAAAAAGAGAAATAAGTGTTTGCATGAAATGTTGGCAAGTTTAAAAACTAGCCAAATCAGAATTTTTCTCCCCTTTGTTTCTCAAAATGTGGTCTTACTTGGATTAAAATCTTACTTTGACACTCCAGTGCTTGAATTGATCTGGCCTTAATGGTAAGCAAAGCTTTAGAGGAAAGAATAAAGACATTGGGGTAGATGGAACATGGAATAAAATGCAGTGTCCCAGGTGGAATATGGCAGTCTGATCTGAGACCTTCTCCATCTGTGATATTGGGGATTGCCCTAACCCGTGTGCAGGACCTCGTACCTGGCCTTGGTGACCCTCGTGAGATTCCCACGGGGCCACCCTTCATTCCTGTCAAGGTCCCAGTGGATGGCATCCCTTCCCTCCAGTGAATGCATCGCTCCCTTGGTGTCACATGCAGACTTGCCAAGGGTGATGTGACTTCCACTCAGTGTCATTGATGAAGATACTGAATCATTCTGGTCCCAATATCTGAGGGATACAGATACCACTTGTTGCTGATTTCCACTTGAACATTCCAGAATTGACTGGAACTCTTTGAGCGAACCACACAGACAATTCCTTGTCCATCTAACAGTCCATGCATCAAACTCATATCTGTCTGATTTAGGGGTGAGAATGTTGGGAAGGACCGTACTGAAGGCTGTGCAGATGTCCAGGTAGGTGACATGCATAGCTTTTCTCTTGTCCATTGATGTCCACCATAGAAGGCCACTAGATCAGTCAGGCAGGATTTGCCCAGGGTAAAGCCATATTGGCTGTTACTAACTCCTTCGCTTCATCACATTTTGATGTATTTTTGAGGGAAATCTGTTCCATTTTTCCTTAATGACCTTGGTATGGGTGAGAGTGGGCTGGTACAGCTCACTGGTAAGGCAAGGTTAGGAGATGTGATGAATGCAAAACAAAAAAATTGGATGTGTCCTAATAATAAAACATTTTCTTAGAAGTGATGAAAAAGAAGTAAAACTAGTGACTAGTACTTAATCATGGGTTTATTGTGAATGTGACAAGTCATTAAATGGTGCAAATACAGGACTATAATTTTGTAGTGAGGAAAGTATTAATGTCAAGGTTTTTTGCTTTGATGAAGCTTCATCTGAATGCATCCCTGGCTACACCTAGTCAGATAAAATGAACTCAAATGGGAATGATGCAAAGACAACTTTATTAACACAAGTGAAGTAGAATAGCTTTAGCTTGTTAATCTTAGCAAAATGAAGACTGAAAGGGGATCTGATTGCTATCTATAAATACATCAGCAAGGTAAGCACCGGGGAAAAGAAAATCTATCTAGATGAAAGGATAGGATTGGTGTAAAAATGAATTTGCTTCAAGAGGCTGTGAATGTATTTAGATCATTAGAAACTTAGCTGAACCTGAATCATGTCAGTCTGAACCAATCTTCTAAAAATCACATGGGCAAAAATAGTTTTAAATTCATCAGATACCATCTTAGAAAATTAATAGTTTTGTGTGGATTTCAGGAAGCTTCTCCTAGGTCATGAGTTGACAATGTTCTTGAAAGTTTGGTAGGACATTCATGGTGCACAAATCTACATAGAGCAGATATGTTGTGTTATATTCCAAGACATTAGAATAGCTTGACTGAGATATGTTTATTTTTTTTCCTTTGTAAAAAGGGATATCCATGAATTTAAAAATCACATACATGGGAGTAAGTGCTTCATATGTGAAATAAACCTAATAATTCTAGTCCATGGGGTTATTACGTTAATTTAACCTGTTATCATGTTTAAGGTGCTAATAAGGCCAGTAAACATAGTAGACCCACTGAAAGTAAAAACTGTTTGCTTTTTTAATTTGAATGTCCACTCATTGTCTACCAGGCATATTCTGGGTTATAGCTCAGGTTAGAACTCAGCTGCTTCTGTAGAAGTGACCTGACTGGTCCTGGAAAGTGTGGCTGCATTAGCTCAGCTCAGAACTGGGCTGTGGAGTTTGTGGTCCTGCCTGATTGACCAGACCGACTAAATGCAACTTCTGTTCGAAGCAGGTGTTTGTTGACATGAATGGCTGTAGGAAATTGCTGTACTTGGCTATCAGTGGCTTGGGAATGAATTGGAGACCTGTAGCCTGTGCTCCAGAGAATGAAAAGTCACCCTGAAACTTCAGTGGTCTATTGGTGTGTTTGGGAGGCAGTCCAGTGTCAGCTAGACCTGTCTGTAGGAGATTTTAATGTCTGATATACAAGTCTGTTTTGACCAAGCTCTATGTTATGAGCTGAGGGTTGGATGCCATGTAGCAGTCCAACAGCTAAAACTTGGGGTGTTTTTTTTTGTGTTTTTTTTTTTTTTTTTTTTTTTTTTAAGAATTTTCTGGGCTTTTGTCCATGCTGGGAGACTTGGGAATTTGACTGATTTTTGAAGTTACTTTGTTACACTGTTGGGATACTGCTTGCAGGGAAACCAGTGAAAAGCACAGGAGCTTTGCTGGTCTGTTCAATGTTTGTGTCTGGCCTCTGACAGCCAGTTCTTGGAGCACCTTGGGAAAAGTGCAAGGCAAGAGTTTTTGATCAGGTCTTCTGTTGGAAGACTGATTTTCTATGTGCCACTACAGCTGTCATCTGAGATGATTACAAGTGCTCTGATTACTACTATACAGTTTGAAGAGTATCTTGTATGTTGCAATGCAGATCAGTTAGGTGTATCCAATGGGAGATTTCTTATATGACTATGCATATGAATTTTAAGCTGCTGGATATTTGAATTTTTTAAGCAGCACATCTGGGTTTTTCAGCCTCACTGAAGCCATTTGTAAGCTATAGCAGGTTAAATACAAAGCAAGTTTAAAGGGAAAAAGGAAAGGGAAAATTTACTTGTTTATTTATTTCTGTTGATCAAATATGTTAGTATTCTGGAAATTCAAGAACCTGTGTAAATGTCAAACTCACTAGTTATTCTATCTTATGCAAGCAAAGAGAAGAGTTGCTGCAGCAGGAGGGGTTTATAACATAGCCCTTACTGAACTAAATCTATACTGAAAGATTATGTGTATATATATATTAGTTGCTTCAGGACTTTGGGGGGATATTTTGATGGTTCAAATGTTCAAGTTTAACACCACTGAAATATTTCTGCTGTTCTTGTTATTTCAGCAGTGCTTTGGCATGAATAATACTTTATTATTAGATCCTGAAGACTTTATCCTAGTAGAATTAAGAGCTACCAATTTTAGTATGCTCTTAATATGTCTTTGGCAAGAGGTAATCAAGTAAAGCTAAATTGCAAGTAAGAGATTCACAATATTATGGAGGTTAAGTTACTAGCATCCCTTTGATGTTAGTAACCAGGCAGTTCTTTAGTAGTGGCACTCTTTCAATAGGAGAAATATCAAGAAATGACATATATGACTGGCTTGGGCCTAGATTGCTAGATTTTAAAGCTTAAGGTAAACATCAGCAGTAAGATCTTTGTATTAAGTTATTTTGTGTTAGAGCATCTTATTACTGGTGGTGTTTTGCTGTTGTTAGGCTTAAAAAACCATTGCCCATATTTAATGTTAAATGCAGGACAGTCTACATTTAGTCTGTATTTTATGTAATATATAAAGAAAATAATGTTCTCTTGACCAGAATTCCTGGTAATGATCTGTGGCTGTACTTTACCCTTGAGATAGATGCTCACTGCATTTTTACTGTGGTTTCTTGGCTACTAACAACATTTCAGTCACAAGCTGGGGTGAATAAGAAGTTTTGATCTAGAAAAAATATGTAAGGAAATGTTTTGTCTGCTTTGAAATGTCACTGGTGTTGTATTTTTGTCTTTTCTCTGTCAGAAAGGCAGGCAAAAGGTTTCAGCTCCCATTTCTCCTACACCAGCCCCCAGTAAAGCATGTGTGCCAGTGTCTGCACAAGCGCCTCTAATAAGCTCTGTAGCCATATGCAGGCTCTGTCCCTTTGACAGAGGAAGATGAGCTATTTTAGGATTAAAAAATGGGCATTGTCTCAGCATTTTTTAGAAAGAAAAATCTATGATAGACACATCAGCAGCATGAATGCTGACAGCATGTCATCGTGGGGAGATCAGATAAAATCTGATGTTACCCCTTGTAAACAGTGGTAGCCTGGAATCAGCCCTCAGGAATTGTGGACATTGGGGTGTGTCAGCTTTCTTATAAAGCCTCTTCTGCATTCTGTATTTTACATTCAGGTTGATGATAAAATATAACTATTTCTCAAGTGCCAGGGTAGAATAAGAAGTGAAAGATTCTGTAATGCTGTTCTAATATATGAATATCTTCCTGGGAGCCATGGTTATTTGTAGCTATAATTAATCTCTCACCTTCATCCACTGATTATTCCTGATCATTCATATCCCTGTTTAAGTATTAATCCATGAAACCTAAGCTATTATGCTTCATAGAGCATGAATAATTTTAATGTAGGTGATTTGTTGGATTTGGGATTTTTCTTCTAGTTGGGGAAGGTATTTTAATGGTCACGGTTCTGGTATTTCAAGAGGAAGGAGTTATGCTCATTGGCAATGCATGTTATATATTCAGATTTTTTTTCATAGAGAAAAATTTTCATATTTTCAAGAATATTAATTTCTTAAAATGAATTTATGGAAATAAACAACATTCTCTTTTTTTCAGCTATGTCAGCTATGCTTTTTTCAGAAAGTACTATAAAATTTGATTCTGAGTAATAAAGTGCTTTGTATATATTTAAGATCAGTTTTCTTATCTGATAGTCAGGGTAGTTTTGACTTGCTGCAGAACACAAGTATATCTCATTTTTAGATGTCTTTTCTTCAGTACCTCTGATGGAAGATGATCTGGTCAAGGAATACTTAAGTAAGCTAGACATGGTAAGTCCAAGGACTCTGGTGGAATGCACACATGAGTGCTGAGGAAGCTGGCAGGTGGACAAACAAGCTGACAGGAACCTTGTGAAGCTCAACAAAAAGTGCCAAGTCCTGCAGCTGGGGAGGAACAGCCATCCAAGCAGCAGTGCAGGTTGGGATCTGACCAGCTGGGAAAGCAGCTTTGCAGAAATGGCCCTGGGCATCCTGGTGGCCACCAAGCTGATCATGAGCCAGCAATGTGCCCTTGCTGCAGAGAGGGCCAGTGGTGTCCCAGCTGCATTAGGAGGAATGTTGCCAGCAGGTTGAGGGAGGTGATCCTCCCCCTCTGCTCAGCACTGGAGTGCTGGGTCCAGTTCTGGGCTCCCCAGTACAGGAGAGACATTGACATAATGGAGAGAGTCCACAGAAGGGCCACAAGATGATGGACTGGAGCATCTCTCCTGTGAGGAAAAGCTGAGAGAGCTAGGGCTGCTCCAGCCTGGAAAACTGAAGGCTTGGGAGAATCTTACTGGTGTATAAAATACCTGAAGGGAGGATGCAAAGAGGATGGAAATGGGTGCCCATGAGCTGACCAGGGGCAATGGGCACATCTTGAAACACAGGAGCTTCCTTCTGAACATGAGAAAATACATTTTCACTCTGAGGGTGACCAAGTAGTGGCACAGGTTGTCCAGGGAGGCTGTGGAGTCTCTGCCCTTGGATGTATTCAGAAGCTTCCTGGCCATGGTGCTGGGCAGCTGGCTTCACGTATCCCTGCTTGAGCAGGGAGTTTGGCCCACATGACCTCTAGAGGTCCCTTCCAGCCACCACTATTCTGTGATTGCTATGTCAAATGATGGGAAAGAAAAACAATTAGATTTTGGCCTAATTAAAAATTTCCGTATTACATCATACAAATAGAGATTACATGGAACTTTCTTAATTTTACTTACTCTTTCTTTACTCCATTGTTACATTTGATTCTGGCAGAATGAGTTGCTGAAGATTTTACTCTGTTCCTCTTAGATCTATCCAAAAAGTCAGTTTACTTGGTCTCAAAATTTGTCTTGCTTGGTTTACAATATCACTGTTAGTTTTTATTCTGCTGACTTAAACTTATTTCTCATTTACTAGGGCTCAAATTGTCAAATGCAGTAAGTGAGCTTTCTTTGTCTGCCCAACCTGACTTTATTGTGCACCCAAAGAAAACTACCTGGTCTGAATTTGTTTTTGTTAAGGTGCATTGAAGTGTTCTGTATGTTTCAAGTGCTCTTGCAAATTCAAAGGTGATGCAGCAGCTGCGAAAAAACAGCATTCCACTTAAAGCATATAATCCCCTTAGTTTTTGAAGTTATACTGTAACACATTTTAAGGAGTTTGAATTCCTTTTGCCAGTCTGTACTTTTTTTATGTGTACTTACATTGTTTTTAGATGTGGCTGAATGTATCACTTTGCTGTGCCAATTTACAGCTTAAATAAACTTCAATTCAATGCATAAACGAGTGTTTTCTGGCAGACTCAGCTTAGATATTGGCTCCTGTCACAGCTACAGTTCATTGTCTTAAATTGAAGAGGGCAATATGCTTAACATTTAAGCTGTTTCGTAAAATGCTGTTGATTTTGTTTAATAATTCATACTCATTTTTGTGCAACTCTACAAGTGATTTGCCTTCTAATTATCAAAGATTTTGTGTAATTTAATAAAATTATAATTTCTTTTTACCCAGTTTTTGGTAGAGGTGGTATTTTAAGACAGGCTTTTTGTGTACATTATGACAGCCTTACTAATTTTGAATGGAGCTTCTTGCTGACCAGACCTGCCCCCTTCTCAGAAGTGCTTTGTTCACTCTGTACTGCCAACAGCTGGAGATACCGCCATGGGTCTCACTTTCCTGGTGGTACCAAGCCTGTATAAGTTTATCTAAGCTCTTTCTTCCCACACTAGGAAGGCCTGTTCACATCTTCTTTTTTTCTTTGATGTTTGACCATTTCATATGGTAGAAAAATGGATTTTGAAGCTAGGACAGTGAAGGAGACCTGAATCTGCAGTGAAAATGGCACTGTTGATGAATAAGATCTCTGTATGCATCCTACCTGTCCAGTAATATGAATATTTTGGTTTTTACTGCAGCATAACTGGCGAGCTTGTGGCAAGCTGGGAAACTTGGCACTGTTTCAGCAGTAGAAATTGGCTCTGCAGAATCTGTGGCATTTCTTCCTGCCCACTAGTTGCTGTATTCCAAGCTGTGTAGTTGCCAGAGGCAACCCTGGCATTAATGTTGTGGTGACTGCACTGCAGGATAGCTGAAATAGAAACTCAGCACATAAAGTTTTTTGGATATGTCTGGTATTTCTGAGTGTGATTAGGCAGGTGTCTGTCCTTTTTTTTCTGTGGCCCTCGTAAGTCAAAGTGACAGGAAAACTTGTGGCATGGATTGTCACTGCTCCATTCAAAACCAGTTGGGACAAACTGGCACTCTCACAACCTTCATTCCAGGAAGATGCTGTAATTGGTGTCTTGAATTTACACTACTAAGAGAGTTGTTAAATTAACTGTCCCCTCTAGAGTAACTCTTGACTTCCAGAGGTTATTAGATTGAGATTACAGGTTTAGAAAGCACTGACCTCTCGTCATTAGACTTCATGTTACATTGTTATATAGCCTGAGGATTTTACTAGTTGAATTACCACAGCTTCTCGATGTACAGTTAGACATAAGCCTGTCTGAGATTTAAGTGCTTAAATAAAAATCTGCTTGGACCTGAGTGTCATGCAAGCAGAAGGTGCCATGCTATTTTTGAGATGATAATGCTGGCCTGGTGTAGCTGAATATTTACTGAGATGAAGTGGGTGTGCATTTGTCCGTTTTGATGTGTGAGCAGAATGTTTGTATCCATCTTTGCCAGTTCTTTTCCTTGTTTACATGCAGTCTGTGTAGTATGATCCAAACATTTCTCCTTCCTGGTTCTTCTGCCCCTGCCCAGCATTTTTCCTCAAGAATGGTGGTAGTTCAGGCTTTGGCAGTTAGGCTGTTACTGCCAGCTTGTACTTCATTTTCCCACTCCAAAGGTAATGGTGCTTATGTTTGCATAATACTGAACTCTAGAATCTTCTTCAGGTGTGCAGTTTCTTTTTTGAAGGGTATGTCGTGCTAACTTAGATCATGTGGCTCCTCTGAAAGATACTAGATTTTTTTTTCAATTATTTACTATCCTTCTGTCTGTCCCTGCCTGTCCCTGCTCAGATCCATTGCTGTTGGTTTGCCACTAAACTACCAAACAGCTGGGATCTGCAGGAACAGTGAGATTCAGTCATATTTTCCTTTTGTGTACTAATTTTTTACTGCCTCTTTATTAAATCTCGTGGTTTTAAGTCTTGAGAGACTTTATAGACCTATTTTCTTTAAAGCTTTTAGAAAGCAGGTGAAAGGTAAAGCTGTCATAAGCATCCTCTAGACCTTGAAAATGATTTCAGTCACCTCTGAAATGTCTGATTCTAAAAAATGTCCCTGAGCTAAAAGCCCTTTTTTTTTTTTTTTTTTTTTTTTTTTTTTTAAGCATCCAGGAAATGCAAAGGAGGTCACTGGATTCATGTACCTGAGAAAGAAAAGCAGATTTCTTTTAATTATCTGAGGTGTTGAAGGTGACAGTAAATATCAGAGTAATTTGAAGAATGTTTTGAATCCTGTCTCATTATTGCACACTATAAAAAGGCAGGCATGGGGAGACCTTTCATGTCTCAAAAGAAACAGAACATCTTTTATTTTTGTTGAAGAACCAGTTTATCATCAGTTTATAAATTCACTGTTCCTTTTTCTTGAAACAAGCTGGTTTTGAATAGTATAGCTCCTTTTCTTGATGACTGTGCTTTTCAAAATGAGCCTCTGAACTGTGTCTTTTTTTCCTTTGTGCAGACTGTCCTTAGTAAAAGTAGTTGAGAAGACTGAGAAGCAGAGCTCCTCAGGTTGCCTAGAGTTGCAATTATAAAAAAGTAACTCACAAATTTGAAAGTGAGATTCAAGGTGCTGTTTGCCTCTGAGCACTGCAAAAGCAGTGGTTATTAGATGACTAATAGGTTAGGTGTTGTTAGTAAAACTCCCAGAATAACTTCCTCAGAAATGTGTGTGTAGCTTGAAAAAAATACATGTTTTGTGTATTGTGAGTGGATCACTAGTCTTGGAATGAGAAGAGTATTCAGCTGTCTGGTTTTAGTTCAGTTTGTGGTATGGGTGATGGGAGGTGTTTTTGGATTTTCCCCTATAGGTAAAGACAGCTGGATCCTGCAATAACCATCAAAAGAGATGAGTGGCAGGAAGCTTTCAAGTAATTTTGTAAATCCTGAGGGCTGTGTCAAATCTGCCTGGATTGAGAGGATGACTTATTTCATCCACCATATAAAGTCAGATCAGGAGTGAAGTTCCAGACAAGTAATAACCAGTTCCTATTTTGTCAGAAGAACCTCACTGAATGTAAGCCTAGCTCACATGTATCTTCATCTACATCTCAGTATTCTAGTTCTCAGTGATTCTCTTTGTAGTCTTTATGTATTTGTGTCTTTGTGTTTTGTGTTAGGACTGTTTAAGGCTCTCTCAAAATCAAGTGTTTGGAATAAGTTCTAGAAATAAAGGCATCAGCCAAATAGTGAGCCCTCTAGTGTAGTAATGTGTTTGATAGTGGGCAGAACTATTTCCTTCAGAGAAGTGCAGACACCTCTGTGGAATAAGGTGTTTAGTAGAGAATTGACTTCCTATGTCTCATGCGATTAATGCTTTTGTTGTACCCTACCACTTATTCATATCACTTATATTTTTCAATTTAATCTGAAGTTTGCTTTCATTGTAGTTTTTTAATGGAAAAGTTGTTGTGTTTTCTGACAAATATTGATACTGATAAAAATTATTTTGTAGTAATTTAATGTGGAGTTTTAAAGAACCAAAAAGAAGGTTCTTAAAAGTTAATGTACACATGGAATATTCTTGAATAAATTTCGTGTTCATATGAAATACCATTTTTCTAGAGTCCTTTCAGTCTTGCTTTCCAATGACATAAACATTGATAAGGGAGGTTAACACTGCTCAGAATGCTCTGAACCTTATTTTTTGTGCTGCTACTGTGTGGCATTGCATGAAGGTGATCTCTGCTGGAAGATGTGCTTTTACAGCGTGATATTGAAATTATGCCTCTTGTCCAGACTTGGAAGGAATTCCTCTCCTGAAGGTTTAACATAAATACAGTTTAGAGAGTACACTGCATTGAATACATGAATATAGCAACTACAATTACAATAGCAACTCTTGATTTTCTGGGGTTCAGTAATAAACAGAGTATCATTTCTCTTGCTTATTTTGTGTTTAAAAGAGGAGATTGGTGCCTTGTTCTGTCAAATCTGTAGGAGCTCAGAAGCCAACGGAAATTGAAATCTCAAGAGCAGTGACTGTATTTTAGTCTCAGTGTTTTCTTTCTTTAAACAATTGAAAAAACATTTCGCTTCTATTCTTGAAGAACAATTCAGAATGTGACCAAGACCTTCTAGGTATTTCAAATGGTAAGAATGATTTGGTAAGAGCTGCATGTACAGATATGAACCACTTGCCAGCAGTTTGAGCCTGTTGTAGTATTTAAGAGTTCTTGATTGCTGTAATGTATATTGGTATAACTAAGGTGATAGAGCACTCTTTCCATGTTACACCGTGTATGTGCCTAACAGCTGTATGATTTAACCTGCTTTTAGCAGTTTGTTGGCAGCAAGATAATATTTTAAGAGTTACTTGTACTGTATGAACAGATTTCTTCAGAGTTACATGCATATTTAAAAACGACCAACCTTTTTTTCAGGTCCCTTTACAGATGTAGTAACTACAAATCTTAAACTACGAAATCCATCAGATAGAAAAGTATGCTTCAAAGTGAAGACCACAGCACCTCGTCGATACTGCGTGAGGCCAAACAGTGGAATTATTGACCCAGGATCATCTGTAATTGTTTCAGGTAGAAACAAATATATGCAGTTGTGGGTTAAGTGTTTTTAGGGCCTTTGATGCAGTTCCCTAATGCTTGATCTTAAAGACTGTTTGAAGTATGTTAGCTTTTTAAAACTTTCTGATTTTTAAATAAAAAGGATTCCCCTCATTAGTGTGATGGCAACTTGATGTAGAGCTGCAGTGATACATGAAAAAATCCTCCCTATAGAAATATTTGCCTTTGTCACATTTATCTGTGGTTCTCTGAAAGGAGGAAAAGCAAGTTGAAAATGAGCAGTGACAATAACAGTACCTTTACCTAGGACTACTATATTTATGTTTATATCCTGAAGTAGAGCACTTCTTGGCTGTTCTGATGTGCTTAATGTGTAACATTTCATAGTTTATTGCATTTAAGAAAAAAATAGTTTACAATTGTATCTAGTTGCTTTTCTCAAGAAAATGGGAGGACTAGATACTAGATACTAGTCTTCAGATTTGGTAAATTATTTTTGTAGGTCATTCTCCTGACTATTTTGTGGTAGAATTTCTAGAATTAGGGCAATTCAGGTTGTAGAGATCAGAAGGAATACAGGTGTGAACTCCTAGATCTCCTAGGTCCTAGAAAACCAATTGTTTTAGAACCCTTGGAGATCTCCGTAGCAAAGCACAAGGGAAATGATGGAGCAATCCTTAGAGCTTTTCAGATTCACATTCTTACACCCTTTGGGAAGTTTAAAAGAAGCTGTAGAACTATCTTCAGATGATACATTCAAATGATGCAAAGAAAGCAAGAAAAGTTTATGATTGATTAAAACCTTAGAGTAACTTTCCTGGGAGGAGTTTTCCAGTCTAATGTGATCTGTAGAAAAACCTTCTTATTGCTTACCATGGGAAATCTAGCATCTGGACATGTGGTACTTATTCCCTGACTTAGGGATGAAAGATCATTTTACTGAGAATTGTTTTAAGATTCAAGTAGTCAAAAACTTCTTTATTTCCATCTTCAGCTACAATTTACAGCCATTTTGCCTTAGCTGTGTGTTTGATCTGCTATCTGGGATTTTTCCAGTGGATAGTTCGATATCACAATCAAGATCTTGCTGGCATTTCTCTTCAGGGAATTGAATAGATTGAGGGATTACATCCTGTGTGTTCAAATAGTTACAAATCATCCTCTTAAAGCTTTAAATATTTTGGGCTTTTTTAAATGAGTCAGTACTGGTGCTGTAAACAATATTGTGGCTTCAGGATCTCCAGTAAAGAGAAACATGTCACACGGCGTGAGTCTTCAGTTGGCATAGCAGGAAGTCTTTGATGTGCCTATTTCTGTATTACTGGATTCTCATGCAGTTATTCATCTACAGTGACCTCAAGATGTTTTCAAGTTCAGTTGTTTAGTTGCAGTGATTCCACAGTGCTTTTCAGAACCAAGTTCTCTTCCCCAAAGTGTCAGCTTCATCTTTTTGTTTTTAGGCATATAATTTCTTTAGGGTCATTTGCTAAGATACGTGTGCAGATTATTTCTCTAATGACCCACTTTATCTCGTTAGCCTCTGAATGGAATGTTTTCTGTGCTGAGTCATCTTTCATACAATTGAAAATAGATTTCTTTCACATTGTTGTGCAGAGAGAAATAACTATAGGATACTGTGGGTTGAGGCTCTTATGTTCAGAACTGAATGTTGAGGTAGTGTTAGCTGTCTTCAGCCTGTTTAATGCATCATGCTGGTTCAGAGCCAAGCTAGTTTTTAAATTCATTGTCTGAGATGTGATTTGGCAGTCATTTTAAGGAAGTCCACTGACATTTTTTAATAATTTATTATATTCAATTGTGAATCACCAAGTAACTTTCTTCAGTCATGTTTTTCCAAACATACAAAAATTTCCAAAAATACAAAATCCATAAGAGCTGTTTTTCTTTACCTTGATTCTCTAAATTTACTATTTATTATCTTGTCATGTATTGTTTGTTAACTTGTTAACAGCAGTTGCTTTTTGTTGGGTTTTTTCTTCTTATTATAGCATGTTACTCTTGTTCCTTCTCAGCTTGTTACTGTTACTTGTTAATGTTTTTCCTTCTGTTTTGCATTTTGCTAGCTATATCAGTATCTCTGCCGTAGTTTTTTCATTGCTATAAAATAGGTATATATACAGGTAACTGTTACAGGACTCCATGTAATTTTTCTCGTATATTTTCTGAAGCTGCTTCTGCTTCTCTTAATTTTGCAAAAAGATATACTGAACTGGAATTCCCATTCTGTGGAAGACAGGTGTATGTACACTGCCAAATAATTTATCTTTCCAGGTCACTGAGTCCTTATCCTTTGGTGGATTGAGTTGCAAGCCTACTGCCACATACACATATTTAGATGTAATTTTTTTGGTCACTTTTACAGGATCTGTTTGTTCATATTTTTATATGAAATGCCTTTTCCTATGATAGCTACAGAAATAATCATGTCAGCCACACCAGACTGTGACCTCTTAGTCCCTTTTTCTACAGTGTTTGCACTGCCTTTGCATTTTAACTTTCAGTGTTTGTTCAATGAAGAATAAATCTAAAGTGGACAGCTGCTTGCTGTAGTGATTAGCTGAAGAATCAGTTGTATTTTTTCCTTTGGAACAGTAATGCTGCAGCCTTTTGACTACGACCCAAATGAGAAGAGTAAACACAAGTTTATGGTACAAACAACCTATGCACCACCAAATATTACAGATATGGAGGCAGTGGTAAGTAAAAGTAGAGTAAAATGGCTGTTGTATTTTTTTTCTTAAAAAATCAGGTGTAACTGTAAATGATCCATCTGAAGATGATTTGGGTTTTCTCTGAACAAGTGTGACTTCAAATGTCACAGAGTTTTTAATAAGAGGAGATACAAGCTCAGTTCTTAGAACTTGCCTGTAGTGATTAACCTAGAGGTTATTGAATGGAAATAATAGTGAGTCTAAGGTAAGGTCAGTTCAGTGTTAAAATATGGACATATTATCCCTTTATATGCAGCTAATTTGAAAGAGATGAACAGATTGAATTTGAAGGAATCAAGAGTATATTCAAGCAGCAAGCCTGAAGCTGTATGAAAATGGGTTCACTCAAAGTGTGTAAGTGAAACGTTGAATGGGATGATAATGAATTAAAACATTTTCAAGACTAAGATATGTCTTGAAAGATATTTACAAGATACCAAGTGGCTAAACACAGCACAAATGGTAGATTTATTTTCTGTTTTACTAGAACATGTTGTAGCTTTAGTTCTTTGGCTGGGTTGGTCTGATGTGAGATCCAGAAAGAAGACATGTAGGTTTGTGCTTGTTCAGAAGTAAGGTGCCTGTTTCTGATTTTACTGGCTGGCAACAATGAGAATGAAGCCCTCAGTTTTCAGGATGTGCTGGTTTTAGTTTGTGCGTGGACTCACGTAAGTATGTCCTAAGGGGGAGGTCAATGTTGCACGTGCTTTTAACTCTACAAACTATTTGAAGGAATGCCTGGGTACACACAGGTGCATTTGATGTTCTCTCAAGGCAGAGAAGGAGAGGGGAAACAAAGGATAAACATGAGATTTTATAAATTATAGAAATCCAAGAGGCCTTTTCAGGTTTGGGCTCTATCCCTTAGTCATTGTGTGTTAAGAAACCACTGTATTGTCCACTCCCTATTTCATACAAGCCTCTGATGGATCCATCCTTTCATTCAGTTTACACTTTCTCATTTCCAGACTTGAATAACCATTTCTAGTTTTATTACTTCACAGCAGTGAGTGTGAACAAAAAGCATTGTTCATAAGCAAGTCTGGAAATTGCAGGGAGGGTAAGCACAGTATTCAGCTGTACAGGAGGCCAGTGCTAAGAGCACTGGACTGTTGAGATGTTTGCATGAGTCCAGCATGTTAAATAACTCTATTAATTGTTTTCTTAGTGGAAAGAAGCGAAACCTGATGAGTTGATGGACTCCAAATTGAGATGTGTGTTTGAAATGCCCAATGAAAATGATAAACTGGTAAGTAAGGAATGAGAAACTGTCATACACTGACTGGTAGGATCGCACAGAAATTTCACTTTTTTTTAACGTATTTGATTTAACGATTAAATGAATTGATGGAATTTGTACTAAATTAGACAGGAGGGGTGTTCAGTATATATATAGTTCAGTATATCTTTTTAGAGATTTGTAGAATCATGGAACAGCCCAGGTTTAAAGGGGGCTTGAAATACCATCTGGTAAAAGATCTTTTCCAACAGGGAACACTGTCCAACCACATCTTAAAAAACTCCAGCAATGGAGAGCAGTGCTAAAAAAGTATCTTTTTGTTATTTTTCTACTTTATAGTTTTCAGATGCAATCTCAGTTTAATCTTGGGGGGAAGGGCATGTAGAGATTGCTTTGTGGTCTGGGTTTTTTTTGTTGGTTTGTTGTTTTTCCTTATGTTTTGGTAAAGGATAATTTATGAGATGAAGGTGTAAGCTTCCTATGTTGTGTGTTAAACAGTAAAAACATAAGGATTGAGCATTTATTATCAAGACACTTAGTTATCTACTTTCTGGGCTTTAATTTTATAAAGTGTGTAATGTAGTAAGAGAAATGTAATGGGTTATATACAAAACTACCTCCTTTTGTACTTTCTTCTAGGAAACTGTTCCTAGGGACAGAGGAGCTTACTCTTTAATTTAAAAAGTCAGCTCTTTACAGACACTCTTAAAGGTCTTATGGCCCTTTTAGGGCCAACTCTTTAGGGCCATTTTCCTTAAAATGCAAGAGCTCTCCATCCTGATGTGTAAGAAATCAAGGAAGGCAGGCCAGAAAATGGCATGGCTGAGCAAAGATCTGCTCCTTGCATTGAGGAGTAAGAAAGCAGTGAACAGCCAGTGGAAGCTGGGACACGTGACTTGGGAAGTACAGGCGTAGGGTTTTAGGGGTGTGTCAGGGTGGGATCAGGAAAACTAAAGCACAGATGAAACGAGATGTGGCAGATGTTGTGAAGAGTAATGAGAAGGAACTCTGTAAGTATGGAATATGTCAGAAAAGGAAGGACAAGGAGAGTGAACCCCCCTGATAAATAAGAAAGGGGAACTGGTGACAAATATGGAGAAGGCTGAGGTGTTACTAACTGAGTTCTTTGCCCCAACCTTCACTGGCAGTCAGGCTTGCCATGTCTTGGGGGTTCTTGTGGTTGAAAAGCTGGACATGAATCTACAGTGTGTGCTCACAGCCCAGAAAGCCAATTGCATCTGGGACTGCATCACAAGAAATGTGCCTGGCATGTCAAGGGAAGAGATTCTCTCTTGCTGTACTCTGCCCTTGTGGTACCCCATCAGAAGTCCTGAGTCCAGCTTTGGGTTTCCCAGTGTAAGAAGCCTGTGGACCTGTTGGAGCAAGTCCAGAGAAGGACCACAAAGATGCTCAGAGGGCTGGAGCACCTCTTGTATGAAGACAGGCAGAAAGAACTGGGGTTGTTCAGCCTGGAGAAGAGAAAGCTCCACGGGCACATTGTGTGATAGCACAAGGGGGAATGGTATTAAACTAAAAGAGGAAAGATCTGTGTTAGATGTTTGGAGGAAATTATTTACTCAGGAGGTAGTGAGGCACTGGAACAGGTTGCCCAGAGAAATTCCCCATCCCTGAAGGTGTTGGATCAGGCTTTGAGCAATCTGATCTGGTGAAAATTGTCCCTGCCCATAGTGGGGAGAGGGGTTGAAACTAGTTCTTCTTTGAGGTTCCTTCCAGCCCAAACTATTCTATGATTGTGTGATTTTGAGCAGAGCTGTGGGAATTAGATTGTTAGTTTTAATATTGTTATTTTCACAGGTTTTTGTGACTTTTCAAAATTAGTAACTTGTATTTCAGATCCTGTGAGACTTAAATTTCATGTTTGTGCAGCACTTTATTTTCCTTCAGTAAAAGTGCAAACCATTTGTGTTACACATACTTCATAGGAGTTTGTGACATGACCTGTTTTGGTTTTACTTTGTTTTGTTTCTTACTATTGCGGGATTACTTTCTTGCTTTTATTTCCAAATCCCACCCCCAAATTCACATGCTTTTTGGTGTATTTTATGCCTTGTTTTGGATACCTCCTGAGTCAGTGTTAAGCAGGAGAAGTATTAATTTGTGTCTCAGTAGAGTGTAGTACCAGGTAAATGCAATTGTCTCTTGGTTTTTTAGTACTTGAGCTAATCAGAATTGAGCTGTCAGTGTGTCTGTTCATGTTACTGTAAATATAAGTCTCATTGAATTATATTAGTAGCTTCATTGTTTTACTTTTAAGCTGTGGATGATTTTTCTCTAGGTAAGTAAATTCTCAAATCATTCTTGATGTTTGTAGAATGATATAGATGCAAGCAAATCCGCTCCAGTACTGAACACATCTAAGCAGGATGGACCGATGCCAAAACCACATAGTGTTTCACTTAATGATACTGAAACACGGAAGCTCGTGGAGGAGTGCAAAAGACTTCAGGCAGAGATTATGAAGCTGACAGATGAAAATCGGCACCTGAGAGTAAGTTCTGTGTCCACATTTATATTGAAGTGGTTTCACTCTTCTTGATTAAAAGGTCTGGTTTGTAATTAGGCCAAAAGATGTATATTACAGCAAGTAGATAAAGGTGTTAGAATGTCAAGATTGATTCATAATAGGACTTTAGTGTCCTGTATATAATATATATTTTGAACTTGTCAGTGATTGAGACTTTGTGATTGTCATGATTGACATTAAAGCTGCATAATTTTCTTAATTGAAGTGGTCCTATTTAAGGTGATTTTTAGTTACTTTAAGTCAAAGCTTCTGAATTAGTAGCTTTTTAAAAGTGCTTTGTCTTTCATTAATAGTGAGTAAGTGAGATCCAAAGCAGTAATATTTTGTATTATAAACAGCTAGTGAGCAAGAGCAATTGTTTGGGCAGAAGAGGTAAGCAAACACCACTTTCTTGTACATTTATGTAGAGGTGTCATTTCAGTGACCAGTAACTAGTCAATACATTACTTTACATGTCTTTTCTATATATTTGCTTTTGGAACAGTTCTGACAATTTCATTGGCCATAGTAGCCTTTTAAAGAATGATAAAATAATATGATATCTCCACACCTGTTATTCTGATGACATCGACACTAAACAAAGCAGATGTTTCTCCTTAACAATAAGGAATTACTGCTATTTAATTTTGACACACATTAAGTAAGAGCAGAATGCTTCATTGGGCCTAGCAAGACTTCTGGTATATCTTTTAAGCAGAGGGACTAGTGAAGAGAGAGTAGTGAAATCATGGTCCTTATTTAAAATACGGTTTTCAATGTTCATGTTTTGGATTTTGGTGTCATGTAATGTTGTATGTGTTCAGGGTTTTTTTTTAAGCTTTAGTTTTTTTAAGCTTTAAATAATATGCAGCAATAAATATGGCCTTTTGAGTTGTTTTTACTATCCTAGTGATGTATTTATGGGTTTTTTTCCATCTGTGTTTTTTCCTCCCCTCAGGATGAAGGCTTGAGGCTCAGAAAGGTAGCGCACTCGGATAAATCTGGATCACCCACAGCTTTGGCCCTCAGAGATAATGGCTCTAATTCTCTTCCTTCACTTCTTGTTGTAATTGCAGCCATTTTCATTGGATTCTTTCTAGGG
Organism: Sylvia atricapilla; assembly: GCF_009819655.1. Taxonomy (NCBI): domain Eukaryota; kingdom Metazoa; phylum Chordata; class Aves; order Passeriformes; family Sylviidae; genus Sylvia; species Sylvia atricapilla. The sequence goes on along the minus strand of NC_089140.1, from coordinate 101,102,087 downwards.
AAGTTCATCTTGTAGAAAGAATGAGTGAGAGAAGCATGCAAAACTGCAGCTTCTTTATTTTTTTTTCCTTTTTTTTTTTTTTTCTTTTTTTTTTTTTTTTTTTTTGTTTTCTCTTGGCCAGAAAAAGGTTTGTTTACCTACCACATCATGGGTAGTACGGCCCGAGCAGCCGTTCTTGTGTACAGCATCATAACAGGCTTTGCCTTTAATGATCTCGCACGGTTAGAAAACACAATCTGAAAAGACAAACTGTTCAGCTGCTGGACAAAATTGTACATTCAGTCATCAATAGCAGGTATCAGTTGCACAGTCAGTCCTTTAAGAAAATTCATAAATAAAGAATTGTTCTTTCTTTCTGTGGTTTTAATAAGAATTCAAAAATTGTTCAGAGTCTTGTAAATGTTATTTTAATAATCCTTTAAAATTTTATCTGTTGCTGTTTCCTCTTGACAAATGATTTATTAGATTGCTAATCCCACTCATTCAGGAATATGACAAGAGGTATTCTGGGGGAAATGGTGCCTCTTACTGTGTAAATTTTCTCCTTACCTTACTTTGCTAATATCATGGCAGAATTTCTTTCTTATTCCTTGTGAGGCATTGTTGAGAGTTATTCATCCTTAACAGTCCTGTCCCATAATATTTAACATGACAAAAGAAATAAAGTTGTTAACAGATTTTTCTGCTGGGTAGCCTGTTTGTGTGTGTCGTGCTTTTAGAGGGGATTCTTAACAAGTTCATTGTTCATGGTAATTTGCTACTTGTAACAAATGGCTATTTTGAAGTTTATTTGCTTAAGTCTCTGGCTTTGACTGTTGTAATTGAAGCTTGGGAAAGAAAAAAAAAAGGTTTCCATTCCATTTGTTTAAAAAAATGAACTGTTTTCTGGCTGCTTTCAGCTACTAAGAGGATGGTTATCAAACTTGTTTTGGGATAGAATAATTTGGATATCCAGCAGGTGCAAATGCCAGACATGAATGTTTTCAGTATATTAATAATTTGCTTGGATTGTGCAGGAGCGTAATAATCAACCTTCTGTTCCATCTTTGGATCTTCTGGGTGTCTTCCAGGAGTCAACATTATTCTTTGATTTCTTAAGGGTAATTAATTCACATATGTTAACTTACTCCTTTTATAAATCTGTCTTAGCAGATATTAAAAAATGCAAGTTGAATCATTCAGACACCCGTAGTGAATTCCATGATGCAGAAGAGTTGATATTTGCTGAGTTGCTCACCTTTTGCTCAGTTGCTCACCTTTGGGAAATAATCATTTTATGCAACTCTTGGCAGATCTACCTGTTTTAACCATGTATAGTTAGGTTTTAAAAAATGCATTTTTTGGGGTCTGAAATGCTTCCCTGCACTTAATCTTACGTCTTGCCTCATCTCTGAATACGTCATAAAAACAAACAGTAGTATTGAAACAAAATATTATCTGTACTTCTGAGTAAGCATAATCCAATACAGGGAATTACTTGTAAACTTGAAAAATTGTGGAAGAGGTATACTCCTGTAAGCAAAATTGTGTATGCTCTTGGACAGCTTGACTTGATGTGGTGCAGCTAAGTGTGTTAGACCTTGGTATATGCACACCTTATGTAGCTGAGAAAAATGTTCTGGGAAAGATGTTTGTTATCTTGGTTGCCTTTGATTTCTAGTGCTTTTCTTTTTTTAAGAAAAAAAAAATTACATCATGTTCTGTCATAGCTCTCTGTGACAAACTTTTTTTATAAAATCTTGCACATGTACAAGGAAGATGATGGACAAAATGCAAATACTGCTTATCTTTTCACTTAAGCATGCAAGCACTGATGTTTCCAATTACTTGTTCCAGTGTCTGCATTCAAGTCTCCTTCCATCCTAGTGACTGGAAAAAACTGTGTTAAGGTTTTGATTATTTCAGTTCCGCTGGTTCAGAGTGGTGTATTTCTTCTGATTTTTTTTCTCTAACAGAACATTTCCACATCAAACTTTCATAGCCTGTTCCAAACTGATTACGTGGAAAATAACGAAAGCAATATTGTGCAGGATGTAGTTTGCCTCACACAGAGCAGTCATTCCTGCGTTGAAGGGAGAAAAACCAAACAACCCTCTGGAAGATCTTAAAATGTTTACAGCATGGTGTGTGGAGGTTTTCAAAGGTGCTAGTGCTTAGAGGACTTTAAACCAGAAAAACAAGTCATTGCTTAATGCAGCTGACTCAGGTTTTGATATCTGGCAGCAGAAATATGGTAAAAGTAATGATAAAATCATAATGAAATAAGTTTTTTTCATAAATAAGAAAACTGTTGATGGTAAAACTTTGGTCATGGTTTAAGTGATGTTTTCAAGGTGAAAGTGTACAGCACTCTTGTAAGCAGAATTCTCAGTAATGCTCTAAGGAGTCTGTCTTGGTTTCCCGTAATCCCTTCATAGCTGTATATAAAATGTAATGCTAAAACTATTTTGCTCTCAGGAGTCACTTTGGATGAGATCAGCTGTATTCAGTGAATTATGTAATATGGATTAAATTGTTTGTCTTTGTTCCTGAAATGGTTAGAACTTCTTGCTTTGTCTATCTGCTTACTTGTGTATGTAAGCACAGGGAAATACCGTCTCTCCACCTGCTCCTGGTGAGATGAGCAGAAGGTGATGCCAATAAAGTCATATTAGGGTAAATGCCTAACTTCAGTTAAATACATGTTGCAGGTTGCTCTTCTGATTTCTCAAAAGAGCAAGATGATACAAGTATACAGTATCAAAGTAGTTATTTAATCTTTTTTTATGAATATAGCACTTTAAAAAAAGGGTAGTATGGTTGAGGGGAAAAAAAATAAACCTAGTTAACTAGAAGATACAGCTTCTGTAGTAATTCTGGGCACCAAATTTAACCCACTTTAAAATATATATATATAAAGTTCATTTAAGAAAAAAATAATTTGTATCAGTGCACAAGCTATTTGTGCATTTCTACTCATTCTCTTAACAGCTGTTGACAAACACTATTGCCCAGGCTTGCATGTTTCTGCTGCTATGTTTGAAGCCAGCTTACTTAAAAGAAGCAACCAAACATTAGCTTGGAACTTCATTATCCTCCTGGGAGGAGGGAGGGTGGAGGGAGGAGTTGAAAGGTGACACTTTGCCAAAGGGGAAAAGACAAAGTCAATAAGCAAAACTTATCTTTCAGGCCTTCTTCAAAGTTATTAAAGGTTGAAGTGTTAATAAACTACTAAAAATGTAGCAGTGTCCTTTTTATTTTGGAACTTCTCCCTGACTCCATTCTATGGACTGCTGCTAGTGAAGAGGTGTGTCTGGTCCCATGGATGCTGTTACTGTTCTGCTCTAGATTTTGCTGGTAAATGACAAGAGGCTGCCTTGGATGAAGAGTCAGCGTTGGAGTGAAGACAAGTGCCTGAATCCAGGCAGCACTCTGAGGGTGCTGATGGGTCTGTCAGATTTATAAGGATCTTCTTGACAAATAATTTTCCTTTTGGGAGTCCCCAGGTTATCTGTGATTGACTTGCTGGAGCAAACAGTGTCTGGCAACAGTGTTGTTTCAGTCTGTAGCAAAAGATGGAATGAGAGCTATGCAGTTACAGAGCGACCCTAATAAATATTTGCTCTAATACTGAAAAGCCCTGCTTTCCAAGATTGTAGGCATGATTGAAATCCCATAGCTTGTCATTTTAGCCACATTGCTGTGAAGGTAATAGTTCACTGCCTCACCTGCTACTCTCTGGTTCCTGTGGAATGGCTTTGTGGGGGGGCGTCCTGGAAGGCCCATCTGTTTGTAGCACTCGCCCTTGCTGCTAGCAAGTCTGTCTTTGCTGATCCCGAGCTTCTTGGGTAGCTGTAGAGTGATGGCACAGTGGAGTGTCGGACAAGAGGGGAAGCTAAATGCAGGAGTCAGTTTTCACAAGGGTTTGAGCTCCTTCCTGTGGGAAGTACTGAAACTAATGATGATAAAATGAAGTAGGTTATTTCTTGTCCAAATGTGTTTCCCAGAGGCACTCAAATAGTGTAACCAAGTGATTGAAGTTGGTCGGTTGTGTTTTTCTATTTCAGTGTGTGTTAGGTAAGTGGAAGAATTGCTGATTCTGACAGGGCTGCATAAGCAGAGGTAGTGTTGATGTTGTCACCTCTTATTTGTTTCCTGTGTATGTGACAAATCATGTAGAACAGAGGTCTTGTGCAAAGACAAAAAGTGGATTCTTACCTTTTATCTGGCATTGTCATTACTGCCAGGGGGTGGTAAGGTGCCTGTGCCTCATTTGCTGGGACAAGGGTTTATGTGCTTGTGTGGTGAACTAGATCTGGAAACTGCTTTGGATGAAATTACTGTTTCATCTCCTACAAATTATGTTTTAACTAAATCCTGGTGTAAGCATCTCTGCCACATTGCAGTGCCATTTGATTTAAAATTTGGTACCAGTTTATGTAATGCTGGTAGCACTGCCAGCAGGGTATTGAATCCCTGTTTGTACCGCAGCTCTCTCTTGCTGGCAGTGGTAGAAGGCTGATGTCCTCCCTCTTCCTTAGAAAAGACTTAAAAGGATGTTTGTGGTAACCAAGCACAGAGGTTTGAGACAGACAGCCATAATTACAGTGAAGCAGTCTGAGCTCAAACACTTGAAATAAGTGAAACAGTAATTGGAGGGTGTCTGAAATAGTTATTGTTACCTTTTGAATTGGTTGATAAGAAAAAAAGCATTGTGAGTTGTTTTGTTTAGGTATGGTTTTTTTTTTTTTTTTTTTTTTAAGATAGACTGCTTATCATCCAAGTTCTGCAAGGGGGGAAAAAAACCCCTGACAATCAACCAACCAATTGCCATAGTGTAGGAATAATTATTTCAGGATAATATGGAAAGTTTTTACTAATGTTGGTACAGGCTCACATTCAAATGTGAATTTAGAGAGACTGCCATTGGGGTTCAGTATCTAGGCTTTTCTCGCAGTTGATAGTAGTTAAATAGAAGTCTTTGTGAGTGTCTTGGTCTGCCTCGTCAAGGATGCATTATCCTGGCTTTTGAGATGGGGGAACTGAGGCTTGAGTGTTGGGGCAAATGACTAGGTAGTTTAAGCACAGCCCTTATTCTCTGGCATACACTCTGTCCTGTTTCCCGTCAAGTATTCCTTGAGCCATGTCCAAGTCTTTATTTTGGTTGGTGTTGGATTTCAAAAATGCTGCTTCATGTTGCTTAGTTAGACATTTGTAAAGGTATTTTGAAGCAGCTTCCTAAAGACTTAGCTGTTGCTTTGCTTTGTCTGTTCCTGAAGCCAAGTGTTCAACAGACAGAAGACGTAACTGTTAGGTGTTTAAAAGTGGAATATACTCACTGGGATTTATAATGCCTGACCTCAGCCAAAGGTAGTTGAGGGGGGAAAAAAAAAGAAAAAATATGCTAAACATTTGGGTGTGTTGTGTTTGTAGTCCTGAAGCATAAAAGTCAGTCTGTTGCAAAAAACTTTTGTGGAGCCAGTGTTGTTTGCACTTAACAAGTAAAAGAAAGCAAACTGTCCTAAATGTGTACAGCTGCCCTGTTAGCGGGGATATATATATTGCTGCGCTGGGTTTCTGTGGCAAGGCTTTGGTAGCGGAGAGGGGCTGCAGAGGTGGCTTCTGTCACAAGCTGCCAGAAGCTTTCCTGATGTCTTCCAGAGCCATGCCAGCTGGCTCCAAGATGGACCTAACACTGGACACAGCCAAGTCTGTGGTGGTGGTAGTGATTCTGGGGTAACACGGTTAGGAAGGGGGAAAAGGTACTGCACAAGAGCAAATGGCAGCCAGAGAGAGAATATGTGAGAGAAACCCTTGCAGACAGCAGGGACAGTGAAGAAGGAGGAGGAGCTGTGGCAGGCACCAGCACTGAGACTCCCCTGCAGCCCATGGGGCAGCCCCTATTGAGGCAGCTGTGCCCCTACAGCCCATGGGGGTTCACAGGGATTCAGAAATTCACCTGCAGCCCATGGAGGACCCCACGCTGGAGCAGGTGGATGCTTGAAGTGGCTGTGACATTGTGGGAAACCTGCAGTGGAGCAGGCTCCTGGCAGGACCAATGGACCCATGAAGAGAGGAGCCAATGCTGAAGGTTTTCTGGCAGCACTTGTGACCATGCTGGAGCAGTCTGCTCCTGGAAGACTACACCCTTGGAAGGGACCCATGTTGGAGCAGTTTGTGAAGAACTGTGGCCCATGGGAAGGACTCAAGTTAGAGAAGTTTGTGAAAGACTGTCTCTTATGGGAGGGACACCATGGTCGAACAGGAAAGAGTGTGTGAGTCGTTCCTTGAAGGAGTGGCAGAGACAATGTGTGATGAACTGATCACAACCTACATTCCCCATCTCCCTGCTCTGTTTGGAGGGAGAGAAAATTTGGAACAAAATCAAGTCTGAGAAGAAGAGGGGAGTGGAGGGAAGGTGTTTTAAAATTTGGTTTTCTTTTTCATTATCCTACACTTACGTGATTGGCAATAAAGGAATTTGCCCAAGTAGTTTGTTTTGCCCATGATGGTAATTGGTCAGTGATCTCTACCTGTTTTTATCTTAACCATGAGCCTTTCATTATATTTTCTCTGTGAGGGGAGTGATAGTGCAGCTTTGGTGAGCATCTGACATACAGCTGTGGTCAACTCACCACAGTTGCTCTGCCCATGGAAGTGGAGAAGTATTTTTCCTTTGCTGTTTTGATAGCCCAAACACAGATGATACAGACAGCTACTTCAGAAGAGCCAAGCACTTCTTTTTTAAAACCTAAACATGTTTGACTCTTGCAAGCAAAGATACTCCAGAGTCCATCTGACTCAGAGGTTAAGCCCACTGATGTGTTTTCACTCAAAATTAGTCCACGTTGCTACTACTGCTTTTCAGACTGCAGTAGACTTCTGCACTGGTATGAAGGTTGGTCTGATGAATATTAGGAATGAGAATAGAGTAATTATCTCAGTTTCTTAATGGTTGAGAGACATTATTTTAAATCCTTGTGTAGTTTATAGAGCCATGCTGTGGAAAGGCTTAGGAAGAAAGCCTACAGGAAGCAAAACCTGATCCTTGAGTCCAGCCCTCTGGAACTGCAATCAGAAGTACTAAGAGTGCAGCTTTGATAATGAACTGAGTGTTTCTTAGAAGTTTATGTAGTGGCTATTTTTCACTGCTTGCCTTAATCTCCTCTGCTTAGTTTGAAATACTGAAGTGATAAACATGAGATACGTGTCCCACATCTCAGGAATGGTTGGTGTCAAGAAAATGGGAGTATGGTGGGAAGAGATAATAAAAATGAGGTGGACTGCTTCAGAAGCCGCTTTTTGATGGCTTTATAGTCCCAGGACACCTGGACTCTTAGAAAGGTCTGTATGTGCTGCCTTCTTTCCAGACATGTGCTGAAAACTGCTGTGCCTTCTCCAGGCATGGGAATTTCTCTCCAATTTTAGGGTGTAAAGCCTCAAACATGGTGGTTTCGCTTGTAAACAGGAGAATGCCAGGAGAAGGATTTTCATTTTATTCATGCCCAGGATTGTCTAATCTCAGATTTCCAGTGCAGCCTTCAGCTTCATGGCACTGCATTCTGACTGCACTGAATACCTTGAAATACTTTAGCCCTTGGGCCTCTCATTTCACATCCCAGCTTCAAGAAAATGAGAACAGATTGCCTTCCTGATCAGGTGAAATAATCTCTTCATCCTTTCTCCACAGGAACCAGGTTACAATGGCAAAGGAAGGTCAGTGTATTTGTGGAAAAACTTGACTTAAAAGAGACAAGATTTATGTGATGGCAGCATTCTTATGCTGCTCTTTTCCTGTGTGAATTTGAAATCTAGTTCAAGCCACATTTGATAGAGAGGTGTGTGTTTCACAGATACCAATTACCTCCAATTAAAGGAAGATTAGAGCTTGGATGAAAGACATTTAAATTGAATCTCCCAGCCTGGACAAGCCTGTGTGGTAAACTAGAAAGATACCTGTTCTTCTTGCTGCTGTTGGACCAGTTAATGCTGGCACCCTTGCCAAGCTGTGGGCATGGGCACAGATCAAACACCCTGGCAGCTGCTGGCAGTGGCTCTGCTCTTGTCAGCAGTGGGGTGAGAGATGAGTGGGCTACAAGGGAGCAGGTTGGCAGGAAAAATGAGGGAAGAGCTGTCACCAGACTAAGCTCATGGAGTGGATGTGGAGGTGAGAGTGCTTGATCTGCCAGGGAGCAGGAATGGGTGACCCAAGAAACCTGCTAAGAAATGGGTTGAAAAATGCTAAAAATTGGAAGAAAGTATAGTACTGCATGTTATGCATCCTCTCTGCTCTGCTCTGTTCAGGCACTTCAGAAACATGAATGGTTCAATGATTGCAAACAGATGGGAAGAGTCTGTTCAGAGTAGCCAAAACCAAGCTCAAAGTTTCTTGTTGACCAGGGCTTTTTTATAAATTTTGAATTTCCAAATCTACTTTGTTAGGTGTGTAGAGGTTGCATGTGTGGAAATAGAGGTTTAGAAATGAAGCAGCTAATCAAAAATAAACCAGCAGTGTATGGAAGGGCCTCCTGATTTCCTTGGCTACTGCTCAGGGAGAGCAGCAGGGAACAGTGGTGACTGGAGTCCTCTGGTACTCTGCACACACAACATGGCGCATTAGGTGAGCCACATCAGCATTAACTGCCCTGTTGGGATGATGAGGGGATTATGCAAAACCATTTTACGTGTCTGTGTATTTTCATATTTACATCTGAGTCCTGAACACTGTTCTTTCTGAGGAGCTTGTATGTGGGCTGGTGGTTACAGCAGACTGGCTTTCTAGAGGGCCTTGCATCGTAGCGTACATTTGTAATTGCTTCAGTTGCCTCTAATCCATTTTCTTCCTTCAGCTGCTGCTCATTTTCAAGTTACTTAAAAATTGCTGATTTTGAGGTTGGCTGTGTGCAAAAACACTTCCTTCCTTCTTGCCAAATTGGAGCCACCTCATCCAAAACCCCTCTGAAATGCACTCTGAGCCTCTGCAAGTGTTGAGACCTTCAAAGACAAACATGAGGCTTAAGCACGAGAAGGCTCACACAAAGCAAATTTCCAGCATCCAGGAGCAATTGCTACTGCTTTTGTGAAGTGCACAGGTCTCTGCTGAAAATGCAAAAGCAAATTAATATTTAAGAATTTTAAATACAGATTTTTTACTTTTACAGGAGATCCTTCCCAGTCTTATGCCTCATGGCTCCTAAGTCCTGTATGCTCCCTTCTGTGTCACTATACATGGATACTTATCTCCTAATCACGGAAGCTAAAGCACTTGCTTTTATAACAGGGTGAGACAATAACAATGTAAGATTTAAAATTATAGTGTATCTGTCAAAATTCTGTTATCCCCCCCCCCCCCCCCCCCCCGCATTAAGTGTATTTGTGAGTTTCTGTCTCTTAGTTTTAGTTGAATGTGTGATACTTATTAAAAAATTCGGTAATTCTCTGGATAAAATACTTTCATATGAGCTGTGTATATATCATTACAATTTTCGGTTGTTACCTATATATACATTTCTGGACAGCTTTGGGATATGGACAGATGGCCATATGTTGAGGCAATGCAAGGCTGGCAGTTTAGTAACAGTATTTTCCTTCTGTGGAAAATACATAAATGCAGAACTGATTGGTACAGCTTAGACCATATAACCATTTCCTGTATTTCCTCGCAGAGTATGGAGAAGGGAATTTTTTAGTGCATAGGTTCAGCAAGTTTTGCCCTGATCATATGGCACTGGGCATGCAAGAGGGGTTTCAGTGAAGGCTGCTGGGGCAAAGAAAGCTTCATTTTGGCATTTCCGAGCTTTTGAAAGCGTAACTTCACATTTTTCTGACTGTAATTCCTGATTTCTTTCATTACGACTGCTCCCATGGATGGTGCGCCCCTCTGGTAAGGAGACAGCATCATGCATCTTGCGGAATGAAATTGCAGTGTTAGTCTGACCCTGAGGGAAGTCTTTAAAAGATGGATGTTTTATTTTCTGTACGCTAAAACCATGGCCTCCGCAGAGAAACTGGCTTCGTTACTCGTTCAAGTTTTTGAGGGTTTTTTGCTGCAGGGTTTAAGCGCCCCGTCTCCTCCTCGCTCCCTCGCCGCGTTCCCGCTGGATTTTGGCGGGGGGCGCTGTGAGGGGAGCCGGTGTTCCGCCAGATGGCGCTGTGCCCCCGGCCCGCCGCTCCCGGGCGGCTCCAGCCCCGCTCCCGCCGCCGGGACAGCCCGGGCTCTCCTCACCCCGCTCCCGCCTCCGGGACAGCCCGGGCTCTCCTCCTCACCCCGCTCCCGGACAGCCCGGGCTCTCCTCCTCACCCCGCTCCCGCCGCCGGGACAGCCCGGGCTCTCCTCCTCACCCCGCTCCCGGGCAGCCCGGGCTCTCCTCCTCACCCCGCTCCCGGGCAGCCGGGCCGGGCTCTCCTCCTCTCCTCCCGCCTTCCCAGAAAGCGATGGGATGACTGAGGGCTCCCCTGTCTCTTTTTCGTAGTGTTGATGCTATTGTTTGTAGTGTTTGCTGCAAGATGCGATTGTTTCCAGAAACGCCTTAGAGAATTCTAAAATGGCTTGGGTTGGAGGGGACCTTAAAGATGATCTGCTTCCAGGTTGCTCAAAGCCTCATTCAACCTGGCCTTGAACACTTCCAGGAACGGGGCATCCTCAGCTTCTCCGGCAACTTCTTCCAGTGCCTTCACCACTCTCACAGTAAAGAATTTCTTCCTAATATTCAATCTAAATCGACTCTCCTTCAGTTTAAAGCTCTTTTCCTATTGCAGCAGGCCTTGCTAAAAAGTGTGTACCCATCTTTCTTATAGACCTCTTTCGGGTATTGAAATGCAGTAGTAAAGTGGCCCCGGAGTCTTCTCTAGACTGAATAGTGCCAAATCTCTCAGCCTCTCCTTGCAGGAGAAAAGCTCCAGCCCTGATCATCTTCATGGCTCTTGCCTGGACCTGCTCCAACAGATCCATGTCTTTCTTGTGCTGAGGACTCTGGTGCTGGATGCAGCACTCCAGATATAGGTGGGGTCTTATATTGAACAGTTCATAAAGCTGATGCCCGTACATAATTTTGATTTTTTTTTTGGTCTTTGGTTGGTGCTAAGAGCAAAGGGATTCAGTAGTTGGGCAGTTATTTAAAGAAATTAATAATGCGTTGGTCCAGCAAGCATCTGTCCTTTAGATGAAAGTACATATGTTTGATTCTTTTATTTCTTACTGTGTGTTAATCTAGGGGATCTAATGTCCAACATTCCCAAGTATAAGCTTTCTCCCACCGTTTTTCATTTATTTATTTGAAGACAGCACCACTCTGTGCAGCTCGCTTTCTCATTTTCCAACAGAACATCTTAGAAATGGCAGCAGACAAGGAGCACTGAGGTTCCCATGGGAAAGGATGTTTGCCTGCTTTGAGGTGGTGATCATGGGCAGTTCCCATTACTGGATGACATGCAGGAATTAATTACTGACCTCAGGGCTTGGGTGGTACCTTAGCTAGAATCCATCCCATGGACTGGTCCTATACTCTTGAACAGACTTGTGAAGAATATGGATGGGCAGTAGGTGCCTGATAAATAACTGCTCAGGCCAACAGCACTTCTGCCTTAGCTATTAAGGGTACCCATGATATGATTCCTCAAAACTGTGTGTGTCTCTGCCTGATTCAGAAGTGGAGTTTCTTATTATTATTTATTGCTGGTGGCAAATGGCAGTGAAAAAAATCCAAAGTGATTGCACTAGAGGAGAAGACTAAAAGGCCAAAAAATACTTGTACAAAGAAGAAAAATTATGGAAAATTAATCAAACTGAACCAGAATGAGTGATGCTGGGTTTTGTTACCTGTCCTTCTGTGTTCTGTCAGGACTGAGTAAATTATGCCAAGTAGAATCTTGCAGAATTTTGAAAAAAATCAAATGAAATATCCATACTCACTGCTTTGTGAGGAAGGGAGGCCACTGTGTACCTTGTAATTTCAGGCATACTTCCTGAAAACAGAACTCATATTTCAGGGATCTCCTGGGTCACTTAGAAAAACTCAGGAACTGGTGAACTCCAAAGCTTTTGATAGTGGTGGTGAAAGGCTTGAAGACTGAATTTCACCTCTTTCTCTGCATAATGCAGGAGGGAAACTGCAGGGCACTGAGCAAAGATAATTCTGATATCCTGTGTATTGCTTTCCCTTCATGGTTTGTTTCAGGTTTTCCTTTCTTTTTAAGAAGTGTCCTTCCCAATCCCTACCTGCTCCTTGCCACAGGCTGTAGCCCTTAAAGCAACTGGGATACAATAGCAGAGCAGCAATACTGGTTTGTTTACATCTCACTTATGAAAAACACTTGGTTTCTTTCCAACCATACCCTTTGTTCTGACCACACTCTCCCTGCAAGCCAACACTCACTGGGCACCTACAGCCATGGTTTTATTTAGAAAATCTGAAGATGTGCTGTGAAACCCAAATCCCATATCTGTATCCATCAGAACTGTTCCTAGTGACAGACATGTTCTGAAACAAAAGATGTTTTCTTGTGTATGTAGTAAAAATTGAGCTTTTCTATGCACAAATTACTCAACAGTCAGGTTTTTGGGGCTGTTTCTTTCCAAGACACCTTTTTTTTTTTTTTACACTTAGAAAGTCAACAGAACAGGAAACTAACATGTAGAGGAGGCAGAGAAATTCTTAATTTTACAGTTAGGCTTTTTTTTATTTCAATCAATAGTTTAACAAGTGCTTAAACTTCCCCAGCAGTTTAATCTGGAACACAGTTGAGAAGAAAAATATCTTCTATAACTTTACAAAAATAAAACGAATTTTTTTTTAAATCCTGCACTTTAGGCAAGCACACTCTGACTCAAGCAAGACTGACATTATATCCTAAAATACAGACTTCTGTTCATAGAAATGACATTCTACCCCAGGACAGCAGGCACAATATGTAAATTATATAGAAACAGCAAGAACACTTGTTTTGACTTTTCTGATCCCTTTTGTCCTATTTCTTGAATAGAGGCTCTTAAAACAAGAATTTCTTTAGGTTGCCATTTCTTCTGTGAGGTGGATCCCTGAGTAGAATACTACTGAGGGAAAAGCTTTCACCTGTCTTGGCAACATAGGCAGGAGCTGAAGATACCAACATTAATTGATTCCTTTTTTTTTTTTTTTTTTTTTTTTTTTTTTTTTTTTTTTTTTACCTCCTGCATTTCAGCAAGGGACAAATCACCTGGTTTGCAGGTCTTCCACTGCTAAAACACTTGCAGCTTAACTTCTTTAGCAGCCAGGGCTGCCAGCACATGAGGTCAGGTTGGAGAAATAAAATGAATGGAATATATTGTGTCACAAATGTATGTGGTGCTGTGCAGCAGTTAATTTAGTGAGTGATGAAACCAAAAGGGGATAAGCTTAGCTCCTCGTTCTGTGCCTGCAAGCAAGGAGAAGCCTCACAGAAAATGCAGACTAGCACATAAACTATGCACTCTGAAGACTTACAGCTTTGTCCAATATGACTTGTATTGGCTAAAAGAAAAATTATAAAAATATACGTACACAGAGGGAAGCTGGTGCAGCAAATGCTAAGAACCCAGATCATAAAAGTATGTTTCTGGTCAACACTACAAGTAAACTACAGAAGTCCCTAATCAGATTTCATGTAATGCATTGTGAAGACCTTTTAAAAATACTTCCTCTTTAGGTGTCTTTAATTAACAGGGGGAAAAAAGAGCATTTATTGTGCAATTTGTACAGTGAATCACATTCTCATGTAGTCTAACAATAAACCTTGGAAAACCTAGACCTTTGCAAGTCTGTGATTCAAAACACAGCTGAGAAATGAATATGCTTTTAGAGGTTATAACTAGACAGATCTTTCTCTTGAAACTGTTGCAACTTTTTTGACATCAGACAATTCACAGAGGAACCACAAGGCACTTACAAACTGTAGATGATTGCCCTGATGAATATAGAAAATTGTGCTGCGGAACAGTTTCTTTGGTCTTTACTTTCATCCTGCATCACAAGCATGTGCAGATTTCAGCTGGGATCAGGCTGTGTGTGGCACTTACACAGGCAAGTGACATAGTCTGACAACTTCTAACCATGGATATTTTTTCAGAGATAGGACCAAATACGAATGGTCAATGGTGGTGAGAGCAGCTTGTCTTGTGTGATCTAAGTAGCCATCCTTTTAAATAAAAACTAGCATGAATTCATTCCTGCTGCTAGAAGTCAGAAATGAAGCAGGTACTTAGAGGACTTGTTTCACTGTCACAGCTCACTAATCCAGTTAGAGATATGCTGGTGTCACTCTGCTGACTACGAAACCCTATCTAGAAAAAATCAAACTCCATGCTGGTTCATAACTACTCTGTCAGAGGCATCCTGTCTCCTTTGACCCTCTAGTTAAAACTGTGCTCCCCACCAGCAACTGATCCAGAGCAGGCTCTTCAAGTAGGTTTGACTGCATGGAGCAGAAAACCATCAAGAAATGCCGATCAGGACAGCTGTTGTTCACAGGACTCAATTCACCATGGTGAGTTGGCTTTCAGATCCTTCCAACAGGCTGAAGGAAGATCTGACATCAGATACATGGATATCTGGTGACTCCTGAGCCAACCTGAGCTCCATTCCTGACTCTTAAGTAACATTTTTTTTGTGACTTTTCAATTTGTCTGAGGAAAAAATATGAAAGGTACAGTCTGACTCAGCAGCATGTCTATGATACCACTCCATCCCTCTGTCTTCCTGTTGTCTCAAAACTAGGCGAACTGCTTCAGTTCCAGCTCTGAGGAAATTCACATCCATGATTTCAAGGAATGTGTTTGCTATAGTAGTCAGTATGAAGACTCACTATGTAAAGTTGAAAGACCTTCATTCAAAACATACTTTTCCTAGGATACCGAAAAGAATAGATTAAAGATTCTTTTTCTGACACAGTACTGGGCTGGACAGCTAGCAGCTGCTTATACTGCGAAGAAATGCTACAACTTTACTCTTTATGTTTCTTATAGATGTTCCTGCTCCTCCTGCGAGCCAAAACGTGCACATGAGTTAAAGCCACAGCCCAAAAGCAAGATTAAGCTATGCCCTCAGTTCACTCCCCATTACAGCAGGGGAGCACAGTTCATCTATGAACTTCTAACTCCTTCCTGGCCTTAAACATCTCCCCTACTGCTTCCAGAGTCTGTTCTGATGTGCATCAGTGCACAAAAGGATATATTCACCATGGGAAACCTGAGTGTTTCCAGAGCAGGCTCTAGTTGACAAATGCTCTCTGAGGGCTGTGTCTGTCCACCTTCCCAGCAGTGTTCCCCCAAACCAATGCTGATTTAAGCTCTATGAAACTGTGGGAGAAAAAAAAGTAGGGAGAAAAGGAAGGATATGGTTGCATTAGTGCATCTCTTGCTCCTCCCTCTGTAAGACTGGGCTGGTGTTCCTCCATCTGAGAGTGTCTCCTGCTGCTTTCTCTCTCTACAAGGGACCACAGTGTGCTTGCTGCTGTAACCTTTTACCCTGATCTTACACGAGGTCACCTGACTAAAAAGATGCTGCTAAATAGGCCTGCAGAACATATTACATCCCACTTGCTTTACTTTGCCCACCCAGCTGACCCAAGTACTGCACATGAAATTTGTAAGGCCTCAGGAATATGGAAAGAGAAGTCTTTCCTGCAGCCCTGTATTGGCAGCTTACCTGCACTCTGTGCATCCGACAGGAAAATTGCTGCTGCTGGCTGGCTTTGAGGGGGTTTGGTTGTAACTACTCGCTAGATACAAAGAGAGGCCTCGAAGCAATTACACAGCTAAGTTAATTGAATGAGAAAATACTAAACCACGGGTTATTTTTAGAACTTAATGATTGTAAAAACAGCTTAAATTACTTGGAGTATTTTTTTTTTAATTAGGGGTGTCAACCACTTAACACTTTTTGAACAGAGGGCTGTTGATTTGCTGATTTTTCCTGTATTATGAGCTGTGAGATAATGGTAAGATAAATTTTGTGGGTTTCCTTCTTATATACATATCTTATATACATCAGAGCTGTGAAGTCAGAGGGGGAAGCTACTATCACAGTACTGGCACAACACTGAGCCCTTCCCCAGAGCTAAATTCTGATGAGAAACCGGGTGTTGGGGATAAGAGTACCACAACAGTAAGATGGCAGAGATGACTGAAGCAGAATCATAGAGTTCATCCTAGCAGTTAAAAAAAACCCAACAAAAAACTAAAAACCGAGACCCCCTCCCTCCCCCCAGAAGTCTGCAGTCCTAAAGTGCAATTACTTTTGTGCAGTCGTGTCAGGCCAGGGATCAGACTGGATGAAGTTCAAAGCACAAACATCAAACGAGTGCTGTTCAGGATTCGAGGAGGAAGAGGGAAGTAAGGAAAAGAACAACAGTTCTCAGGCATTCAAGTGCATCAAGAAAATAAACGTCCTTTTCTGTCTGAAGAAAAACAACCCCCAGTCTGGTGGAATCCTGGCTTTGTAGTCATGAAAAATAAGTTTTCCTCGCTCCTAGCTGAGAATGTCCCAATATGACACAGTACAAATAAACAACAAAGCAAGAGCTGGGGTGCTGCGATATTTTTCCGGTGCCCTGCTGCTATACAGCCTGATTTTATTCTCCTCTGGTGACTCTTCTGGTCTGGGTACTGATGAGGCGCACTGAATTAAAGGCATCTGGTAGGAAGTGGCTCTTTTCTCAGGTCGGTCGGGGCTGGAGCCGTCGCTGGGTCTCTGTCCATTGTACAGCAGGTACCTGCCCCGGGCATCCTGCTCCATCTTGAAGATTTCGTACTCGGTGTGAGGTAGGCGGATGCCGAGCGCGATGCAGCCGTTGGTGTGGGTGACGTCCTGCTGAACCCCAACCTGCCAGGACCCCTGTGCTCCACACTCATTCCCATTGAAGACGTTGAGCAGCGAGGCTGTGGATATATCCATGGGAGTGACCTTCATGTGATTCACTGTGAGAGAGGAAGAGGGGAGCTGTTAGCAGAAGGACAAAGACAAAAGCAAAGCCAACATGCAGACTGGGGCACACCTCTTAAATCAAAATTATTTCCCCTTGTTCCTTCTTAAATTATTTTTTTCATATTACAGGTGTGGCAAGCAAATCTGTAAGCAACATTTAATGTTTTTGTCTTTGTGCAAAAATTGCTCTTTGCACAGAACAACCCCCCTCCAACTCAGTTGAAGAAAACCTGACAGCCACATATCTCAGCCAGAGATTAAGCAGAGCTTTTCATAAATTCCAGACAATCCTTTACAGATAAAGCCTGTTTGGTTTGGTTATACTAGGAGATAGGGAAAAGAGGAAACAATAAAACTTTACTCATGTTTTATTACCGTCTGTATTAATTCATAAGTGGAGCACTTATCACATATTTTTCATCATTTCTTAACATTTGTAAGTTATCCTGTAAACCTAATACAATAATTAGTTCCCATTGGGAAATATGGAAAACACCAAAGTTGCACTATCATCTTATACTGCCTGTCCTGCATGAATTATAAAATAGGTATGACCTACAGAAAGATGGTTTTTTTTCTCATCTCTAAACATTGTCTGCAGCTTGCAGTATCAAATATAGAACTGCTGCAGGTTCTTTAGTTCTAACCTGCTTGTATTTCAAAGGAGTTTAAGGCATATAAAGTTTCATTTTCCAGCCAAGTTAAAAAAGTTGGGAAAAGCCAAAATAATTGAGCCTGCAGAAGCTGAATAGAGATTTTTCCTGGAGTGTGTTTGACACTGTAGATCAAGAAAAGGGGATCTGAATGGACTGGCGCTGATGAAAACAGAAGCAAATAACTGTTCCTCATGCCTCCCAACATACCAAAATCCTAGATTCTCCTGCAGATCATTTTATGGTAAGATTTGTTGGGAGCTTTTCCTGAGCTTTTAATAAAGAGCCATTTGACTCAATGGCTTTACAGTTCACATTATTTACCTTAAAAGGTAAATACCTGGTGTAAAAGGTAATTTACAGAAATTGAACCTGAAAGTTTTACCTGAATTAGTGACCTTGATCTGTAGGTAAATTGGGACGACATAAACCAGAAATGCAAGCAGAAACAGGATTTCATGCCAGGAGCTGAGCTGGGACATGCTCTAAAATGCCAAAGCTCTGACAGGCAAGGGTACCTCCACCTCCTACAAAAATCTCAAACTAGTAGATTTCTTCTAGTTGGATGTTTTTCTAAATTAGACCCATGCAAGATGATTTACACTTCTAATATGGTAACTGAAATAAGGAGAAGAGGGCCTCCAGAGGGCCTGAGGCTACCAGAGGCTCTGCTGGTGCCATGGTGGGATGTCGTGTTTTGGAGATATTTGTTCGTGTGAGTGGTTCAGGCCCCTGAGCTCTTTTTAAGCAAGGTGCCATGGGGCTGTTTGCACTGGAAAGCTTCTCAGCTGTGGTGGTGTTACCACTGAGAGCTGCTTCCAAAGTACTCAATGGGTTTGGGTTGGATACATCTTGTCTTCCTTCTGGCGTCTTTTATCAGAGCTGTCTTTAGAGACACCCTTATTAGCTTGAGGGCCCCTTGGGAGCACATGAAAAGATGCATGCTGCTGTGTCTATCTTCCACAGAAAATTATTTATGCTGCTTCAGATCTGAAATGCCTTCTGAAGATGCTTTTTTCTCTCTACTGAAGGAGCCCTAGGAAACAGATTGAACCACTTCTCTTAGAGGCTTGATGTCTGGCCACTGGACTTCAAGATTGCTAAGGAGTGTGAAGTCCTATTTTCTTTTGGGTACTTAAAGACCTTTGCCTCAAATGAGTATTGCTTCAGTGGTGTGAAATGCCATGCAGCTGTATAGTTTGGCTGGGCATTCACACAATGCCTGCAAACTTCCCAAGAAATCACAGAATGAGATCATCAGCAACCAAGTCATTACGAGCAAACTGCTTTGGTCCATAACTACCTCCCTCCCCATTGTATCAAGCTACTCTACCTTTGAACACAAACTCCGTGCCACCCATGACTTTGGAGGAGTGGACTCCCCGGCTGTAGCGTCCCTTGGCGTAGATGGTGAACGTGGGGTGCTTGCAGATGGGGTCGGAGTAGTGGTAGTAGTGACCCTCCCAGGTGTTGTTGTTGTCATGGAAGATGAAGTGCCGAGTCAGGAAGAGCACCTCTGGCCGCACCTCACAGCGCTGGCTCACCCACTCTCCGTGCAGCCCGATGGTCAGGTCTGCCTTGGGGGGCAGGATGGGTGGGTGGTGCTCGTCCGAGCGGTAGATGATTCTGCACGCGATGCACAAGTGGTCATGGTTCTGAAACATGGCAGAGAAACAGTCAGTAACCATCACCTGGGATACAGGGCAATGCATCAGGCCAGCCACTGTGTGCTGAAGTGACACCAGCTCCACATTTTAAGCAACGCATCGTCCTTTCTGATCTTAATAGTGGTATCGTTTGGTTATGTGTGTGTGATGTTGCACAGCACAGGAGCATGTAAGAGTTTATTTCCCTTGACTGCATTTATCTGAAATTAACATTTTAGTTCAGGATCTAGAAAAGTCTGACTTTATCCTTCAAATCATACAAGAAGCCAGCAGATGGTAATTTACTATGATAAGGATTTTGCAAAGCTTGTGTCAGAAATCAATACATTTGCTGAGGTCTTATTTATCTGTCTTTCTTTAAGTTGTTAATTTTAAGTATTGTAGATAAACACGGGTGTCATAATGACTTCTTTCTTTTTGGATGGCACCTTGGGAGAACAGTAACCAGTGCTTTTTAAACTCTCTCATCTTTTGAGCCAAACACAAGTTTGAGGACTGTGTGATATGGCCAGTTGCTCCTTGACATGGTGAAAGCTTTATGGCCCCTTCCAGCAGGAACAGGGTCCGTGGTGCATGCCAAGCTCCAGGGTGGCTCACCACAGCCATGCAGCAGTCTCAAACAGCCAAGCACCTCTGGCCCCAAATGTGAGTACTGGGGGTGTCTTAGGAGGGGTCTGCAGAATCTAGGTCTGAGGCAGGAGTGGAGGCAATTCCAGGCTGAGGCTTCTACCTCCTATGTGACACAATTTATAGTTCTACATCCCAGGAACTTAGAACAGCAGCCATTTCACTGATTTTACTATTGCTGAGAAGACTTGAGATGACTGGTCTGGGATGGGGCAAATATAAAACCTGTTTAATATGTGTAAAAGAAATATACTGTAGGGTTTGTACGTTGATTCTCTGAAGCTACTTATGGTAATTTATTGGAGGAATTCAGGGCACTAATGAAGATTGTGTGAATGTCACCTTTAAAGTGAGCCAGAGCTGAAGGCCGTGAGTGGAGAAATGCTGGCTTCATAGCAGCTCACATGGACTTTAAAGTAAGAGCAGTGAATATGAGCATTTATGTTATGGAGGATGCTCAGAGAGGCCTCAAAAAAGAAGGCTGGAAAAGTATACAAAGAAAAAGTATTTCTGTAAATCTCCCAGATGGCTGCAGTTTGAGCTTTAGCTCTTAACTTGATGCATCTCAGGAAAACACTTCACAGTTTGAATGTGGTGGATGTGAGTAACCCCCCAGTGTATCCCCCTCTCTCCAGGAAGGAT
This sequence comes from Sylvia atricapilla, assembly GCF_009819655.1. NCBI lineage: Eukaryota > Metazoa > Chordata > Aves > Passeriformes > Sylviidae > Sylvia > Sylvia atricapilla. The sequence goes on along the minus strand of NC_089140.1, from coordinate 101,081,582 downwards.
CGAGGAGTGTCATTGAGAGATGAAGGCACAAAGTATCTGTGTTCTTAAAGTGGATGTAGTCCTTTCCCACTGCGGAGCTTGTTACCACATTTTAAGGTATGTTTTTTTCAGCTAAATCCTGCAAGCAGGTGCAAGGTCCGTTAGTACCTTACTGAAATACAAAGTACATTTAATTGAGTAATTTAACTGCAACTGGTGAAATTAGTGCAGATATATACACAAAAAGTATCTTTAATTGTAATAGAAATAACGCTTTTTCCTCCTGGAGATCAGGATGTCAGTGCCTTTTAACCACACATTTCTATCCTGCCATGGGCAGACTGGCTGCACTGTTCCCTGACACATTAAGGGCACTGGTGACAGTAACTTTATGGTTGTGATTGCCCCACTCACATAAAGTCAAGTCAGAAAGCAAGAAAAAGACAGTGCTATAAAACTAAACATAGCTTATATAAGTTGAATCCATCAATAGGAGGAGAGAATTTCTGCTGCAGTCCCCTCTCTACTGAAGTGAATTTGAAAGCTTCTATCATCTCCCAGAGGAGACCCTGGCAGAGCAGTATATTTGTTTGGTTTAAATTCACATTTTCCTCCCAGGAATCCATGCTCCAAAAAGTTTGTGAGCCAAGGCAATTTAACCTGGGAACCGGTGATTTCTGTTGCCCTTGTTCAAAATCTAAAGAAAACCAAACAACAACTAAGCCTGTTTTCTTTTTTTGGTCACCAGCGGCCACCATGACACCGCAAGCAGAAGTGACTCCTTTGGCAAACTCTAGGAAGGTCCTTGTTAACTCTCTGTTACTTGGCTGTGGTTCACCTAGCTCTTCACCACTGTGGTCCGGAAGTACTGTAGCTCTGTGCAGTCCTTCTAATTCTGAGGGCTTTGCACCAGCTGTGAAGGTCTGGCCAGCTGGGCTGATAAGGAATGTCCTACCTGATGGCCTTCTAGTCAGTGACAGTGTGCCCAAAAGAAGGGCCTGAGGTAACCAGAAACTTTTTCATCGAACAGCGAGTGCAGCAGGGAGAGGTTGGGGTGGTGAGGGAGGAAGCAGAAACATCCCTTTCACAGCTGTGAGACACTAGCTGGCTCCGGCCCCTCACATGGACGTATTCTGAATGCATTGCTTTCTTGAGTCCAGCATTTGAAACTAAGCCCACATAAACCTTTTTTACTGTGATACTATCTTTCACAACATCATAAACTTCTTAGTGGAAGAATATGTCATGTATAAACTCCCTCAGTATGATTTTTGCCCAAGTAATGGGCAAGGGAAAAAGCTAGCTCTGTTATGAGGCAATTTGACTTAATTATGGAGTAATTTATGTTTAACAATTGACTGTATATTTTGCTCTTGCTTTTTTTAGGTCAACTGCTCTTGGCTCTTAATTACATTATCTGAAGCTTTGCAAATCACTCCCTTTCCATGTGTTGCAGGGAAAGATTATTTTCCAAAAACAGGCATTCAAAGAAAATAGGGAACAGAGACAGAGGATGTTTGAGTCCAAACACAATTAAGAACTCTCTATAAAAAGCTCATTGGGGCATGCCATAAACTAAAAAGCAATAAAATGAGCAGAGGACAGGATGAACATCTATGTTTTGATTATCTTAGGTGCACAGTGCAATATTTTTAATAGTGGGGTCTTGCTAGAAGGACTAGGCCCTGAAATAGCTGGAAGATCCCTTCCTGTGATGGGTGGCTCCTCACAGCTTTGCAATGCCAAAGCCATAGTGCCACCCTTCCTCATCGTTTCACGTGTTTTTTTAAAGCAAATTTCTGAACTAATCCACGAAGCTATGTGTGCCAAAACAAGCCTGAATCTCTGGCTGAAAACTCAGTTCTTGTAGCTGGGGAGAAAATGGCTTAGAATCTGAAAATTCCCACCAACATTTTTTTATTTTCACTCTCTCCTGCTGTCTCAGCTGAAGTGGTAATAAGGCCAGAGAGCTCTGGAAGCCAAGCAAAGGGGATTGTAATTAAAAAAAGCAAACAAGGATGAGGTTCCTTCATATTTTTCCCAATTGCTATGGATAGTCAGAAACATAAACCCTCCCAGCACAGTTTAATTTTCTCTTAAGTTCTGTGGAATCCTATAGCTGCCCCGGACTAATTATCTGACCATGGCTATGCCACATAGGATGTGACTGGGTCTGTCACGTTGTACCCAGCATATCCTTGCTGCAGGGAGATGTGAGATGAGGGACCAGGCATAGGATTTCCTCAAGCATGGGCTCAGGCTCGAAACTGTGTGTGCAGTACAGATCTAACCAGTACCCTGGGAAGTTGTAGGGGCCAACAGCCACAAAAGCTGGAGTAGGAAACCCCTGCCATGTGGATGCATGTATTACCATAATGGGAAGAGCTGAAGAAGAGGGGAGAGAAAAGCCACACTCAGCTGTGGTCTTGTACACTCCTGAATACCACGTGTCACTGGCAGGACTAGGTAGAACCGGACTGAGTCATGCCTGGTCAGGATGCTTCAAACCTGACCACCCGAGGAAACACAGTACCAGGTGTTAGTGTAAGTAACTAGTGCTCCCAGAATGAGTATAAGTGGAAATTCTTGGGAGAACATCAGTTCAAGGAAATGCTTCCAGCTCAACAAAAAAAGTTGGATGGCTTTGCTTCACATTGCCAAGGAGCCAAGTCCAAAGGAAGGACACATTTATGAATTGCGCAGGATAGTATCAGGCTTGCTCCTCCACCACTGTAGATAACTGCAGACCAAGACAACACTTTAAAAAACGACCACAAATTCTCTCCAGTACAAAAGTGATAATTTGCAGGCTTTGCATGACCTCATATGAAGCTGAGTTGACTAATGTGCATTAGCCTGGCTCTGGGGAGTTGACGAGCACGGCTGACACAGCTATAACTCAGCCTGCCAAATGGAATGAAGAAAAACGAAGATTTAAAACTTTAATTAAAAATCTTGAGGCAAGTAAAATGCTGGAGAGAGCAGTAACTCCTTTGCAGAGTTGTCAGATGGATATTTCTTTCGGTGGGGAACAGAGATGCTGCAGCAGGAAGGAGGGTGGAGATACACCCAGATTTATCTGCAAATGCGTACCATGTATTCTAAGATATTGAGGAATGGTTTTTATTAACTGCTCTTATGAAGACAAAGATAGTGAAGGAATCTCAAGGCACTACCATTACACAACTGTCTGATCCATGATGTTGATTCTGTTGCACAACTCTGCATAAATCTGAAATAAACAAAACCAACACGAAATGCAAAAGTCTTCTGGTTGTTCTTTTCTAGTATAAATGACTTTAGCCTGGGCAAAAGACAAGAACAAAGAGAAAACCAGACTTCTCAGATGAATGTGCTTGCATGTCATCTGCCCCAGTAAAATGATACTAAATTATGGTGACACGAATGTTTTATGAAGTATTAACAAAAATGATTCCTGGAAAACCTAAAGGGACAGCTTGAATGTCCACTTTCAAGAATAAAGCATTCCCAAATAAAGCTGCCTTATGTGTTTATTATGCCTTTAAAAAGTATCCTGCATAGCCTTCTAAACCATGCAGTATTACCACTGAGTCTCCCCTGCCCTTTCACAAAAGACAAAGCCACTGTGCTTAGATGCCAACCATAAGGAAGGTGTCAGTAGTTTAAATACATAGATTGAGGCTATCACAGGGCTACAGCTGAGACTGTTGCCAAGCACAGCAAGGGCCAACCTCACCTAAAAGCTCCTTGCTTCCTCAGCTCTCTAGGGCACCACACTGTTATTGTTCATAAACCTGGAATTAACCCATCTGAGCATTCTTCTGAATTCTCCTACTTCGCTTCCCCTCCATAAAAAAAAAAAAAAAAAAAAAAAAAAAATTATGGAACAATTCCATAATTTTCCTACCAAGAGCCCTTTTCAAGTAATAATGGACAAAAGATGCCCTTGAAGTGTTGCCTTAATCTAGAAGTCTAGTGACACTAGTCAGGCAAACAAAGGAGTTTTGTCAGCCAAAACTATACTGTTTGGTTGAGTTTTGTATATTTCTCTGAGGCGCTTCACATGTTTAACATCTATTTATTAACTTATGACTGCATTTCCCTGGGAGCTTCACAAGTACATCCCCTAGAGATGAAGTCACTGTGTTTCAAAGAGATGAAGACTCAAATTTTTGAAAAGCAGAGAAAACTTTGCACACTTTGTTCTTTCTTGGCTAAAAGAAAGCTCAAGCACCAGTCTTCATACATTGAATCTGTACTGGCTGCAAATTCCAGGTGCTGCTGGAAGTCAGGTCCCAGAGATGAATAAAGTTGTAATAGAGAATTGATTCATTAGAGTCACATTTTAAAGGAAAAACATCTTACTGAAAGAGTGTATCCAGCAACTGATTGAGCATGACAAAGAATGAAGGTTATCCTAGCACTTTTTAGGTTTCTTGTGATGTTCCAGACCATGTCAGCCTTATTCCTAAGTAATGATCTAACCAGAATGACCGGTCATCACAGTCTTGCTCTGACATTTCCCGTTACTCTGTCACATGATAAAATAGCACAAGGAGTTCTTTGTTTACAAAGCAATATTGCTGAGGCAATTAGATGTGAAATAAGTCTCCCAGTACTGCTATTGTACACATTTTCTGTAGTTCAGAGCAGACACTTCTGAAGACATTTTCTGTCTCTGCACAGAGAATGAAAACTGCATTCAAGCCTTCCTTCATGCTACAAGTCCCTGTATGCTTTTGTGATATTACAACTAATCAGGCAGCCTCTTTGGTGCTGTCCTAATTGGGAACATTTTGTGTGATATATGTGAGGATGGCCAAGCAGTTCCCCCATCCTTCCCTTCCCATCCATGTGCTCTCTCATGCTGGCTGAAGAACCTTCATGTGTGATAGCTTGAACCACTTGATAAAATTGCAATGTCAAGAGACATCAAAGATGTTCATCTCCATTCATCATCAGCCAGTCCTAACTAGTATCTTGAGCCAGGTTAGAAGACAGCCAAGATAAATCTATATAGCGACATATTCATCATTTGCACTCAAGAACTTCCACGTATTTTACAGGAGGAATTTGTTTAAGGTATGTTCTTATCTAAGAGAATTCGTAAAGCCTTAAGAGATGACATATTATATGTTTTTATAAGCTCCCTGATTCTATATGAACGCTTGAGATAGAGCAATCTGTGAATTTTTTCAGATTTGTAGCTCAGCATAAAGCTGTCTGGTTTTTGGACAGCCCTTTTGATTTACCATCCCGTGGTGAAATCGCTGCAGGAATTTGGATAAGGTCCAATTCTATTTGTTTAAAGTCCTGATCATGTGGCTTTGGCATTCCTAACATATCCAGCAATCATTTGCTTTTAATTACCGTTCATTTCAACCACATAAGTAATGAATGTGGCTACCACATCCAACTTACAGGCTGTGTAAACTCTTGGGCTGGGTGGAACTGTCTTCTATATAGAGGCTCAACTATAAATTTAACTCAAAATGTGAATCCTCTTAACTTATTTTAGGCAGGCCTTTATGAGTCTAAAATATAAATAAATAAAAAGGAAATGAAAAAAGCCTTAAATGAAAGATTCCACACAATACACCTGATTCACTTCAGAAGCAATTTCCTGGCCTCCCCAACCTCTTGGTATGACTGTAGAAACCTTAAAAAAACAAGTTGATTTAACGTTTCTATTTATTCATGGTGTCCAGTTTCCAGAGGAGTCTGTGACTTGTAGTTTTAAACTCAATTTAGCATTTAAACTCATTTTCAGCTGGGTCCCAGTGGAGCAACAATTAGAAAAGGAAAAGAGTTCAAAAAGGAAGGGTTATAACCTTTCAACGGTATGTTTGCCTGGACTTCAAGAAAAAAAAAAAGAAAGAAAGCACTTCTGTTACTATTCTTCCTACATTTGGGAAACAGTAGGTGAGAGTGCCTGTAGAGAACCTGCTGGTATAGAGATCTTCATGCTTAGGTACAAACCCACAAACCCATATCCTGGAATCTTTCACAGCAGCTGAAGCAAAGGCACTTTTTTTTGGTATTGCTATTTATACCATGCTGAAAGCCTAGTATCAGCAGGCCCAGCTTCTCTTAGCTAACCTGTCTCAAGAAACACACCTCTCTTATGCAAAATTTGGTCCCTTAAATTTGAACATCGCATTTTAGAGCCACTCTGTCTAAGAGAGGAAAAGGGATGCTACAGCAGCGGAACAAACAGGCAGGAAAATCACTACCTAAAAATATAGCAGGCCTGGACAGTAATTCTGATTTTCCAAAGCTGGCTGAAAGTACATCTGACTGCTGTGACTGTAATGAAATGACTACAAGGTGGAAGTGCAGGCATTTACTACCTTATATCTCAGCCCAGAATAAGACACCTAGATTAGACCGGAAAGAATATACAGCTACAGTGATTTAAATCAAGATTTTGTCTCTGTTTCAAGAGGTTGGAAAAAGATCTACAATATTTTCTAGAACAGATACAATACCGCTGGTGTCTGATAATTTCTATCTACAGATATCTGCAAAGAAGAGATCTAGGCAAGAATCCTCACTCTCAAATCAGTAAAGTGAGAGTTGATGTGGTTGTTTGAAACAATTATAGGAAAACAAACAAAATATTTTGCAGAGGATTGTGTTGTGGTACATCTGCTGTTGCTGAAACTCTTTCTTTTGGGAAGTAAGTTTAAAAAGAGAACTCAAATTTGTCCTTGGTCACTTCAAGACGGCATAAGAATGACAGAAATTACAGTTTTATACAGCAAAAGAGTCAACTGTGGATTAAAATGATCCCTAGGCCAGGCTACAAAGCAATTAAAGGCAGATCACATAAGGACCTAACTTACTAAAATATTTTGTTCACAGGAGACAGAAACAACCCAGAGCAGATGGTTTTGAATGGAAGGGAAAGCCAAAGCTTTTTAATCAAAACTCTCTCTTCTCCTGTTGTGTTTCCTGCTATTGCTGATAAGCTGTAACTGACTTTTGAACCATTTGTGATGAGATAATTAAAAACAGTGATAACCATTTAATGGTAAACTGGAAGTGATGCTGTGGCAATGCCCAGCTAACGCACATAGACAGCAGCAGCACCTGGCAATCCTGGTTCCAATTGTTGCCTGCCTTTGAAATGTCACCAGGAAAGATCTATGACAGCATCCCCACTACAGGCCATCAGTGCTTCCTGTTTGAGTTTTATTTAGCCTACTATGGGTTGATCAGTTCCCGATGAAGTTGAGGGCACTTTGAGGCCCCTTTGAACACTGAATTATCAAATGGAATTAGAGCCCCATTCAAAATTCACCTGTTTTTCATTTCATTAATGTGTGTGCCTATGTCTGGATCCATGACTTGTGCAGTCACTCATATTTTTTTTTCTCTTCATGCTGCCCCTTCCATGTGTTTACCTTCCAATTTCCTTGTCTCCTCTTCAGCTTATGGATCACCCAACTTCCATATGCTGATATTCATATTTGATTTCCTCTCTGCTTGGCCCCTCCCCAGCTATAGAAGTACCCACTGATGCCTGTTCCTCTGCTATCTCAGCTCTGTATGAAACCTTCCTCTCAGCTGCTAGCCTACAGCCATAGTCCCAGCCAACCACTCCCACTTCTGCCTACAGATCTCGGATTCCATCTTCAGAGTGGCCTTTATTGAATTTACTTCTTTTGCATATTTGCAGAAATTACTATTATCCTATGTTAATTAAGGCTGCAATCAACCCCCCTGTATTAGAAGCACACCTACATTTTAGGTTACACCAGTGCACTTACTCAGAAGAACAGAGTGATTTGGGCTTTGTCACCAGTATCTTAAAAAGAAGATACATGCAACCCCCCCCCACAACACGTACCTTGGCATTTTGAAGAGGAGGTTGGTAACTGGATGGCCGATAGTACCTCCTCTGAGTAGCATCAGTGTGAATGTCTCCAAGGAATAGCTCCTCCACAAGGTGGTCTAAATTGTGGTGCAGGTACTGCTTCTCCACTCGGATCAGCTGGAGTTCATGCATGGCAAAGTTCAGAGCTTTGGTGCATTCACAGCCGTTCTCTTCTCTCAGCAAATCATAGCTCACATCCTGCTCCCAGGGACTATCTTCTGGGATAAATCCAGGACACGTCTGGTTCACCAGCTCACTTAATTTTTTGGCTACAGCCTCGTTGTGGCAGATGATCTGTATGTTGCGGAGCTGGTAGTCGGCCTCGGTGCCGCCGCGGATGATCCAGGACGCCTGCCGGAGGCGTATTTTGCCTCGAATGACCAAGGTGTAGATGGGGTTCGTGCAGCGATTGCCGCCGTAATAGAACTGATAGGCCTTGAACGTGTTGTTGTGGTAGAACCTGTAAGATCTGGTGATGAACTCTGGGCCTGCTCTAACCTCGCAGCTGTGGGAGGAAAGGAAGTGTAGAAACAAAATTTTAGCAAGGTGGCACATCATGTATACTACAGGCAATGAGACCCCACATGGGTCCACAGAGACACCTGGGTGCTGATATCCCTTCAACAGAAATGGGAGTAAAATGGAACTAGGCATCTGTGGCCTGCTGATTATCCAACAATTCCCTCTGCTGCTATTAATACACTGCTTCATGGTGATCATATCTGTAGGCTTAAATACTTTGAATCGTGTTTTGCTTTTGCCTTTTGTCCAGGGACCACCATGTGACTCAATTTTCATTGAAAATAGTAGCAGCTTATTACACATCTATTGCTCTCTTTTGCACGGTAGATTTAGCAGAATGACTGATAACATCGGAAAGTGAAATGCAGTATGTCCAGGGAACAGCACAAAGAATTGGCTTATAAGCTGCTCTAGAAGCTTCTCTGTGTAACTCCATGATCTCTGGTCTGCTGTGGATATGCAGGATCATGTCCTGAGCTTTTCCACTCAAACATTCAACAGGGGTGGCAGTTAATACAAACTTCTGTTAATGCAAAACTTCTACTTGGCTTGAACTTGGACTTCGCAATATTCAGCTTTTGTGGGTTTTTTCTCTTTCTTCCCAATGTCACCTTAATTTTTTTTCCCTGAAAGTGTAAATGGCAGTTAAATTCCACTTCCTGTGGGAAGCCCTTCTATGCCTTCAAACTTGTTCTTGTCACCTCTACACTGCTTAACAGAAACAGAACTGTAGAATTGTTAAGGTCGGAAAAGACCTCTAAGACTATAGAGTCCAGCCATTTACCCAGCACCAGAATGTTCACCACTAAACCACTTCTCACGTGCCACATCCACACATCTTTTGAACACTTCCAGAGATGTTAACCTCACCACTTCCCCGAGCACCCTATTCCAATGTCTGACCACTCTTACAGTGAAGAAATTTTTCTTAATATCTAATCTAAACCTCCCCTGGTGTAACTTAAGACCATTTCCTCTCATCCTGAAATACACTCTTTTCTGTTAAAAAAACCCCAGTCTTTTCCACTACAAGCCATTTCCAATGAGCATGTGAATATTGCCTGCTGAGACACATAAAGCAAAACAGCTCTCTGAAATACAAGTCATCAGGTCTAAAGAGTAACAGGACTAGTGAAATACAGCTTCTTAATTTCTTTTGATGATAAAACCGGTGCTAGAATGCTCTGAAAACAAGAAGCCATTCAATGGATGTAACACATGGAGACCAATATAGTACAATGTTATGTTTGAATGAGCATCCATTTTGGCAGCTTGGTAGGTTCCTTCCTATTCAGAGAGATTTAAAGATATTTCACAGCATGCTCTTTAAAATCCAGACAATAAATTAATTCATCAAGACAGCTTTATAGTATGCTATTTTAATGTACATAATGCTGCTTCTTCTCCTTTTATGCATAAACATATAGAGAGCATCTGGAATTTAGAACATCACCATGCTAAAGAAACTATTTCTGATGTTGAAAGTGGGAATATTCATCCTTCCCTCTCTGCTTTTTTACCATCTTCTCTTCCCCATCCCTAGCATCTTGTTTTGTCTTTCCTTACCCAGTAGAGACCCAGTGGCCCTCAATATTGGGAGGCATCTGTACAGTGATCCGGGCTCCATTGTGAAGGTGTTTCAGCATATGATGGCACTGTGACTCCTTGAAAGCCCTCCAGGCACTCTTCTCCAAGGACCGAGGGTGGGACCTGCTGTCCGGGTGAAGAAGAGCAGAACCTTCTCCCAGCCCTGTGACAGAAAGTGTAAATTATGTCATGAGAATCTGCTGAGTAGGGCTTCAACGTGATAAAGGATATTGTGACCATCTTGTGTTGAAAGACACTTGTTCATATTGTTATGCATCTGGGCAAGTACTGTTTATATTTATTTTCTTACCTGAAAAAAAATCAATTATGGGGAGCTCTTCCTTTGTGTCACACCACAAATAATCCACTACATAAATTTGTTAAATAAACTGGGGAAAAGAGCTTAAACTTTGTTGTGTTTCCCACACCCAGGAGATGTGGCTCTGAAACTGAACTTTATAGACACCTCTGTAATCTCTGGTGAGGACAATCAAAAACTTAGACTTTCAAACTTTCAGAAAGCTGCATCCAGATCCAAACACAAACTTTGTGGTTTCAGCCCGCCTCTAATTTGAACGCTTCTATAATACACTTGCAAATAAAGACTACTCTTTAAAGTCAAGGGAAAACAGATATTAAAAGCAAAGCCTCTGCACACAGGAAGCCTCTGTGATGACTGAGGTGGTCAATTAAAGGCAGATCCTTCTATTTTTATTTTAAAGGGGAAAAGGAATTTCAAAAGCTAACTTTATCTCCAGCACACAGTAATTTTGGTTTCTAGCAATGTATACATACAAAATCCACCAGCATTCTCTCAACACAATATTAATTGAACAAAATGAATACATAACTTCAAAAGGAACGTGCCTTTACTCTTTTAGACACAGCCTGCTCTTAGCTATGTTGGAAAACATGGATCAAAAGAAAATTCCACATCTAGGGGTTAAAAGGTGACAAACATGAACCTTACATAATGTGTTGGAAACTGTATTACATTGCCAGAAGGAATTTGAGCACCAGAGGCTACAGAATGGATAAGGGGTGGGGTGAAGGGGCTGTTTGTGCGCCTGGGAAGTTGGAGCAGCCATCTCAGGAAAGGGATGTCTCACTGTAACATGCTTCCAGGGGCATGGTCTGGGATTTATTCCCATATTTTCTGCTGCCTTCTCAGTTGACCCGGGGCTGCTGGGGATCTCCAGTGAGAGACACTCAGTATAGGATCCTATGCTTTATGCCCCAGGCCTCATCTGACATTTGGGCACATGCCTGGTGTTAGGCAGATACTTTCATACGCCTTTCCCATTTCCCATTAAAAAAAAAAAAAATTCATTATGTTGGCTAGATCTTGGCTAGGTCTTAGATCTTCTGGAAGAAACTTGGGTAACACGTGGGAAAATGGCATTGCCAAAATTATAAATACATGCCAACCATTTAAAAACAGCAATTCCTCAGTTAAACAGAAGCAAAGTCTTGCTCAGGAGACAGGGTAAAAAATGACCAGAAAGAATACAATAAACACCTTAACCTAAACAGTGCTCACCATTGAACAACACCAGGATTTATGAGATTATTGAATACAACCTCACAAAATCTTTTCTGGAAAATTTGATAGCTTTGTTATGTTGCAGTTTACAAACAATTCTTCAATGTGAATGAGAATTTATAGCCTTGCTTTCTATAGGGTAATAAATACTACGGAGACTTTGATATTTGAGCATGCTGCCTGAGACGCCCTCACAAGAAGCCTGATTTTCAGGGGTTCAGTATTTCTCCCTTTCTGGAAGTCAGAAAGTTCTCAGGTATTTCTACATTGCTGAGCAGAGTCACTCATGCTAGCACCAAACAACTCCCATTCTGCAGCCAGAAATGATGTAGCCATGACAGGGTGATGCTCTGCTTGAACCCACTACATCTTTGGAGAGGCAGGATTGACTAGGTTGGGTCTGTGCTTCATGTCCATGCAAGACACATGGCAGAGGCTGTAGCCACCAGCGCTAACTTTCAACATGGTGTCTCCTGCAGGCAAATTATCTCACATTGAAAAAAGACTTTGAAAATTTGCATTTCCTTTTGAAGTCATTAAACATTTGAAATCTGCCATCACAAGGAGGTTTTGAAATTGTTCAACTGGCTATTTCCAAGGCATATTTATTGAACCACTTGCTGTTAAGCAGTTGTATTTTGCCTAGTTCATGCCATATGACTCATGAATACAGATGCATTTAGAGATGATTTATTCATTTAGACATACTTGGGGATTTAATTTCTTCAAGCAAAAATCCTTCTGTGGGAGAACACCATCTTGTATGTGCACATATCAAAGAAGAAAATGCAGTAACCACATCAGACATTCCCAATTATTCCCCGAAGGAAATAATGAAAAGGAGTTTTTGAAAAGGAGTCAAACTTTATGTGGTATTATACAATGTCTTTTCTTTGATACAGCTCAAAAGCAACTGTGTCTCAGCTCTCCATGTCACATGAAGGTAACCCTGTCTGCAACTTGCAAATGATAAACTACAACAAGGAAACAGAAGGGAGATTTGCATGGACAGCCCTAGAGGAAAGAGAGTATTTGTTTGGGACTCTATCCATCAAACTGTGACAAATAAAGGCAAGAACAAATTCAGGTAATCAAGAGAGGCACAAGAACATAATGAAGGCTGCAGTGACACTGGGAGAGATGCAGAAAACACATACATTCTGGGTTGGAAAAGACCTTAAAAATTATCCAGTTCGACTTCCCCCTGACCATGAGCAGGGACACCTTCCACAGGACCAGACTGGTTAAGGCCCCATCGAGCTTGGCCTCAAACACTTCCAGGGATGAGGCATCCACAACTTTCCTAGAAAACTTCTTCCACTGCCTCATCACCCTCACAGTAAACACTTTCTTCCTAAAGAAAGAAAGGATTAGATTTGGATCTAATCTAAACCTGCCCTCTTTCAGTTTAAAGCTGTTCCCCTTGTCCTATTACTACATGCCTCAGTAAAAACTCCCTCTCCAGCTCTCTTGCAGGATCTCCTTAGGTACTGGAAGGTGCTCTAAGGTCTCCTCAGAACCTTCTCTTCTCCAGGCTGAATAACTCCAGTTCTACCAGCTTGTTCCCACAGAAGAGGTGCTCCAGCCCTCTGAGCATCTTCGTGGCTTCCTCTGGACTCGCTCCAGCATGCCCATGTGCTTCTTATGCTGGGGACTGAACACAGTACTTGAAGTGGGATCTCACCAGAGCAGAGCAGAGCAGAGCAGAGCAGAGGGATAGAATCCCCTGCCTTGCCCTGCTGCCCACTCTGCTTTGGATGCAGCCTGGGATGTTTGGGTTTCTGGGCTCCGAGCACACACTGCTGGGTCATGTCGAGCTTCTCATCAACCAACACCTCCAAGTCTTTCTCCTTGGGGCTGCTCTCATAATGCCAGACAACATCACAGGACCAGAGTAACAGAATATGAGATACAGTATAAAATTAAGAGACAGCAATGGGACCTTTACTTGTGTTGGCCTTGCTGGAGCAAGGAAATACTTAATTTAGTGCAGACTTCTTCCTTACAAAGAAGTAATTTCAATACTTCTGTAGTTACTGACCTATGCCTGTAGATACAACTGCCATACAAAGGACATGTAACTTCCCTTTGCACCATCTGCAAGTCAAACACTGAGACCAGTGATACGCTTCCCACCCAGAGCAGTAAATCAAACACAATCTTCTGTGTTTTTCCTCACAGCAGGTGCTCAGAGGCAGTGCAGTGCCCCTCTGCTCCACCCTTGGCAGTGCACACGAGGTGTTCTGCAAAACTGAGGAACTGCAGGGATGATGTCACTTATTTTAAAAGATCCATTTGGCCATGTTACATGAGACATTGCTGGAAAGGCTCAAGGTTAAAACATGCATTCACAAACTGGGAAAAGAATTTCACCACTCTTCAGAAGCCCACTTTGGAGAGTAGATGCAGTTGCAACATAGTTGGAGCTATTAGTTTCATTCAGAGAGATCCAAGTCTGCTATTCTCTACAGCACTGACAGATGGTAGGTTTCAGTATCTCCCTGACTATCTCAGACTCAACTGGGAATGTTTCAGGCTCTCTCCTTGACTGACTTTTGTGTGTTATGAAGGAATATTACCCACTTGTTAAAAAACGTAAAATCAAAATCCACCCACTATGTTACTACTCAAAAGTGTGACAGACTTCAAACAAAAAAAACCCTCTTTGCACGAGATCAATAACAATAATATTGTGAAGCCTCTGGTTGGCTCTCGCTTTAGCTACACCACAACTAGAGGTCGTTATGATTGTATCCCCCACAACATGGCATTTGTTTTCACAAAGGAGCAAGTCCAAAAAGAAAAGGAAAAATCCACAATCCACCTGAAATACCAGGTGGCAAAACAAAAGCATTTTATGATGAACTGATATCCAGGTTCCCTTTCAAAATCAAGCCCTAGCAGTGACAAAGATTTATCCTGAAACTAATTGAATGTAGCACAAGAGGTCCTAGACCTCACTGGGGATCCCTGCCCAGACCCTCGGAGATCACACAGACCTTTGAGGGCCTGTGATCCCAGACCATGCTTTACAGGAGCAGGATCCAACATCCATCTGAGTGGGAAAGTGGAGGCCCGTACAGCTGCCACGCCTGACATGGATAGGAGCACGCACCACACCAGACAGAGGGCTTCAGGCTCTCATGTTCACCTATAAACCTGTATCTGATGTGGGAATAACCATTACAGATAAAAATAATTGTTAAGGGAAGATAGGTTACTTTCAAGTTTTTCAAAGATTTCTGCACATAGCTGCGAGTAAAATACAAATCTTAAGAGGGCAATCTGTTGGCAGCCCATTATGCAAACATGTTTCAAAAATGGTTATGACAAAGCTCTCTGCCAACATTTCTGCAAAAAACTGCAAGCTGCTAGAATTAATGTTTTGGTTTTCTGGAAAATAGCATGCAAATACTCTACAATTGCAACAAAGATAATAAGTAGAGTTGTGCTTGAACACAGATAGTTTTAATTTAATTTGTGCCTCAACACCCAGGCCAAACTCTGCTCACAGCTATGCCAGACTGCTAAAGTATAAGGCAAATAATCTTAAACTGTTTAGATTTTATCAGTTTAATGAATGTCTCTACCAGAATCTAAACCACAGCTTTGAACATGTCCAAGTGTAGCGCTTCAAACCAGTCTCAAAGCCACCAGGTGTTCAGCAGGTTCATCCTTTGCTGGACTGGGGAAAAGATGTTACCTCAAAGTAGGATTCAAACCTGGATTTAGACTGGGATTGGTCAGCAGGAACCACTTAACTTTTTTTTTTTTTTTTTAATTTAATTTCTAGTGATGTAAATACAGAAGAACATAATTTTATTATGAAGTAAAACAACCTCGAGTGATAGCGCAAGTTCAAAATAAGCAATGGCTTCATCTCTAAAAGAAGCTTTTTAACATTCATGCTTTACTCCTGCAGCAATCTCTTTTCAAGTTAGAACTTGTTTGAAACTGGAAAAACCTTACAACAGATAAAAGAATAATTGGCTGGATTAACTTTATAGCTTTCCTTATCTGGGCAGTTGCCCTGCACAATTAAATAAATAGACATTTGGATTATGCTCTTTCTTGATGTGGGATAGTGTCAGATAATGCCTATGACAGGCTTTTAGCTCCAGTGCAAGCTTACCTAATTGCCATGGAGAATATAATGTCCTGTTACCAAGCCACGAGCTGTGTTTACCAGTGTTTTCCCTGCACTTGAAACTTCAAAGAGTCCTCACAAGACTGGGGCCCAAATTAGCTACTACAAACAAAAGGGTTGGGAAAGGAAAGCCGGGTTTTATGGCCAGGGAAGCAGACAGGACAATGACTTCCTTTCACATGTATCTGTTGCCTCTCTTGTGCACACAGAGTTTCCAAGTGCAGCTTTCGAAGAGAGGCAAAATGAATGCTTCAGTGAGTGGAAAATCCTGAGGAGGGATCCAAAGCATGTTTACATGGGACAGCTAAAAACTAACCCCATCAAAGTTGACAGGACCAGCATGGAGGTCCCCTGTTACCCTACAGCTCGGTCCTTATTCAATGCTTCCTCCTGGAAGAGGTCAGAGAACCAAGTGTCAGGCATTTACACAGCCCATAACCTCTGCTTAGCTGAAGCTCTTAATTGGGATGGCTGCTCTTACCTGTGCAAGGTGAAATGGCATTGCCCAGAGTGAGGGTTTCTTTTGAAACCCTGAAGGGTTAAAGCCCATCTTCCTTCAGGGCAGTGGGAACTCTGCCCTTGACAGGAATGGGTGCAGTGCTGGGATGTCAGTGCAGTACAGTATCAGCGGTAGTTTGGCCTTGCCCTCTTTGCAAGAAACATCTGCTCTCTGTCAGAGACAACTGCTCCATCCTGTACCTACACCTTGGCACTGGGGTTTATTCATGCAGAACTGCCCCCAATGCCCCCGGGACTTGAGCCGGGGTAAAGACAGCGCTAAGCAAACTCATTACATATAATCCTACCCTCTATCAACCCCAAATAATCACCTCACTAATGAAATACCACTCTTGCCTCGAAGAGCTGAAGGAATTTGCTTCCTGTGTGGTTGAGGTTACTTTTGGGCCCCATCGTGTGCCAGCCTACTTTCTACAGACACCCTACAGAGCACAAAAAAATTGCCCTTTCTGTTGATGACCTCAACATCTTACCACTGGGTTAGCCCGCAGTCAAGCTACAAAAATCAGTGAAATGAAATTTACGCTAACAAAATTGTGAATAAAAATTAGTACGTCTTCTAACTCTCCCTGCAAATTCTCCCCAAGCCTTACACTAAGCCATGTGTCCTCCTGTCTTTTTATTGTCTTCCAGATTTTGAAATGCATTGTTTAACTGAGGAAAGAGATCACATATGTCTCTAGCACAGAGCACAATATATGTTCATTTTATGGCTATGGGTATTTATATCTCCTGATGCATTTACTTATTATTTTCCTGAAAAAGTTTTGAAATAAAACATTACTATGTAACCAATTTAAGCAACATTGACAGAACTTTTAAAAGAATAAACAGTTTTGCTATGTAAAGCCTATCAGTCTTGTTTTCATCATCTTTACTAGTACCATTTCCATGATGTTATCAACTAATTGTTTTAAAGTTTCAAACTCATTACTCTAACAGTAGCATAATCAGAAATACACTAAAGTTTTTTCTAGCATCTGTATTTATAAAAATTAAAAAAGATTATGTTTACAAAAGAAATTAGCCAAATTTGTTTTGAATCCACTTGACCGTAGCTCTTATTATTCAGGTTTTTTGGAGTTGAATGATCTTAGTGTTTGACATCTGAAACTTCCGTGGCTTTTTGTCTAAGCAAAGAAAACAGTGATAATGGACAACTTCCAGCTGCAAACCTTTTTTTTTTTTTTGGGTGACACTGTACATGTACAGGTTTTATTTTGATTAATGAAGACTAGTTTTTCCAAATTTCAACTCAGTGACGTTGAAGTAGGCATTTCTTAATTTAATGAAAGCAGAAGCTTTAGCCTTACAGGACATTTTAACTTGTGTCACAAAACTTCAAGCCTTAAAAATCCTCAACCACCCACCCACATTCACTCACTATTAACCCTTAAATTGCCATATGCAGCAGAAACGCAGAAAGAAAACACTGTATGCTGCAAAGAGGCTTAACACTGCAATCCTCTGGGATTCCTGGTTATTCTTACACATTAGCAATTCCGGATAGCCACTGATCGAAGGATGCTTCTACTGACTTTATGGCATGGATGGAAAAGCCCTAGACCAAGTAAAGGCAACAGAGTAAACACATTTCCAAGGGCTACATTTCAGTGCATTATATGCCACTGATATAATCTTCAAGTTTGTAATAGGGCAATAGTTTCCAAACTCCTGTAACTGATCCAAACTGTGAACTGCTAGACTGCCAAGGTGTTCGTCTTCATATACAAGGCAGTGAGTTGTATCTTTCTACAAGAACTTAGGTTTATGTTATTTGGTGAAATATAACTGCAGATGGAAGAAATGGATGCCTTTCCTTCATCATCCTCTTTTGGCAGCTGCTGTTTTGATCTGATCACTAGCCCTGATTTGTTTCCTGCTCCAGTCAGCATTCAGCTCTGCTCTGTAATTCCAAGCAGATGAGCCAGGGAGTCCAACCCTGCAATTACACCTCCTCTCTTTACCCTCTAACTTCAAGTCTCCCATTTCAACTTTTACATCTCAAATCACAGAGTTTAAAGAACACCTCTGGCGTCCTGTCAGGTCTGGCTCAGCTAAACATGTTTCTACGCTCTCCGGATCTCATAGTTGAGCTGCGAGAAGAGTATAAAACCCCCTCCTGGGGATCAGAGCCTCCTACTCTTTCTTTTTCTAAACAAAATATACCATCAGAAGCCCATGCTCTTTATTATTTATTAAATGCCATAGTGTGTGCTTAGCACTTGTACAAACACAGAGAGAGACAATCCCTGCTTCACAAAATCAACCCCAGGAATAGCTTTGAAATCCTTAACCCCAAGCTCACAGATCTCCCACTGAACCCATGTAGGTCACTTGCATTTTAACAGTTAAAAAAAAAAAAAAAATTCTCTTTCTACCACTAAGCATGGGGTCCTAAGAAATTTAACTGATGGACGCTGGGCGCTATAAAGGACTTGAGAATTAGGAACACTCTTCAAAATTACGCTGTAACCAAGTACCTTGAGTCACACTTTCAGAAGGATATCATACCCAGATTTTTCAAATCTGGCTGCCAAATGTTAGACATACCTAAGCAGCTCATTAAACGGCCCCTTTTCAGAAGTTTCTCTTGAAGAACACTGGCTTTCTGGAAAGACG
Organism: Sylvia atricapilla; assembly: GCF_009819655.1. Classification (NCBI taxonomy): domain Eukaryota; kingdom Metazoa; phylum Chordata; class Aves; order Passeriformes; family Sylviidae; genus Sylvia; species Sylvia atricapilla. The sequence goes on along the minus strand of NC_089140.1, from coordinate 101,062,802 downwards.
GGTTATCTGTTTAAGGGCCTACAAATGAATTTACAAGCTGAACTTTCAAGTTTAAATACGCTGACTTTTCTCACTAAAATTTTGCCTACTGAGCAGTTTCAGAGAGATGTCAGTCCAGGGTTAAACTGAGAGGCTGTCAAAGCAGGACTGTGTGTAATAACACCCAGAATTTTTGTGCTCTGCAGCAAAACAATTTTAGTTGGGCATAAGATCCAGTGCTGGCACACTTTGCTACCGAAGGCTTCCCAGATAACACCTCCACGGCAAAAAAACTTTTCCCGATAAGAGGAGGAACGCGGGCTCCGCAGGGTGTCTCGGCCAAACGCGCCGGAGTTCGGCGGCGCCAGCTCTTGCCCGGAGGTGATTACAGAAACTTCGTGCGAGGTGCCCGGACCAACCGCTCCATCCACGCAGTCCCAGGCTGAAACACGATCCGCCGACACACACCTGGGAGCGGGGCGCTTTCGGCGTGCTTTTCGGCTGCCGCTCCCACGCGTGCTGCGCAGGGCTGCCGCTAACACGGGGCTCAGGCAGAGCCAGCGAGGGCTGCCCGCTTCCCATCCTGTGCCAGACCTCCGTCCCGGGCAGGCGGGACTCAGCGCACCCACCCGCGCCCTCTGCCCCGCCAGAGAGCCTCTGGGGCCCCTTCGCACCGCAGCCGCTTTCGGGGGCACCCCGCGGGCCGGCAGCCGCGCCGGCCCCGCACTCACCGTGCAGCAGCAGGGCTGGGAACAGGTACCGCATGAGGCTGCCGTACGGGGCGGACATCTCCCCGGCTCGCAGCGCTCCTCGCCCGCTCCTGCGCTCCGGCCGCCGCCACTCCCGCCGCGCCGCCCGCGCCTCAGCGCCGCCGCGGGCAGCCCACGGGCCGGCGCTGGGGGGCAGGCGGCTGGCGGGCCGGGGGCCACGGGCACCCTCCGGGACCGCCGCCGCCGCTCCTCAGGGCTCCCGCCCCGCACGCCGCCCCCCCGGCGGGGCTCCGGCTCGGCCGCCGCCGCTCGGTGCCCGAGGATGCCTGCGCCGCTGCCGCCGCGTCCCCGCTCGTCTCCGCGCAGCGAAGCGACGGCTCCGCTTCATATTTCCCCTTCCAGCAGGAGGAGGAGGAGTGGCCGGGAGGTGGGGACTCCTCCCGGGGCGGGGAGGGGGCGGCCCCGCCGCCGGGCCGGCGGCGGCTCCGGACAGCGCTCCCGCGGCGGGGGAAGGGGCGCTCGGGACCCGCCGGCAGCATCGGCGGGGCGGGACGGGGCGGACGGCGCGCTGTGCGGGCACCGGGCACCTCGGGGCTTCGCCGTGCGGCGGCGGCGGCGGTGTGCTCGTGGCGGGCGCGGATCGCGGGCGCGGCCGGTCCGTCCTCCCGCGGCTGCGGGCACGGAGCTGCCGGCTGGGCTGCGCCTCCCGGGGCGGAATCTCTCTTCCCTGGGAGTGCGAAGCGGGACTTCGCTGTCGCGACCCGTAAGCTGAAAAGAAAGAAAGTTGGAGTGCGTCCTCTCTTCGAAAAGAAAACTCTGTGTGGTTACTGCTTTCCGTGTAAATCCGGCATTTTGTAAGCTAAAAATGCGTGTCAAGGATGCCCTTTGGTGCTGCGCTCTCCTGCACTCATTCCCCCATGTCTGTTCTTGATTAGTTTTGCTTTCTTCTCTAGTCCTAGGCCCTGGTCATGCAAACATGCGTGAACTTAAAGTACCTGTGAGTAACTCGTGCCTGAGTTTAATCACGGGACTTTTCATTTGTGATGTCCTCTGGATAGGGCCATCGTATTTTCCAGTTTGTGTTTGGTCTTGTGGGCTCAGCTGTAGGGCCTCATGGCGAAGAATGTGTAACAAATTTGAGGAAATGTTGAGAAGATCAACAAAACTATGTTTTGAACAGCTTAACTGAGCTACAGTGTTTACACGCTGCATGCTTAAAAAGAAACACAAACAATGTTGATTCCTTCCAAGTCCCTTGAGAGGGAAGAATAAGCTTAATCTTCCCCACTTCTATAGGGAGGAAACTGAGACAGAAGCACGTAAGTGGTGAGTCAGAGTCAGCGCTCCGGTGCCGTGGATTCCCAGGGTTACGCTTTCGCCTTCACACAAATGTCTTTCCAGCCGGAAAGGATGGTTTCCGGAGCACTTGGTGGCGGTCTGTACAAGCCTGTAGTGATCAGATATCCTCTCAATGACCTGGATAGACACGGACAGAGAAAAGCAACATCCTCCAAGAAACAGGTGTCTATGAACATGGTTTAGTAACACTGGGTAAGGCTGTAAAAATGGCTTTTCCCCACTTTGGTTGCTCATCATCTTCTGTAGTTGTCACAGAGGTGTTTGTCAGGCGAGCGTGTAAAGGGAGGTGACTCACACTGTAGATGCAGTGCATTTGGAAAAAGTGTTGTGTATCCAGGTCAAAATTCTGATTTTGCCACTTGTAACAATCCTACTATAGCAGGGACACCCAAGTAGTTTTTGTTTATCTGCAAGTTCAGTGAGTCAGATACAGTGAGCAAAGAAAATGACAATATCGACTCAAAATACAGTACAAGCATCTGCATTTTTGAATCTTGAGGACCTGTGATATACTTCCGATCTGTGTGGGCCAATTGCCTCTTCTAAGAGAAGTCCCTGTCAGGGTTATCAGTAATGTATGCTGGATGTGCAAACGGGTGTTAGAAGGAGAAAGGAAAGGTGATGTGTGTGGGAAAGCAGATTGCCCGTGTTGTTGGTTGACCAGCTTATTACTAAGGGTCCTGCCTGGTGGAAGAAGCCAACCTGAGGAGTCTCACATGTTTGGCATGCGTGTAGGCATGGCATGCAGGAAGTCTCCTAATGTAACTTCTGCTATCTACCTGAATATAAAAGGCAGGCCAGTGTCACTGTGAGCAGTAATGAAGGATTAGGCGTTTTGAATATAATTTTATAAAAGCAGCAACATCCAAAAGGAGAGGCTTCTCATAGGCACAACCTGTTCTACCAGCCCCAGATCGAGCAACATAATAATTTGCAAAAAGATGAGGCTGAGAATTGCCTGCAAAAAATTATTTCTTACAAAAGGCAGTTATCCCAGAAGGTCATGGTTTCTCCCCTGGGAAGTGACAGCCCCCTATGGCAGCATCACAAACAGCTTTTCTTAAGAGGAAAGGGCAATGCCTTTACTGCTCCACTGGACAACTTTGTAAATTAGGTTCTGCTTGTGATTTACTATCAGTGCAGCTTCAGATGTGGTAATGGAATAAAATGAAATCAATACCCAGTGGGTTCAGACATGGGAGAACTTGCAAAAACAGCACAAACTACACTTTGTTTTTTCGTGTCTTTTCTTTTTTCCTTAATTTTTTTCTCATTTTAAGGTTATGAGTTTTGTCAGCCTGATGCATGTTATTTTTCTTTAAATATACCCAGTCCTACTTGTTTCATTGCCGTGTCCCTCCTCAAAGTGTGCTGTAATGGGAAGCAGCGACAAATAACAGCTCTCTGCACTTTGATCTAGGCAGCATGTCACATCAGTACTCATTAAAAATGGCATTAACCAATCCAACCATGACTTTCTGAACTGGAGTTCCTGGGGTGTATACCCAATTTAGGTATAATGTAATATCTTTCACAAAGGCATCTCTCATACATATTCTCAAAAATACCATAGAGGTCAAAGCATTTCAAAAAAGGAAGTCGTCAGCAGAAGTTTGCACAGAAAGGAGCTGTTTTGAAGGAAAAAAAAAAAATCAAACCCCAAACCTGATGGGAAATGTACTTTGTGGCTGAGCCCTCTGCAAAAAAAGTATTAAAATAGGAGGAAAACTAACTTGTTGGACTTGTTGTGTGACACTTCAAAGATCTAGGCATAGCAGCATAGCACTTGTCTAGGTAAAGTGCCGACTGGCTGGCTGGCTGCCAATGCCAATCTGGTGGTGAAAGGTACTTAAAAGAGGGAGAGGATGGGAAAGAATGGAGGCAGCCAGTGTGTGGGACACTTTATGCTATGGAGAAGAATAGGATGGGGCAGCACAGCTAGGATTTGCTAATGGCTATATTATGTTTTTAGAAAGAAGGGACGTAAAGATTTATTGGAAAGGAGTGGAGTGACTAATTCACAAAGAATCAAGTGTCTGTCAGATTTCTGTGAATTGCCCATGGCGAATTAATCAAAATAAGTAGAGAGAAGTTTTTCTACACATCCAGCTTGAGCTAGAATCCACAAGATGAGCCTGGAGCCTGTTTGATACAGACAAATATTCACTATGTGGCTTCTTATTTTGGCTTCAGCTGCTTGAGGAAGAAGCTAATCTGTTTAACGATGTAAAATAAGTGGTAATTGGTTTTTTCTTCTTTCAATCTGAACTGTAAATGCCATAGTTTATGTGGTATAGCAGAAGTGGGGTTTATCCATTACTTCCTCAATCAGTTTTAAATATTCAGAATAAGGTGTTTAAGCTGCTGATTTTTTTTTCTTATTCTTTGTTAAAAGAGTAATTGAAAGAACCACTGGCAATATTTCCTGAATGTTTGGCTTCCAAACTGTGCAGATAATTGACCTTCCCTTACCAGAGATTTGATCTTCAGTGAAGCTACTGAAGCCAGTGGAATTTTATGATTGTTTTAAGGAATGCTGAATATGGGTTTAGTTTTGTCAAACTTGTTACCTGTGGTAAGCTGTCCTGGAAACTATGACTCTGAGGTGGAGCAGATTACCACAGAGGTCTATCCTTTATTGCTCTTCCTAGATAACAAGTCTGATAAGTGTGTTTTGGAAATGAATTTATTTTAGTCATCTAAGACACAATGCACATGTTGAAGTCCTGTTATCTGGAAAAAAGCACAGAAAGTATAGACCAAGCATACTAAAATGAAATTATTGTGGCCATTGTTGATAGGCTCTTTTCTCTCTCTTTTCTTCAGATACACAAAGAGTTGTGCATGCACGTAAAAACACAGAGCCCATCTGCTAGAACTGACTTGATGGTTTCACGAAAATTAGGTTGGTTCTCTGAATATGGTTTGTTTAGTTTTTCTAGAATGGTTAAAGAAGTAGGTGGAAATAAAGATATAAAATGATGCAAGAGTAGGCCCTGCAGAGCTTGGGGCATCCCAGACAAAAAAAAAAAAAAAAAAAAAAAAAAAAAAAAAAAAAAAAAAAAAAATCAAAAATGTGAGGAGCTCAAACATAGCAAATGGCTTTTCATAAAATAAGCTCTTTCCTTCTTGTTTCCCCACTTGCTTCTGGCATTTAAAATGTGGTTTTGTTTTGGTTATTCAGAGGCAAAGAGAAACTCTCTGTGTAGAATTACTTTACTACAATCACGAGTTTCATGGTGCTGTTGCTGCAACCAGAGCTTGACGGCCAGATCCAGCTCTCAGTGAGCTTGGCTTAGATCTTTTCATTGACCAGAGTGAGGGATGGATCAGGCCTTGAGTGAGGCTGTTGGAAACACCACCTGGAACAGCCAGTGCTCATATGTTGGTAACATTCATCTGGAAGCACAGCAAACAGGGGCCAAAGGTATTTCTTCACCCAGCATATAGGCAGCCATCCTAACCCTCCGCAGCACTGCCACCCATTCATGGCACTCAAATACCATGAAAATGGGTGTGGTAAAAATGTCTTCACAAATGTTGTTTAAACCTCCTGTTGTTTGTGCAGTGGCTTGGTGATATTGTGACTTAAGAAAAAAAAAAACAAAACAAAACACCTCAAACAGCTAAACCATTGATTGAAAATCTGTTGCAATCTGGACAAAAAATGCCTTTCTTGTATCTTCTTTCTCTGAAGAGCCATGGAAAAGGTCAAAGAAATAATGATTTTGATTGCTGAAGGCAAAGGAAAACTCCTGGAAAAATTTAAATGCATGTAGAATATTGTTCATTACTGCTTATATTTTGTCATTCTGAAATTGAACTTTGATTTTGATTAATTTCAGAGAGATAATTGAAGTTCTGGCAATTATTTATAAACTATCTAGAGAAACAGGTTTCATTCCCAAACTGAAAAATGGAGTAATGTGATCTGACAAACTTGTGTTTAAAAGTCTCAAGTAGCATCTAAAGCACCTGGGAGCTACTTTCTTAGTTTTTATTCTTCTTGTAGCCCTTTTGGGGCCAATGCTTCTCCAGGTTAATAATGTCTTTTGGGAGATGGGATTTGCATCCATTACAGAGCACTGCTCGTGGTCTTCATTTCACTTGGCAAACTTTTGCAGCAAGGGATGGACAAAGAGTAGGAAACTGAACCTGTTCCAGGCAGCCCTGTTAAAAATAGAGCTGTTCCCTAGTGAGGGGAGGAGGAAGCCCTCTTGCCCTTCTGACCACATCTGAGCCAAGTGGCCAGCTGGACTGGGTGGAACATGAGTGTTGCCTTGAGGGAGCAGGTGGGATATTTTCTTTGTCGTTTTGTTCAGTGTTTGTATTTGGTGATGGGACTCTTGCAATGTGCCTTATATACAGAAATGGCCAAACAGAAATTGAAAGTATGACTCTGTTTTCAGTGCCCCTGGGTTTTTGTAGCAGCCCTTTGGTAGGCTTGTATCCAGTCCCATTCTTGTGCTAAAGTTGGTTATTTCTTAGTGTGATGTTACAGCAGCCACTTTCAATCTTGATCTTGCATTGCGGGTCTGACAGTCCTGGTGTTCTGCAGATATCTCAAACGTACCCATGCTGCAGCTTTGTTCATTCTAAAGCTGACTTTTGTTCAAAGCATTCACTGAATTTTAGACTTAGGCTCTCAAAACCACTCATATGTTCAAGCACAAGTGCATTTTATCAAAGCTCCTTCCCAAAGGGGGCTAACCAACACTTTCAGCAATGACATACTGGAGGTGTCAGCATGGCCACCAAGGGCACAGTTGACTACAAAGAAATTAGAAGCATTTGTTTTCCCAAGTAGTTTGGAAGTAAGGAGGAGGAAAAGAAGTAAGCAATAAGAAGTCTTGGAGAGTTATGATTTCTAATCTCGGCCGCTGATGTGGAACAGAGGCCTGGGGCAAGCCTCTGCTCTGGTTTGGTGGGCAAAACCAGTGCAAGACATTTGGTTTCTCAGGGTCTCAGTTTTCCTAACAGTGGGGAAAAGGGACTAATCTGTGAATATCGTCATGAATTAAAAGGAATGTTTGTACAGTAAGAACTGTTATTTAGGGTGGGAGCTCACACACAGATAGAATGGTATTAATATGGCCTTCAGTAAGAAATATCACAGAATGGTTGAGGTTGGAAAGGACCTCTACTGTTCCTCTGGTCCAGCCTCTCTGGACCAGAGGACAAACAGGGACACCCAGGGCCAGTTGCCCAAGACTGTGTCCAGATGGCTTTTGAGTATCTCCAAGGTGGGTGACTCCATAACCTATAGAGGACAGCCTGGATATACATTGTCTCAGGGTATTTCAAATCAATTGCAGTAAGTTTTGAATTCCTTCCATCATTTCCATCTATTTACCAATGTAAAATGTGTGTTACATACATATATTTATACATACAGTATGTATATATGTATATATACAGTACATATGCAGTATGTATATATGTATAAAATATGTGTATTTTCTATATACATAAAGTCTTTGAAACATCTGGGTAGTGCATTATCCGCACATATGTGCTTCAAGTCCATATGCAGCCAGCCAGCTTGCTGACTGCCTGAATTAAACTGCAGCCTTCCCAGACAATTCTGTCTGCAGCTGTAATCTGTTCTATAGGTTACCTAAAAGCTTCCAGGTTCTGTAGAAAAACTCTTTATCTGCTAAGAAAATGTTACCTGTGACTTCTTGGAGAGAAGCTCCAAGTTTCTCAGAGCAGTGGCTAAATTACAGTTTAAGGTAATAAAAACAGAAGAAGGAAAGGCACCAACCAGATGAATTCTGGCTGATTTCTTTCCTCTCCTGTGTCTGTGCTTGGTACAAGAAGTAGAAAGATAGCAGCCAGGGTTTTGTAAGACAGGTCTGTGTTTTCTGTGTCTGATGCTATTTTGGGTCTAAAAAATAGTGAGCAAGTAGCTGCTCTGAGTAACAGAGGGTTGCTCTGTCCCCTTTTGTGTCTTTGCCTCTCACAGGCAACTGTGCCAAGCAGTTGCATGGTCTCTGTGTCCAGAGGATCAGAGAACCACAGAATCAATTAGGTTGGAAAAGACCTCTGAGATCACTGCGTCCAACTTTTGACCCATCATTACCTTGCAATTAGACCATGGCACCGAACGCCGCGTCCAGGTTGTGCCTTGAATACTTACAGGGGCTATGACTCCACCACCCCCCATTCCAATGCTCTAGCAACCTTCTCCATGAGTGAGATCTTCCTGATGTCTGACCTGAAGCTTCCCTGGTGCAGGATGAGGCTGTGTATGTCCTCTCACCCTGTCTCTGGTTGCCTGGGAGAAGAGGCTGATCCCCACCTGGCTACATCCTCCTCTCAGATAATTGTAGAGAGAGGTGTGGTCTTCCCTGAGCCTTGTCTTCTCCTGGCTCAAAACTCCATCTCTCCAGACCCTTCACCAGCTTCTCTGGATGTGCACCAGCACCTCAGTGTTGTATTGGAGGGCCTGGAACCAGACACAAAACTTGAGGTGTGGCCTCACCAGGGCTGAGAACACAGGGACAATCACTGCCCTGGCCATACCTCCTCACTCCTCTCCTGGCTTTTATGCTTGGACGAAGTTGCAATTATCTTGTGGCAAACAGCACACAGAGGTACCTTTTCTTCCTGCAATGGGAGGAATAACAGCAGGACAGATGCCCTTTATCCCATCCACTGTTTGTGGTCCTGGGAGTTCTAGCACCCTGTTCCCAGCCCTCCTTTCAGCCCCTTCCCTTTGCACTGTTCCTGGCCTTGCACCAGCAGGAACCATGGACCTGTGGAGAGTTATAAAACACACCTGGCAAAAGGGGCATACCCCTGCATTGCCTAGTGTGATATGGGGCTGCATGTGGGATGCTCCAGGAGGGAAACAAAGAGCAAAGATGTGGACCATGGAGTAAGTAGCCAAGGTGTGCTGACCCTTGCATTGCTGTTTCTCTGTCAGACACATGTGTGCACAAATAAACACCCCATGTACAGGTGACCTGTGGAACTGTTTTTCCCATCGGAATAATTGCAGCTACTCCAATTATAACCACACGTGTGTGCAACTTACTCCTGGCAGATAATTTAGTGATTGTAAAGCTATCAAGTTACTAAAAATATCCCCTTCAGCCCACTCTTTAATTACAGAACTGTTTCCCATCACATTACAGGATGAAAAAGTACATTTGGTAGTAATTGTCTGACATGAAGGCATCAACACACAGAGTTCTCTGCTCATCATGCAAGTGTGGTAAACTCCCTGAGATATTTTTAAACGAGACTTTTACAGAGGTTGCCTCCATTGTGAATCAACAGGCAGACAGCTGCTGCTGCTTTCACTTTGTTCTCTCCCAGATCTGGAGGAAGCTGATGTGGTCAAAGCGAGCAGCCGGTCGGTGAGTCTGCATTGATGCATGTCTTGGGAGTAAAATTTTCTTCTGAGCATTGTTGTGTGTGGATAGGAGCAAGCTGCCTGTGGTGAATGGAATTGTTTGGAAGGAAGAAGAAGGGATAGTTCATATCCATACACATCTCGTGGATTTTCATTCTTCCAGAGGGGGCACAGAGGGACACACGCAGTGAATGGGAGCTGACATTTCACTTAAAAGGTGTAAAACAAAATGTCTTCCTCTAGCTACTGCCTATTTGTATAATTGTATATTATGAATGTAGACAGTAACATGACTACTGGTTTCTGGCAATGCCACAGGGCCCGCATTCCTATGGGCTAACACCTCCAAGGAATATGGGAGGAGAGGAAAAGGAGTACAGATGGGTGGATGTAAAGGGCCCTCTGCAGTGTGCTCCACTACTCTCAGGCTCTCTCTCACTTGAACATTGAGGCTGGGAAACCAAGAACTTGAAAGAACCTAATTTGATTGCTTACATGCTTTCTTTCATGGTTGGCCATTACCAAACCATTGTTACTCGCTTTGTTGCTGTCTGACATGAGTCTGTAGCTACTTATGAACTTCCCAAGCCTTATTTGATGTGCTTATGCTTGGTTTTGGGCATCTTAACAGTGTAGGAGCTTGCTCTGCAGAGCTGTGCATTCCTTATTCACTGGCGAAACGCCCTAGATATAAGCACTGGGAATGGTTCCTAGTGTGATAAGCACTTGTGCTGCCCAAGGTTTAAGGCCTTTTAATAAATACCTACTTTATTCTCTTAGCTCTGTCTTGTCTCTGTTCCAGGTCAGCCTTCCCAAGGCATCAGTTCAGCTCGTATCCCGGGGACAAATAGTTGCATGGCAGTCCTCAAATAAAGAAGGACAATTAGCCTACGTTTTGCCAACATAGATGACCTACTGTGCTCCCTCCCAAACTTACCCACTTTGTGATTCTTTGATGATGACAATATTTATCCTTTTACTTGTTACATTTTTTCAATTTCCCAGCAAACCTCTATCACCAAGTACCAGGGTGTTCCAGGTTTTGTCCAAGTTTATACTGTTCAGAAGTTTTCTACTGCAGTTACTGGGAGTTTTGCCTCTGATTTCAACAGAAGTGGGGTAGGTTGTAGGGCTAGTGACAAACCCTTTATAGTTCAGTCTGAGAGCAAGTGCAAACAACTAGAAGAAATCTCTTAATAATTTGCATGTTGAAACTTACATTGCATAAATGTGCCATTAATATCATTAATATCTTCCTGGAGATAAGATGCAATGAACTTCTTTGAAGATGAATTGCTCAACTCACCCTTGGCATGACTTCAGTGGTATCTCACCCACTTCTGACAGTGATTGATTTCGTCTGGAGCACTTTCCTCTGGGAGTCCAAGATGTCTATCTTTTCAAATCCGCACAACCTAACATCAGAGAACTCAGAAGCAGGACTCTCAAGTTCCAGTACTAGCTCAGCCATGAACTGGCATTATGCTGGTTATCTCATTTAATTTCTGTGGGCCTTGCCTTAATCATAAATCTCATAGGCATACTTATTTCTTGCAAAATTTATCAGAATCTCACTTTGAAAGGTGTACTCATGAAAAATTTAAATATCCACAAATTAAATGCTTCTAAAATAATTTGCAAGCTGAGAAGGAGATGCATTCCCACAAAAAGGAAAGGAGGAAATGTTCCCTGAGGCTACTGTATAAATTTTTGGTCGTGTCTAAAATGGTAGAATAGCAAAGAAATATTCTTGGTGTGTTTGTTTGCAATGGAAAGGAGGCCCTGTTCTCAGCTTTCTCTGTTGTTGTATTGGTGCTTATCTGTGTATATGAAAGTTAAAAGCATTACTGCTGTAGCAGTAAAAGTGGCAACAGTCCAGGCTTGAGCATGAGTTGTGATGGGCTGCATTTAAAATTTGCGACATTTTACATGGGATGAAAAATTCTTTATGCAAATGTTAGTTTTAGAAAACAATGTCAACATTGTAATTCTTTATGTTAGGTGAACAACTGGGTTTCTTCAACCCACTTTTATGCCTCCTTGATGCTGATTCTGATCTGGTTTGGGTCTGCAGTGGCTTTAAGTGTTTGTTTTCAAAGTCCGAAGTTTTAATGTTTTGGAGGCTTTGCCTCTTGCCTCCAAGAAGGTATGAATGAGAGTGGGAACGGGCACATTTCCATAGTCTAAGTGTCAAGGAAATTTGCGTGTATTGCAGCAGTGCAACATGCCCTTTAGGAGTGGAGTCCTTTGCTTTTGTGCCTCCTCCCTTTTCATACCTTGAATTTATGTTGTAGGTACTCAGGCTCCTTTTTCTTTCTGTGATGGTAACACCAAGGGACTTGTGATCTAACCTGACCTCTTACTTAACAGAAGAGCTTTATTTAATAGTGCAGTCACTTGCTGCTGAAGTAGAAAGAACCATTACTTGTCTAAACAGTCTCAGACACTTGGACACAGCAAAGACAGTTCAAAACATCCACAGGCAAAAAAAAAAAAAATTATTATAATGACAGAGGGTGTGGCACCTCAGAGATATGGTGGCATTTAACACTTAGAGAGATCTGTTAACAAGAGAAGTTTTATGTGCTGTTTGTAAAGAAATATTTATCTGCTGGTGAAGGACACTTAATAAATAGCTGCAGCTGAAGAAATGCTAGGTAGAATGGGATACAGTTTATCATACAAACTACACTATATTCTCCTGTTACTATTTCTCTGCTGCATGTGAACATTAGTGTTAAAATACTTAAGGTATATTTTAGGGTCTACTCATATGTATATACACAGACACATATATATATATATATATATATATATATACATACATACCTACAAACACACATATATATGTGTCTATGCCAAATCCTTTTATGTCTGAACTGTAGATTGTGTCACAAGATTAAACAGCTTGTTTTTGTAAAAGTAAAATAAAACATCTGTTTGGAAAGGCCCTGGCATTGTAAGAAATTTTTTGCAGGCTGGATCTGCATTCAATGAACATTAACCCACATAAGTTTTTGTAATTATTTCAACTCAAATAATCTTATCACATACATTCAGAAATTGAAGCTAAAAGATCTGTTGAACTTAAGCAAAGGCTTCTCCTGAATTGCAGTTGTTAAGTTTATATAGCTTTTTCTATGGTAGTCTGTTGTTTTCACTGGCATCTAATTTTCTGGGCTGGTTTAGTCAGCTCCCTACTTTAAGGTGAAATATGTTTTTCAATGATTTAAGCAAGAAGTAATTAGTTTTTCACCGTGTCTGTGAAATGCAAGAGAGAAATTTTGCCTTACTTACAAAAAAATCCTGCCTGTGAAGCTACTGCAGAGGCCTGGGGATAAAGCAGGGGACCTGGGGATCACAGTTCTTCTTATACAATCAAGCATCTTTAAGAAATATTTATTAAGCATACAGAAAAAATGTGACTCCATCTGAGGAATTAAAATTAGTGAGCATTTAAAAATCTACATTATTTATCTCAGGTCTTACAGTCAGGTCTTGGTACCCAGCTTTCTGGGATGCTCAGCAGTGTTTTGTCTACAAGACATCCTTGTTTCTCAGACTGAAATGATTCCAGATTCTGCTCAGTTCTGTTTCCTGGTGAGCAGAGGATATATTTACCCATCTGGGACAATCCCTTTATGATCTACCAGGGAAAAACACATTGTAATTGCTGTGCTTTCTTACTGCTGTTGATACAGATTGGCTGCCTGATGTACTGCTCAGCAGCAGTGGAACAGCACAGCGGGTGGAGGCCTGCTTCTCCTCTGGAAATCAGATCACTTCATGTTGCACCATAATTTCTCAGTCCTTTCTGTATTCCCCTCAGATAAGATAGCTCAGATTTGGATGCTTGCTGTGGGGGCAGGACAAGGACAAAGAAAACTGTTGTCTTTTCATCAACATACTACAATCTGTGTCAGAGCAAAGAAATGTGGGCTCTGAAAAGGAAAGATTTTTACTTTTTCTACTTACAGAGTAGAAATGAAAGCAGAAAAAACAGCAAATTGCAGTTGTGAAAAATGTCATAGCTTTCCAGCTATAACTGTCCCTCGGTAAAATGCACAAACTGGGAAGCGTGAGTGATTCAGCTGTGTGGGCATTCCAGCGTGGAGCAGGCTGGGTGTCAATGCTGTGTGATTTCCCTTTTGCAAATGAGCTCAGTGGGTGAAGGGGGTCTTGCAGCCATTCCCACTCCTTTTGCATGGTTTCTTGCATCCTATCTTGGGGCTTTGGAGAGATCATAATTTATAAGCACCTCTGAGTTCTTAGTGGTCTCATGTGATTTTTGGAGTAGGGCTGTTCAGTCTGCCACACAAGGCTGTGGATGCAATTATGTTGGATCAGGTCCTGGACCTTGTAGATGTACAGATAAAGACAAAACCAACACAAATAGAAGCTTTCAGAAGAGCAGAGGTCTAAATGCATGCCATACTGGTCTACACATGCAGGTGGGGGTCTTTTAACATCATTGTGCATCCAAATAATTGCACTAGGCTTCCAGTGCTTGCCCTCCTATCCCTATTCTCATGTTCCCTCAACCACACAGACTAAACAATCAAAGCATATAACTGCTGTTCTTCAGTTTTAGGCCCCCTTCTTTACCATATGCTTTGTGTTTTGGTTAGGTGACTGGCTAAGACTTTAGAGGCTGCTTATTAGTATCCATGTAGACGTAATTTAACTGTCTTTTATTCCAGTCATGCTTTTATAAAAAAATTTAAAAGATAGTGGTACAATACTAAAAGGAAACAAAGAAAAAGAATTTAACGCATGATCCTTTCCAGAAAAGACAAATTATCCTATGAAATGATGGACCACTGGGCAAAATAAATCAGGCTAATAAAGAATAAGAACTAAAAAATAGAACCAATTACTAATAAGTGTCAGTGTCCAACAAATAGTAATCTACAGACTAGGCACCACAGACAAAGTTTAGGCTCCATTCTTGCATGTTCTTTTGTTCCCGAATAATCTAATTTATTTATGAGAATTGTCTATAACTGTGACTGGAGGATGTGGTTCTACAACTCTGCTCCTTGGAATAAAATGATGTATCCATTTCACTGTTAGAGCTGTAGGTTAATGGCACTAAAGCACTGAACTAAATTCAATCAGATTAAAATGTTCTCGTAATAACCTTAAGGCGTAGGTAAGCCTTATCGTGTACATTCAGGAAAAGATGAGACACACCATAAATTTTCATGCACGTACTCTGTAGGCCAGGCAGCTAAATTAATTTTGAGTGAGGTCTGTTGCCTGTCTTTGTTAAGTGTATTGGATCCAACAGTGGGGCACACGTGCTTTTAATGCGGAATGAAGCAAGATCCCATGTCCACAGAGTTTGTTTCTGATGAAATCTCATCTTATACGTTTGTAAACATTGCTGTTTCTCTCCTGGAAGCTCCTAGCGCTGTGCATAATTTCATCAATTTCTCGTGTAACCATTTCTGACACAGCACGTACTTGGGCATGCAGCACACGCACACAGAGCGTTCAGCGAGGCCAGCAGCAGCCGTGCTCTCACGAAAGGAGGGATTTGCTTTTGCTAATAGGGACTTGGGGCTGTGCAGTGGCCAGCTTGCATGGAAGGGGCAGAGCTGTGCCTCTTGGTAGGATACAGGCTGTCCCCTCGGGGCACCCTCCTGGGGCTGCCTGTTCCTCCTCTGTGGCTGCTGGCACCTCTGGGACCAGGACTACCCTGCCCTCATGGTGAGAGCTGGGAAGTTTGGTCCAGCCTTCCTGGAGATGGGGTCTGTAATTTAACAAACAGGACCTGAGAGAATTAAGCTGGATTTTCTGGTTTTGTGTTCTTGTTTCCATCTGGGAGAGCAGTTGCTTCTTCTGGCCAGCACAAGCTGCTCTCTGGTGATCCTGACCAGGGAACTGATCTGCCCAAGAACAAGCACTCCTCAGCCCAGGCACTCTTTAGCATGAGGAGATCATGCTCACACCAGTGTAGTGGTAGGAAGGACTGGCCAAGGATTAGGTGGTATCCCAAGGGACATGCAACTTGGGGAGAAAGAAGAGGGATACTGAGCATCATGAGTCTTGGAGCACAAGGAGTTCTAGTGAAATGGGCTTAGAGTGCATCATCATATCAGTTAAGTTTTAAACAATTTTTGTTTGACACCTTTGTTGTCTCGTCAGTTTTTCAGATTTGAGTATAGAAAGGTAAAAATATTGATTGTATTTTTAATCTTTATTTTGGTCACCTTTTTCTTTTCCGTGCAAAGAAAAACATAAATAAAGGCAACAAGGAGAGGATCAGGACTTTTCTTGTGCCTTTGAAGTAGCAAATTGTCAAAGCAATTGCTTTTAAAAAGCAATAAAAAAAGGAATCAGTTGGGATTGTTTAAAAAACAAAATCATCAAAACTCTCTGTTTACAAAAATCACGTTTTTTTGATTGAAGAAAACTCTGTTTAATTGAAAAAATGCCTGCCATCACGTTGACTGAATTATACAATGCTTTGGTGACAGTTGCAGAAATGAAACACATAAAATTTAGTTTTTCATGTCAAGCAGGCCACGTTGTCCCATACTTTTCCAAGAAGAGCTAATTTTTAGTGCAGGATGTCTCACTAGCATGAAAGGCCTATTTTGAGAGTCTTTTGAAAAGTTGACATTTGGAACGAGTCCAGGATAAGTGTTACTGACCCTTTTAAAGCTGAATATTTATTAAAAAAGCCCAGAGGATTTTTAGCTTGACCCTGTCAAATTTAGCAACAAGGATTTTTGTTGGTTGTGCTGTTGTTGCTGCATTGGTGTTTTTGCTTTCAGTGTGTATAAATAAATTTAAAAGTATCTTTTTTGAACAAATAGTGGAATGTTTGCCTGTAAGTAAACATGACAAAATGTTCACAAGCCCTGATTTTTTAATCACAGTTGGACAAGCATGAAAATACCATACTTCATCTTGACAATCAAGTATATTTATATGTTTCCTCCATAATATCTCAAGCTTTCTCTGAACTAAAATTTTTAATGGCTTTTCTTTACCTTGGGGGACAAGATAATCCAATGTAGCTATTGAAATATCATATAGGCATTTATAATGTGTATCAGTAAAGCCAGATTATTTTATGGTGGTTTTTTTTTTGCTTGTTTCAGTTTTCTGTGTTGTTAATTTGGGTTTTCTTTTTTGTTTGTTTGTTTTGTTTTTGTTTTTGTTTTTTGGGTTTTTTTTGTTTTAAAAGTTGAAATATTTTGCTTTGACTTCAGATTTACAGATCGGGTTCAGACCAACCTATCCCTTGGTCATTCCCTGACAAGTCATGCTGATTAAGTGCCCAAAGCATGGGGCATCAGGTGCTCTGTGTATCAATTTATCCATTTTCTTTACGCCATCTGTACTTTGCAATGTAAATGCTGAAGTTTGTCATGCAACTTGTGCAGTTTCCCTTGACATTATTGCAGTTGTGTTTCCTTGTAATTTGCTGCGATATTCGTCAGATGACTCCAGAGAAGATTTATCTCCAGAAAGCTCCTCTTCTGTGGCAAAGAGGAAAGACTGAAATGTTGCAAGCAGGGTGCCGAAAGCAAGGTGTTCTGATGAGAAGAGGGTTGTCAGGTAACTTGGATATGAGATGGTTTAGATGCTGACAAAAATCTGTCAGTAGAAGTGGTTTTCAGCATCAGAGATAGAAAATAGGAGTGTAGGATTGGCAGTGCTACTCAGACCAGACACCCATCCAACCTAGGATCCTTTCTCCAGTGTTGGTGAGCCGTGGATGGCTAACTAAAATAAGAACAGGGCTTAGTGAGCAGTACTAGCCTGGTGTACTCTCCTGCCAGCCAGCAATCTGGGGCTCAAACTCCTCTGAGCAGGAAGTTTCATCTGTAAAATGCAGCAGTCCCCTCCAAACCTTTGTTCTGTGAATCTGTCTGGATGTTTTCTGAAACTGCTGGTATCCACAGCATCCTGAGGCAAAGTTTAATGCAGAGTTTAATGACTCTGTTTAATGTGAAGAGCCTCTGCCTTTCCTTTGTTTTCCACCTGCTACCTCCTCTCTTCACGCTGTGCCCCGGTTCCTGCCCTGAGGGTACAGTGCTCCCATTGTGCCCAGTTTGCTCCCCCATGACACACGTGTGTGATTTATGGACCTCTGTCCTACCCCCACTCTGTCATTTCATTTCCAGTCTATTCTGTTTAGTGATTCCTGGTGGGGAAGCTGATCCACACCTTTGATCATCCTTGTGACCTTTTCCTGAACCTTCCTCAGTTCAAATATATCCTTTTTGGCGTCAGAGGAACAGAACTGCACAGGGTACTCAAGGTGCAGTCACATGAGAAATAACATAGTGGCATAATAACAACTTTTCAGTCTTTTCTTTAAAAACCCCACTGTTTTATTTCCCTTACTAATGGCTTCTTGCTACAAAACCAGTATTTATGTGACAATATCCACATAAAGGATTGTACTCTAGAGGGATAATTGTCTTAGAGATCATAATTTTATATCAGTCTGAAGAGCTAGACCAGACCAGCCTGGCTGAGCCATAGCAATAAAAAGTAATAAAAAAGGTTTCTTTCAAGATGGATAGGATGATTTTTTTAAAATCCAGAATGAAAAGAAACTCTTCTAGTGCAATTCAGTGAAATGTTCCTTTCACATTTTTTTCAAAAGGTTTTTCTTGAAAGTTTTCTTTATTTGTCTTTCTTTTCTTTGTAAAGAAATGTTATAGTGGTTTAGAGATGATTCAGAAAGTTTCAGTCCAGGAACCTTACATTCAAGCCTTGCAAAAGGCTTTTAACTACTGAAATAAGGTTAATCTAGAAGATCACAATGAGTGTTTGCAATGCAGATTTTGTTGGGCAAATCCTTCTTTGGCTATGTCAATGAAATGGTCAGTGGATAAATTCAAATGAGTTAATAAAATTTATTTAGATTTGAAAGACCTTTGACAGCAGCTATTAAAAAATTAAGTAGTCACTGTTGTTATTGCTGAAAAAAGCAGGAAGGAATCAATTTCTATCGGTGATCAGTTTTCATTATTACAAAATTCTAAGAACAGGGTCTGACAAGTTTCTGTATTATGGCCAATGTTTCGTGTATACAATAATAACTTGGAAAGGATGGTGAGCCCAGAGGCAGTAAGGTAGCAGATGGCCTCCAAATAATTTAGACTAGTCAAGATGAAAGATGTAGATAGAAAGACAAAAACTGGGAAAAATTTGGTGAAGCTTCAGAAATCTAGATAAATGAACTACTCATAGTAAATGAAATTCAGTATGGCTAAATGCAATTTATAAATGCAGTATTAGTTATAAAAACAATGGGAAAATAGAGTGAAAATGTATAGAAGGGCTCTGCACACTGTACATAGTCCTATGTTACAGCAACTCAAGAAAATGTTGAAAAATATCTGCTCAGCTACTAAGCTGCTACAAGTAGCATATGCAGTAGGGAAAATCCTACCCAAAGAAGAAATAGAAACTATTCACGTAGTCAAATCTCTCCTTTTACATTTGAGAAGTCCCTGAACCACAGGGGTTTGGAAGACAAAACATTCATAAAGAACATAATTTTGAAGATGTTGCTTCCCTTGCATAATTATAGTCTTGGTAACTAGCTAGAAAAGTGTTCTGACTGGTGAAACCCCTGACTTTGACTAAATTAGTTTAATTATCATTATAAATTGTTTGAAGATTATAAAGATAGCTATCTTTTGGTGTACCAATACTACCTGTAAGTTTGAGAAAGTTCTCACATCACAGGCTTAATTTACTTAAGACTTGTGGAATTGTTTCTTTTTTGTGACTGACCTGTGTATTAATATAATTGATTGATAACTGGTTGTGAAGTTAGAGGATAGAGCCCATTCAAAATTTGTTTTTCCTCAATATGCAACGTTATGAACTTCTGCCTTTTGCAAGCATTTGAGCTAGTAAAACTCAATATCATAAATATCCAGAAAAAACCACAAACATAAAGAAGGAAAAAGCAGCTGGGAAACATTTGTTTAGAAAGTTGATCAAATATTTGCACCCTTTTTTTCTTCTCCCCCCTGTTCACTTTCCTGTGTAGGTACAGAAGTAGTTTTCTTTATGTAGGCAAAACTTTTCATGTAGACAATTCCACCCGTTTTGCAGACAACAAGCAACACATAAACTTCAATTACATTGGTGTGAGCTGAACTGCACCAGCCTGTGTGTGAGGTAGGCACAGCATACCAATTAGAAGCCACATCCCCTAGTTTTGATACTGTGCCAATATTGTATCGAGGAGGAAAGAAATGGCGAAAGTGGAATTTGACCAGCCGACTTGAACCAACATTTTCATTACAATGAAGAATATCCTAGATCTTTCTGTGGCTGCAAGTGGTGAGGTGCTTCAGCCAGACCCTCTGAGTGATTCACTGGTCAGGGAGGGATTGCAGCGCTCATATCAGAAGTTGGTTAGAAGTCCTGTGGTATCTTACAGAGTCCTTCCAGCTTTTTCTAATGTCAAAGGAGGCATGTAAGGCATCAGAGAGCAGTCACTGTGGATTGTACACGGGGCACTCGGTGGATCCAGCCTTTCTCTTCTTCCTGTTTCTTTCTTCTGCTCAGGTAGATTTGCTGCAGCTTGAATCAAATGGATTCCATTTGGTTGATGCAGTATCTTGCCTTACATCTTGATTGACTTTTCACTCTATGCTTTTTGCTCTGCAGCTGCTCACAATTCTTTACTGTAAGTTGTCACAGATGCAGACTTTGACTCACATGCTTGCAAAGTGAATCAGTGGCAACATCTGTTCCCCCAGAGGGATGGGTGCACCGGCCTTGAACCACCCACGGCGGCAGTGCCTATGGAAGCTGGTATTTCCTGGCTTGCATTCTGGCAGGCGCGTTCATTAAGGGGGGAAAAGAAAACCAATCCACACTTCTGTGCTTTTGTGCATAGGTGTGAAGATCTCCCCCGTGTTCAGAAAAACGGGGTCAGGGAGAGGGAGTCATGTGGCATTACTACTAACAGGCATCTGAAATTTTTTATTGAATCCAAGATTGAATCCCAGTTGAATCCAAGATTCTCTATGTGGTTACTGCAGTCAAAGATGGCATTTTCAATGTGTGGCAAATGTACCAACACACTGTAAAAACATATTTGTTATTAAAAGAAAAAAAATTTGCAGGATACATTTTTCTCTCTGTCACTTTAGTGGACCTGCATGCATGTGACTTAAGCTGGCCTGTGTGGATCTTCCACGGAGAGCTGAATGTGGATCCTTGTGGGATTCTACCAATCTACAGTGACATCTGCAGTCTGACAAATGAAACAGTGGGATTCTGGGCAGTTCAGAAGACGAGATACCAAGAAGAGGAGAGCATGTGGGAGGCTGATTAGGCATCAGTTTCAGTCCTAAATCATGAACTGAGTCTGCAGTTCTTCTGTGATTAGATGCATATCCTCCTTTAAAGACCACCTCTGAGAAAGTTCATGTGATTGAAAACTCTCAGACTTCAATGATAAAATGGGAGAAAGGCAGTGATGAATGGACACAGAGTCAGGAGCTGAGGCACTGTGTTATGAGGAAGGATTTAAATGAAGGGAGGTTTACCAGTGTGTCTTAGTTTCCCCTCCCCTCTGTTAGCAACACAAGGAACACTGCAAATTGTGAGTGAAGTGATTGTGAAAGAGGCATGGCAAGGTGTGATTTCACATCCTCTTTGTGGCTGCACTCCTCCATGGGCATCTGGGTGGTCAGTGGAAATGTGCTTTTGATCCTGACAGATCAGGGGTTGGGCACCCAGGCTGGCCGGGGTGAGACATCTTGGCCTTCTTGTGTTTTGAGGCTTTAAACTTCTTATTTTAACAGTTTAAAGGACAGGAGCGCATAATGGCAAGACAACTATTCTCCCAGACAAAATCTTGGGTGTAAATCCTCCAGTCCTGGTGTGAGGAAATACCGAGCAGGCAGCCTGAGATCTCTGTGGTTTGCTGGCAGCATCTATGTGAGGGAATCACAAGGGAGTCACCTCTTTACCAGACTCTTAGAACTCTGGGGTACAAACAAGGTCATGGTACTTGAGAAGTGGCTTGATGGGAAGTTGATTGCAGGAGCAGGGCTGGCAATCACAAGTGGGGTCATGAGCCTGGAAATGCACTGGGAAGTGAGGTCACAAGAGGGAAAAGTTGAGAAACTGCCCAAAGATCCTGTTTAAGTGCACTGCCAGCCTTGGCCTCCCTCACATGTTCCCATCTCTGTGTTCATAATGCTCCTAGTGAGGATTAACAGGCCTCATCCCAATGCAATGAGAATATTCACTTGAATCCCATTTCTTTGGTATGGTTCAAAACACTTGCCAGCAGGTTAACAACAATCTCCTTTGTCACTGCGAGGGAAAACCTGGGAACTCTGTGATCAAGGACTATTTCTCATTTTCATGAAAGCAACAGGAAAGGGTTGCGCCACAGGGGAGACATTTAGAGTCAAAGAATAGAACTTGCCTCAGCAAAGCTATGATGCATATATACACACAACATCTAGTAGAGCTTAGAAATCACAGCCTTGTAGCACCAGACCAGATTCTCTCTGAGAATGATCTTGCATAAGAAATGAGACTTAATAGCTATTTGTAATTTAAAAAAGGCTATTTGTTTATATGTGCTGTTCTCATGAACCCTGCTTTTTCTCAGTCTGAATAAACAGAAAGTAAAATAATCTCTCACATTTTCCTTTGCTTTCCTCTGTATTAATAAAGAAACCAAAGACAAGTTTGTGAAAAGGCTAGTGACATGCTTAATTAACATTAAAGCATTAGAAAGGGAGAATTCAAATTGTTCTATGCAAACAATAGAATAGTTTTATGTGCTATCCTGCCCAGTATTTATGGCCCTGTAATTTATGTTTTATTAGGAACATTTTCCTGAATGTGCAATAGGATCCAACGTACTCTTGTAAGGAGGCCTCCATATCTCTGGAAGTTTAAATATCACCTCTGAAGCAAGAAACAATAGAAGTATCTCAGGGTTTGCTCATTTTGAATAATTATTTTAATTGAAATGTTGGATTGTGTTCTAATTCCTACACCAAAATGTCTTGCAGGCATAGAGGAGAGGAATTATTTGTGGAATGCAGCATCAGCCAAGTCTCAACACACACACTGGAAAGAATTGGTGTAGGCTCACCTGGTTTTGTGTGCAGAGGAGTCTTGAAATGTAGGAGTTTGGACTGGTTTTTCTTTTTAATTCTTTTCATTGATGCTACAAAATAATAGATGCAAATTTCCCATTGCCTGCTTGCTTTTCACATTTCTCAAAGTCAGAATAACTGTAGCTGTCAGTGCAAATTGACTTGTTGCAAACAGTATCAGACAATTCTCCTCTCCTCTCCTCTCCTCTCCTCTCCTCTCCTCTCCTCTCCTCTCCTCTCCTCTCCTCTCCTCTCCTCTCCTCTCCTCTCCTCTCCTCTCCTCTCCTCTCCTCTCCTCTCCTCTCCTCTCCTCTCCTCTCCTCTCCTCTCCTCTCCTCTCCTCTCCTCTCCTCTCCTCTCCTCTCCTCTCCTCTCCTCTCCTCTCCTCTCCTCTCCTCTCCTCTCCTCTCCTCTCCTCTCCTCTCCTCTCCTCTCCTCTCCTCTCCTCTCCTCTCCTCTCCTCTCCTCTCCTCTCCTCTCCTCTCCTCTCCTCTCCTTTCCTCTCCTCTCCTCTCCTCTCCTTTCCTCTCCTCTCTTCTCCTCTCCTCTCTCTTCTTTCTTTTCTCTTTTTTTCAGCTATCATACAATAATCATATTGTCTTCTACTTAAACGTGCTTAGTTCACCTTTTCCAGTTGCAGCAATTTCTTTTGTAGTCTGGAGTTCTTACAGAGGCCAGGGAAATTAGACCAAACATTGGAACCGATTTAATGTATCACTAAGGTTATGTGAAGAATTGATTTTGTTTCTCTCTGGTGATGAGGTTATAAAACCCCAAACCAAACCAAAGCAAAGCAAACCACAAACAAAGAAGCAAACAAACAAGTAAACAAGCAAGCAAGCAAACAAACAAACAGGAAAAAAACCCACAAACAAAAAATAATTTGGTTTGGATTAAAATAAATCTAGACTTTTAAACTTTTTTTCTCCCCAAAGAAGAATGAAAACTCCCCAAATTACATTTTATGTCAAATGAACCTTCTGTTCAACCCCAAATGAAACATTTATTTTCCCAAGCATTTGCAAGAAAAGCAAAGGAAATTAAGGGATAGAGTGGCAAAACTGGAAAATGAAGTGGAGAGTTGGACAGTTTTAGTTTAGTGCCAGAGAACTGTTCTGTCACTTTTCAACTTTGTATAAATATTTATTAGAAAACAGAAGTGAACCCAGAGGACTGTTCCAACTTGCAGGATACCTACACCTCCTCCTGTGTCTATTTCCCTTGAAGATTTAAAAAAAATATTAAACAAAAAGTAGACCAGAAGGCAGCATCTTCACTCCTATCCGTTCCTGAAGCACAGCAGTGATAAAGACAAGGGGTGAGTTCACACACACCTTCTTTGCATTGCATAACATTTAACCACTCCTGACATGTACAGCTCACTTTTCCTGTGCTACCAAGCCTCTGGAGCACAAAGCAGTGAATTTTAACTCAGACCTCTGTAGTAAACATCCAATCCATGAGGTTGTAGTGGTGCCCCCTCAGCCACTCCGGCTGAAGTTCTTCTATCCTGTTTAGATTTTTAGGAGCTAAGACAACTAGAGGAAGTGAATGTGGCTCCTTACCCCAAGGGGTAGGATGCTCAGCTGGAAGGTGAGAAACCTGCAGTTCAGGGATTTTTATAGTTCTTGATTGCTAGTGAAACAAGATAACAGGGCAGATTGAGGTAGATGCCCTGTCCTGAACAGGAGAAGAGTTGATATCATAGGGGAACTCCGGGAGATGAGAGCCATTGGTTACATCTCCTCTGGCAGAGGAAAGGAACCAGTGTTTTGTCACATCCAGCTGTGTTAGGCGGTATAATACTAGTTAAAAGTATACAACAGCTATTACTCTCCCAAGTCTGCCTTTTAAAACTTTTCTTCAAGCCAAAATGATTTGGTGAATTTGACCAGCCTGCCCTTTTCTGCATATATTACATGGCAGGTATCCCACCAAATAAAAAAAATGTCCTCGAACGTGTGTGAATTTAGGGTACAAGTCCAGAATAAACAGTGGGCTGAATTAAGCCTTTAAGGTGAAATTCACCTTTCGTTTCAGAAAGCTCTAGAAATCAAAATCACGGCATTTCCCTCAACACAAATAGAGTTATAGCAGAGTAGTCTTTAAGCAGCAAAGAAATTTGATGTGTAGATTTTGTAGGGTATCTCCTAGGTATAGTTTTATGCTTGGACTAAGCCCTTGGCTGAATCTTTGCTGAAGTTACCTTCAGCATTTGGGTGTCTGTAGAGAGAATATTAAAGAATAAGAGGAAACAGTCACTTCAAAATACTTTACGCATAAGAATGAGCTGAGAGAGGCCAAGTTTAGCCTTGAACAGGTTTTCCAGAATTGTACATTTCTGTAGTAGCATATTCATGAACATGGAACCGTCTTGTGTTTTCCTGATACAGACAAGGAAAAAGTCTGAGACCAAGCCAATTGCTCTGCAAGGAATCAAGTTACTCATCCCTTAGATTGTGGAAGCTTGCAGTCTATTTCTAATTCAGCTTTAATTTTCCAATTTACTGCATTTTTGTAGAAAATGGTACCTGTACATGTGACTTTGTTTATGCAGATGAGGAACTTTTGTTGGCAACTTAAGCTCACACTCACAGAGTTGAGCAAGCTGCGTTAATAACAGTCAAGCATTAGTGTTCATAGCTTGAGGGTAAGCAAAGGGAGAGAGTGAAAAATGAGATATTTTTTTCCTTCTCAATTCTTTACTAGAGTTAGAAAATGAAAATGCAATTTTGAAAAAGTGAGAAAGCTTCATTTTGTCTATAAAACAGACAAAAATGAAAAGAGAGAAGCAAGTTCTGAGACAAGTGTTCCATACAAGGTCTCCACTGAATTTTCACTTGGGCAGCTGAATTTAACTGAAACAGACTCTTTATACATTGGTGATACCTAGGTGACCAATACTTGTTTGTATTAGTACTTGTCCTGTTTTGCCAAGACTCAATATCGGGACTTTCTTGTGGCATTAAACACAAAATTTCAGTTTATTTCAGAACAGAAAAAGAGGAAAATTATCTTTGCTGCATTTGACCACTGTGGCTGAGTAAGTAGATACACATAATTTTCTTCATGTTTTATATAATATATATATGTACAAAATATGAACATTTATGCTAGAAGTCACATAAAAGTAATTTGTAATTCTACTATAAAACTGAAAACAGTTTAGGATTGATCAAAAACTTTCATTTGATTTCAAAGTTTCCTTTGTCAGGTTTTAAACTCTCTTTTAAATTCCTTCAAAGTAATTGGACAACTTTAAAGCAAAAATGGCATTAAAAAAAAAAAAAAGGAAAAGAATACTGAAAATATAAAATTAAACACTTTGGCTTGTCATTCATCTGTCAAAACTGCTAATTAAATTTCATCTATCCTTCTGCTGCCCCCCTGCAAAAAGTGTTTTTCAGCATGTAAAGTACTCTCTGAGGATAAATAAGCTAACCTACCCTAGAGACCTCATGCTGCACTCCTTTCTCCAGTTTGCACATGTTTTATTTGCCATTATTTGCATGCTCAAATAACTGCCCTGATGTTCACTTACCCATTGGGCTGTGCCCAGAAATGTACAAGGCACACTCCTTGGAAGTTTAAACAGAAAGATCTGTGATGACAATATGCTATGACTGCTGCAGAATTTGATCAGCTGCCCTAAAAAAAATTTCCAAAAGTGTAGTGAGCAGTGTAAACTTAAGCCCCAGTAATGCCATGCTATCCTGCCTTCAGTGACCTGCCTCCCATGGGTCTTTTTTTTCCTGCCTCCTCATGGCCAGCCACGCTGGTGCTGCTGGATCTGCTGAACTTCAAGATGAGGTCTGTGTGCTTGCAGAGGAAATTGGATTACTTTTTGCACATTTGCATGCTTGTTTTTCTTTCTTCTGTCAAAAACATTTTTGACCTGAGAAAGAAGGAGTTAATAAAAATAGGCTTTTTGCTCTTGAAATGTCAGCCACAGCTTCTCATCACCCCATGAAAAGCCCTCTTGTTTCCTTGCTCAGCTCCTCCTGAACTTCAAACAGTCCTATAATCCCTTTGACCTTAGAGGGTCAAAGATATATAAAAAGTATCATTCTTTGTATAAAAGCACATTAATCATTCTTACCTCGCTTTTTATTCTCTTTTGAAGGCCCTGTGATATTTTAATTCATGAATCACCTTTTAGCATTAACATATATAATTTCAACTCTTTTCTTAAGCAGGTAAAAGAGGAGAAATCCTTTCTGTCCCTGTCTTTGCTGACTCCCTGAGTACAGACATCTAATTTATTTTCATGATTAATTTACCTGAATAATTTAAAGCATTAATATTCACTCAAAATGCACATACATACGTCCAATTGTACTATAAATATTGTTTAATTAAAGAGTGGAAGTAGATATTTAACTATGCTGCTCTCAATTTCTATGGATTTGGCAGGACTTGAAAGTCCTAGGAGTAAATTCTGATGTCAATGCAAATCTGGAGTTTAATTTAGGTCAACGAAAAAAACCCTCTGGACTTTCAGTTGAAGGCAGAATTTGTTTTCCTTGTGGAGCTGTATCCTACAGTGCGGGGGGAAAGGAGACAGCTGAAATGAAAATCCCTCTAAAAATGAAGCAACTTCAGACAAACTTAACGGTGTGGAGCCTGTCAAAGGTCAGGGTGAGATCAGCGCAGGAAATGTAAGTGCAAGACTGAAACATTGACAACGGCAGGGCAGAGGCAGAAATGAGCCTTTCAGGCAGGCATGGCTCCATGCTGGAGAGCCAAGCCACCCGGGTGCTGGCAGGGAAGAGCTCCTGCCTCCTTAAGTGCTGCCCCTGTCTGACAAGGAGCTCCATGCCTGTTGATGCCAGCAGGCAGCAATTGTCACAGAACAAAACCACACATCACTCCTGCCATTAAGCACATGCTCGGTGCACTCCTGCATCAGGCCCTCAGTTCAGAGCAGGCAGAGGAGTGGGCTGGATGGAGGAAGCTGGGGAGAACTGGAGCTGTTTTGAGCCTGACTTGTGCTTTCTCAGCTACCAAAGCTTGATGCTCTTGGAGGAGCAGCTTTCTTGAACAGAAATACCTGTTCACTAGTACTATAGTTTTCTTTCCTTTTTATTTTTCTTTCTATTTTCTAAGTAAGATTGTTTGCCAGAGGATTGGCAGAACAGTTTTTGACTCTAGTTTCATGAGCAATGTTGTGACTATCACATATTTGGAGCAACTCAGCATGAGATGCTTGGAAAGGGAGTGCACAGAAGCATTTTGAAAGGGTGAGACTGGAAGGAAAATCACAGACTGCAGAACTGCATCAAGGTGTGACAGCTGGGGAAAGCCCCTTAGGGTCATATATACTACCTTTAGTACTGATTTTTTTTCCTGGGTAAACAGTATTTTGTTTACCTAGCATTTAGTGCCTGCACTAAAAGAGTGTAAGTAGCAACCGATCGTTTTGTTGATAAGCCAGGCAGGTTATGTTGATGGGTCCAGATCTGTCCACCTTTTTCTTGACCCTGCTCTTTTAGGACTGGAAGACTGTCTTGGGGACATACAGGAGAACAGCAATGTCCTGAAATTTGGGTGTCTGACACAGCTGTTCTCAGCTTCCTTCAGCCTTCCTGGCATTATTCCAGGCTCAACATAAAGCAGTCACTAATCGTCTTAAAGCTTTGGAGTAGAACAATAAGATGATGAGAGAAGGACAACTCGAAGTAGATGAGCAATCCAGGGAAAAAAGTGCATTTTTAATGTGCTGTGCTTCCCTACAGGGAGTGGCAAAATGCCTCTCTCTGATGGCTGTCTCCCGCTGGCTGCAGAAAGGCTGCTTCTGACAGTTGTACAGTTCCCTGGTATTTTTATCTTTCCTTTTCTCCTCCCCTTGCCAGGAAGCAAGGGGAGCTGCAGCAGCTCTGATTTTTCGCCAGTAAGTTCTGTATGCTGAAAATGAAATAAAATTATAGATTGATGCTGGGAGGGCAAGGGTGCACTGCAAACAAAATGTTCTTTCTGTTGATAGTGTGAAGTGATGAGCCATTGGGCTGCTCATGCCGGGTAAAAGCATGTTGTAAACCAGAGAACATGAGAGTCTCATGACTGTAAAATTCACCTGCTTCTTGACGTGGGATCCTGCCATCAAATCAATCTCAGACCATCAGCCCTTGACCCTGCAATAAATGTCTTCCCCGTCCTTTGGCACTCAGCACCCGTGCAGCAGGGCAGCATTTTGGAGCTGTGATGGGTGCCCTAAGCTCAGATTGACAGCTCCCTTTCCCCCTGAGCTTGCCTTTTAGACCTTTCTTCCCCCCAGCATGGTGAGGCCCGGCCTCCTTCCTACTGCAGCTGTCTCCTCTCTGTTCCCAGTATCAAAACTCAAAAATCCCACCACTGCCACCCACCAGGACAAATAGCTTTAACAGGTTCCTTCCCTGGGTCCTTGCAAGGATGTAGGCAGTGCTGTGCCCTTTGGCTGTCTCTCTGGGGTTTTGTTTTTGCTTTATTTTCATCTTCTATTAACTTTTAATTTTATTTTATTTACTGAAGCTTTAGCTATTTTCGTCCTGAAAGAATTCAGGCACTTCTCTCCTCCCAGGGATGTGATCCATTTTAACCTCCTACCTTCTGCACTGATCCTGGCTTTTATCTACCCCCCTGCTATGCACTACTTTGGCCACTGAGCCAACAGGCTGTACAGGAGGGGCTTTCCCCAGACCATTTCCTATGTATGAGGACTCAAAAAATCACATAATGAAAGATGTGTATTCACTGTTCTTTGTCAATACCCATTTCTTTGCCCAAGCTGTGAGGGGCTTGCTGTCCTAATCCTGCTAAAGGTAATGGCTCAGCCATTATGAATCCCACCTGGCTCAGACATTTGATATTGTGCATGAATTTCACTAACTTACCTCCCAGAATTTGAGAGAGGTGGGTCAGTAGCTCAAGCCTGATTTGTGATTCCAGCCCAGCTTGGAAAACCATTGAAATCAAACCCTCCCTTAAGGTAGAGGGGACAGAACTCTCCTCCAGACACTTGAAGAGCAAAGTACGTAGTTGCCTGCAGGTTTATGGTGTGTGTGTGAGAAAAAGCATAAAACTTAACCTAGGAACCATCAAGCCAGGTGTTTTACTCAGTGTTATGGGTTTCAGGGTATTGGCAAGCTGTGATGCTCTTAATGGCTGTCCCAGGTTTCCTGCTGGGACAGAGAAATGGGGCATTTAGATATTAGCAAAGAGCATTTCCAGATACACATGTGAAGGAAAGAATTGAAATTGTAAGGGCTTGGGTGAAAGCTGAAGAATCTCTTGTTGATATATTTGGGAACAATGAACAATTTATTCTGGGTACTTCAATGTGCAGGAAGGGTTCTGCTTAAGCCCTCTCCTTTCAGTGGAAGCCCTGACACACCACTTGCCTTGTCCTTGCTCAGATCCTTCCCAAAACAGAGAGGAGTGAACATAGCCTGAGATGTGCACCACCTGTTTCCAGTGAATGTGAGGAGGAGTTCAAGAGAAGGATTTGAGGCATCCTCCTCATCCAAACCCTTTGCTTTCTTTTCCTTTTATAGTGGAGCAAGGCTAGTAAGCCTGCCTATGAGAAAGACTTTTCATGTGTTACAAATAAGCTGGCTGGAGGAAGCTGACAGTTCATTGGTATCCAGGAAAAGATAGATTTCCTTCTTTATAAACATATCAGAATAAGGTAATAGAAGTAATAAAATATTAAACCTCTACATATTTAGTTTCTTGGGCACTCCATCAGAAGAGAAGTGAGGAGAAAAAGTAAAAAAAATCATCAGTATGCTTTTGCATACACATTGTATTATTTCTCCAGAAAGGAAAGAAAAAGGTCAGTCTGTGAGTATCTTTTGCAGGTAAGGAGGAAAGCATATAACTTCTAGCTGTTGGATTTACAAACATCGACCCAGCCCACCTTCCTTTACTGGAGAAACCAACAACTTTTTGGCTCACACTGCCTCGTAAATCTTAGGAGATGATGAAAGAAATTATCTAGTACAGGATCTAGAATTTATTAAAATTCTGCCTGAAAACCTGACT
Source organism: Sylvia atricapilla (assembly GCF_009819655.1). Classification (NCBI taxonomy): domain Eukaryota; kingdom Metazoa; phylum Chordata; class Aves; order Passeriformes; family Sylviidae; genus Sylvia; species Sylvia atricapilla. The sequence continues at coordinate 101,032,257 of NC_089140.1, read as the reverse complement.
TTGTGGCACCTGGAGAAGAATCTGGGGATAATATCTGTTTTGTTCTTATTTAGTTTCCTATATTTAGGCATGAATGATCATTAGAATGATCATAAAATCATTGGAATGACTTTTCACCTGTTTTTGAGTACCCTGTAATGGGAAAATTATTCTGAAAAGTCATGACTTAACTAACAGCAACTATAGCCATTTTGCTTTAGTAGCTTTGAGCTGATTCAGATTGTGGTGGTAAGGAAGAAGACAATGCTTTTCCATCAGTCCATACCAGTTTGCAGAGCTCTAATTTAAGCTCTTTGGGAGTGTTACAGCATCCATGGCTTGGGTGCTTCCAAAGAGCCTGGCCATGCAGGCAGGAAACATCTTGCCTTCTTCACCCCATGCCACTGGAAAGAACCAGCAGATCCACCCAGGGTGTGTACAGGGCAGCTACATTTGTCAGTGGGGCTGGGCTTCTCTTGCTCAAGAAGAACTGGTTCACCCTGAGAAAAAGGACTTTCAGTTCAGGAGATGCAGACAAAAGGAAAGGCAATGCCCTAGTGACTCTTCAGAGTCAGAGTACAGTCACGTTCAGTGTACATTCAGATGTGTGACAAGTGACAATATGCTGTGCAAGATGGGATCAATAAGAGGATGGGACCTGTAGGAATCTTCTCTTGGTCAGCACACTTGTTGGACTACAAAGATCAGGCTGGAATCACAAGGTAGCACACGAAAGTGTCACACAAGATATGACAAGACTGGAAGGGTAACGTCAGGCTTGGATATTTGAATGATAAGCACTGCCTTGGGCTGATGCTGTCTGTTGCCAGAGGATATTCTCTGTTGCCTTCTGTAACAAAACAGAATAAAAATCTTTTACTTGGAGTGTGCAAGGCAGATCCAGGAATATCTACTGATAGTTCAGGGCCTCCACTCTGCTCACCTGCTGAAACACAGGAATGTAAAAAGAAATGCAAAAAATTTCAGCCCAAAAAACGTGCCCAAAAGGGAGAGAATTTCTGATGTAGGACAGATGGGGTGGCTTAGCAGTGAACGTAGGCTGGAAATTGGTAGTCCTCAGGGATGACTCCAGAGCTAATCTGCCAGGTTCCTTTGCCCTGGCAGATAAAGCACATACAGAAGGGTATGGATAATTGGGCTCCCCAATGAGAGTCAAATTGGGATGAGGTTTAGAGGTGGGATGAAGCTACTTCATTCAGTCAGAATCTGGGATTTATACTGCATTTCGCCAGAATGTCTGGTCAAGAAGGTCCTTAGAGGCTTAACCACAAAATTAGGGACTATAAACTGAAGAGCAGATTCTGGGATAGCAGATGAGATAAGGTTTAAGCAATGTAAGACAAGCAGGTCAGGATTAGGAGAAAGAAAATTAGCAAAGGTCAAATCAAAAGTCTGTGAAGAAGGGTCAAGAGCTAAGTAGGGAATTACAAGAGAGGTTCAAAGGCCAAAGCAAAGACTGAGCAGACAAGGAATGCTGTATGCTGAAAACATATATGAACCCCATAGCAGAATCTACTTGGACTGGATTAACTAGGACCAGAAACTCTGATTTTGTGCTGTTTCTCAGATACACTTCAGGTACCTCAGATCAAGGTACCCAGCTTGGAGGCTGCGCTTGTCTTTCTTCAAAGAAAGGAGTTTTATTTATCACAGACAGAATCCTCTGAGATTCTCCCTTTAAGATTCTGCCTTCTAGACTCTATGAAGATAACTACCTTTTGAAAGAAAAAGTGCTGAGGCACATGATGGTAGTTCTTTCTTCTTGTTTTAGGCAAATATTCAAAATAATTTCCAGTGTCCAAACCTTTCTAATCTAAACCTTTCAAGTCACCCAAGTCTGAAATTTCTGAACAACTTCTGTGGTCTATGTGCCACAAGCTGTGATCACCACAGTCCCTCTTGTCGACAAGTTTCAGGATGCTTTAGAGGATGTCACACCTTGTGGCACCTACAAGGGCTCCTTGCCTATTACTGTTGATTATTGTACTTCTCTTTCCTCTGCGTCAAAAACTGGTAAGCTGAGAGAAGAGAGTAAAGTCATTGCCATTTTTCTTGGCTTCAACAGGCTACAGACCTGTATTATCAACTGAAATAAAATGATGCTGGAAAGGAATTAAGTATTTTGGTACAGAGTACTTGAATGAGCTTCAAAATCTTCTGTGTTCCAACTGAAAGATCAACATAATTTTGGTTTTAAAAAGCTGACTCTGCTCTGGACTGCTGCTGCTGTTATGACTTCATTAGTGTGGCACAGAATCTTGTCTCCCTCACCCTGGCTTTACTCTGAAGTAGCTCTGTCAGCTCACTGGAGATATATCTGACTTAACTCAAGCTGAGAAGAGAATCAGGCCACAAGTGTCATCTGCCTAATGCTTTCAGACAGGAAGGAACTTCTGGTTTGGACCTCTTTGGGTTAAAAGAAAAAAAGAGGGGGAAAAAAAGGCAAAAAAGAAGCTTTAAAACCTCAAAACCAAACATAACCTTTCCTTCCCCTCAGCAGCAGGTTTTGCTTATAGAATGATAGTATATGGCTCTATTTAGTGTGCTGGAGCTGCCCCACAATACGTTTTCTATTTTTCCTTCTGGGAAGCAGCCGGCTCCCCGGCAGGGACGTGTGGACACAGCTCGGTTTGCTGCTGGAGCAGGAAGCAGTGGGTTTGCAGAGCTGACGCACTTTGGCTGCCTCTGCCACCTTCCATCCAGGGCACAGACCAAGTTCATCCAGGCAGATATGATGTAGAAGGAGGTTTATGCAATAAAACAATGAGGTATTTGTTTCAGGCAGCTCTGATGACACTGAAATGATATCACTAGAAAAGCATCTTTTCTGATAATAATTGCAGCCTACTGCCAGACCTAGATTTTGACAGACTTTAAAAAAATTTTACAGCTTACATGACCCAATGTGGGTGTGGTGCAAAATATCAAGCTAAAGCAGAGATGACGAGAATGACAAAACATTCACATGGCATGAGTGAGGTCCCCATGCAGAACAGTGGAAGATCTGGGAGTTTGTTCTGGGTTTTCACAGAACCTGAGGTCTCCTTTGTGCATGAAACCATGATTACGGTGTTGTGGTGGGTTGTCTGTGGCTGGGTGCCACCCAAGCCATTCATTCACTCCCCTCCTCAGCTGAACAGGGGAGAGAAAATGTAAAAAAAGGCTCATGGGTCAAGATAAAGGCAGAGAGAGATCTCTCAGTATGAAAGCCATGGGAAAGACACACTTGACTCAGGTAAATTAGTCAATTATTAATAGACAAATCAGAGTAGGGTGATGAGAAATAAACCCAAACCTAAAATAGCTTCCCCCTACCACTCCCTTTTTTCCAGGCTTAGCTTTACTCATGAGTTCTCTACCTCTGTTCCCTCAGCAGCACAGGGAGAAGGGGAATGGGGGTTGCAGTCAGTTCATCATGTCTCTGCTGCTCTTTCCTTCTCAAGGGAAGGATTCCTTATGATCTTGCTGTGCTCCAGTGTGAGGTCCCTCCCAAGGGAGATACTCCTCCACCAAATTCTCATGGGCTCCTGCACAGACTGCAGTTCTTCACAAATTGTTCCAGTGTAGGTCTCTCTCACAGGGTGCAATCCTCTGGGAGCAGATTGCTCCAGTGGAGGTCCCCTGTGGGGTGACAAGTCCTGACAGAAAACCTGCTCCACTCCAGCACAAGCTTCTAATGAGGTAACAGCGTCCTTCAGTCATCCACCTGCTCCAGGGTCTGCAGGTGGATCTCTGCTCCATCATGGACCTCCGTGCCTGCAGGGAAAAACCTGCTTCACCAGGGTCTTCACTGTGGGCTGCAGGGGAACCAGTGCCTGGGGCACCTCCTGCTCCTATTTCTTCACAAACCTTGGTCTCAGCAGTTGTTGGTCTGGCATATAAATTCTTGCTCCTCCCTCTGGCTTCAATTTGCTCTTGTTTAGTAGCTTTTCCCCCTTTTAACTACATTACCCCAGAGACTCTAGCACTGCTGCTGATTGGCTCAGCCTTGGCCACCAAAACCTTGCCATGCAAACCTGATACAAGCATAAAGGTCCAGTGCTTTTCCAGAGGAAAATAGATTGGAATTTTTTTTTCTCCAGTGCAAGCTCTTTGCTTGTGAGTACAGTTGAAGATGTTGATACAGAAATCTGTGTGACAGCCTGACTCAAAGCCTGTTGGACTAAAGGATTTTTGATTCCTGACACAGGACAGAAGAAGACCTTGCTTGTTGCTTGTCTTGCCAGGACAAGTGACATGAGTGGGTTGTTAGTATAAAGAGTGGTTTATTGGTATTAATTGATTTTGATCAATGGCAGATCCACTAATTGCAGATATCAACCAATTATTCTTAAGGAAAAATATCACCCCTGCAACTTTTCTCCCATTGATCTAGGAGAATTTGAGGCTCCTGATCTTCTTAAGATGGTAGGAAGACTAAGGTTACTCCTAGACCTCTGTCTGGATTTGTTGTCTGGCTGTTGTTTCTTTTCAGTAGTTTGGTTTAAACCAACCTATGACATTGTCTACACGCTGTCAGAGGCTTTGGAAGTACAGCCATCTACAAACCAGTCATTGTAGTACTTTGCAGATTGTGCTGTATGTAGCTCATGGAAGCCAGCACTATACTACAGAAAACAATAGGCTGAATTCATCAAAGTGATAACAAGGTCAAAAGGGTAGGGTTGCAAAGGCATAACTGACTGTAGTTAAAGGTAATTTTAGTTTTATTTCCTTTTTGATTAATGTTTAAACTTTGATTAAGATTTTTCCAGGGGAGAACAATAGCACCGGGGGGTAGATGTTTAAGTTCAACTGAAAATGCAAAACAATTAAAAATAAAAAAGTCCCCCTAAACCTCTCAGCAGAACTTTTTCCAAGAGAAGTCCTTCATGCCAAAGCTAAACAGGCAGTTCCCTTTCCACCTCTGTTGTTCTGCGAATGAGGGCTGTCTGCAAATAAAACTAACATGTTGCCCATCTGTTATGCACAGCTAAAGGAAATTTAAAGACAATACTACCAGAACTCCCAAAGATACCATCTAGCCCCATAAATAATTTATTTTTACAGCTCAGATCAAAGAGCTCGTGGATACTGGACTCATTCCTTCATGGCGTGCCCTTTGGAAGAAACTCCCACAGTCATGTGATTGTTTTTCCATCGCCCTCTGAAAAAGTCCTGAGGCTCAGAAGTTCCCTTTGCTCTGACTCCCTCTCCTGTCCCCTGGATTATGTTTTATATCACTTATGCTGTGCCTGTTCAAACCATCCCCTCTAGATTAGCAAAGATTTTTACTTTTCCTGGATGGTGCTGAGATCTCCTGCTGCCCCGAGGAGGATGTTGGGTAACAGTATGAATGGTGGACTGTCAGAGAGATCTTGAAGAAGGAATTTTTCACCCCGAAGTGTGAGGCTTTAGGAAAATGTTGGGGCCATTCATACTCCTAGATAAAGCAAGGAAGGATTAGGTTCTCTTTGTGGACCATGCCATGGCCCGGGGGTTCAGCTCTTGTGTAGTGGATTAGAAGTGGTATCTCGGTATTATCACCCATGGGAGACTAACACCTGTTGCAATATTTTTAAAGCAGTCCAGAGCATGCAGGGTTATGTGTCATGTTGGGTTATGCGTCTGGTGTATCAGGCCACAGACAACAGAGAACAGGCTGCATGGAAGGGAAGACAAGTGTCAGCTGAGAATACCCATTATGGTCCAAGGCAAGTGAGCAAACAAGATTTTCAGTGCTAACTGTGAGCTCTGTGGCTGCTCTGCATCTATGGACAAATTAAAGTTCACAACCTGATGTGGAATAATGCAGAGAAGTCAGACAAAATCAGTCTTCTCATCTCTAGTTAAAGCTCACTAGCGATTTTTCTCATGAAATAAGGCATATTGCTTCATCTATATGGCAGCCATGGATGATGGCTGTCATAGTGCTCCCAAGCAATACTTTTTTGGAAACTAGTCCTTTAAATTGGGCAGAGCAAAACATCTTTGGTTCTAACATAATCATTTTGAGATTTGATCTTCCTCTCAGGCTGGTAAGCATTCTTAAATTCTTTTTCTTCCTTCTTTTTCTTTGAAGCGTTGCTGAGGAAACTTGATGACTTTAATATACTGCCTGTGATAACACTGATAAAAATAATCTCTGTAGCAGTCTGGAGTCCTCTGAGAAGCAGACTGCACCCACATCTCAGACAGCTTCCAAAGCTGTGACAGTAGGAAAGCGTGGCTGCAGCCCGAGATGTGTGGTAGAACAAGGCATATTTCCTGTAGCCTGTTCAAACAGGAGGGGCTGGGGAGAATGGGCACACTCAGACTGCTTTTGCAGGTACTTAAGTTTCCCTGTTTGTAGCCACTTTTCACTCTCTGGAGACTGAGGTCCCGATTGGGTGTGCTGGGCAATCCTGTTTTATATTCCCATTCAGTGTGTGGCTGAGCAGTGGGATGAACAGTAGGGCTGCTTGCAGTGCAGGTAAACATCCATTATGTTAGCTCTCAAAATGCCAGGAATGGGACCACTTATTTTTGAGGAATCTCAGCTATACTCTCCTCTAAGTTCTAATTATTTACACATACACAGGAGAAGAGACTTTTCTTAATTTTACATACTTAAGGCAGTAGCTAACTATCAAAAGATCTCATTATTTTAACATACTCATTGCTTTAATTAACCTGCTTTAATTTATTTACAGTGTTGGATCCATATCTTTTAAAATGACAAAAGGCAATATGAGTAATTATAGAGTGGCAACATCTGCATTGAATGATTCTTATTGCTTAATAAGGGACATTGAAAGTGAAATAAAAGATTAAGACTACCATACCTGAATGTAACAGGCATAGTTTTGCAGCCTATTAATAAACTTAAATTAGGTCATAATAAAATGAAATATAAAGGAAAGTTGGTTGATACATTTTACTTAATTCTCATCTTGGTAAATAGCTTGCACAAAATGTTTATACAGTTATGGTGTGAGAAACAAAGTGCTTTGAGAAATACCCCTTCCTGCCTTGGTAAACTCCAAGAATATTATAGCAAAATATTTCCAAAATGGGAGCTGAATTAGTATCTTGTGATAGATGTTGCTTTATTTGCTAATGGCATGCAATAAGAGACAAAAAAGCACAGAACCATTTTGATGAGTTTGGCTGAGGAGAAAGTCAGATGGACTTCGCTCTTGAGTGAATGACAGGTATGAATGACTTCTTGAGTGAATTCAAAGAAAGCTAGAAAGTAACATGTTTTTTGAAGAAACATCTGGGACTCTGAATTACCCTATCACCACAGAAAAACATTTTAACAAAAGCCAGCCAGCAGAGATAAGGGAAATCTTTGCAATGGGAGGAGAGAAGATCATCTCAGTTACTTGCTGTAGGTCTCGTTTGTCTCCCAGTGAATCACCTAGACATGGCTGGAAATTGAGTGTCATCCTGAGAGTTTGACTCTGCCCCAATATGGCATTTTTTAGATCCTGAAAATCAGCATTTGGGTAATGTTGTGAAAGCTTTGCATTCATACAATTCATATTTGCATATAAAAATACCTCCTCAGAATCAAACTTAGTAGTCAAATGCCTGAGAAACATTATGTCAAACAATTAAATTCTCTGATATCATTATAGTGATGTGGCCTCATCTGAAATACTGTTCTCAGTTTAGTCAGCCAATCTTAAGACCAGCTTTAGAGTTAGTTCCAGAAAGGAGATGAATGGCTCTGGGAGATGCTGAAATGGCCAGTCTTGAAGATAAGGCTGTGGACTAGCTGGGGGGATTCCTCTGACACAGTGGTACATTTCCTTTGTCTCTAGCATGTTAAATATTTAGGCAACGACTGTTTCATTTCCTGAGCTTGCATTCATCTTGTTTAAAGATGCACTTAACTGATGTTTAATAAAATATCATGGATACTCTTGAATTTAATGAGTTGCCATGTCAGATTTCATTTAAATCCTTTGATTTTTGTCTTACATTTATAGCCTAAAGCTCTGTTTTTCATTTTGACCAGAATTATTGCTCTAGCTATTGGCACTGGGTTCCCTGTATTTACATACCTGCAAAATAAAGATTGAGCCAAAATAAATTAAAACTTAATAATAATAAAACCTCCTCAGAAAACGAAAACAACAACTGAGCTCCATACTTCACCTCCGAAATCCTAAACCACAACACATCAGCAAAAAAGTACCTTTTTTGCTTTATTACTCAAGGCATGTTTATGTATTTTGGGCCTGAAATGAATGGGCCCTTCTTAAATACGACATCTGTGTATTTTAAAGCCAGCTAAACCTTTCTGTGGGGATTATGCTAAATTGACACCCACAGAGATTACAGTCTCCTCTTTTCATGTGGAGAGGATGTCACCCCACGTGTTTGTTTTTCTGTGTGAGCATAACCCATGCTCCTGCAGTGCCTAAAATAGGTGGTTTGCTGGGGTTGACTGAAGGATAACATAGCCTGTGTTGCTGGAACTCCAGGTCTCCCGGTATTTTCATGCATACCTCTGAGCCTAAGCAGTCACAGACATTTGTGTGTGTTACGTGCCATAGCTACCTGTGGCCGTGTTATCATGATCTGTGGCTGTAGGTCTCCCTTAGATACATCCACAAGTGAGCTGGAGTGCCACACTCTGACTTGATGATCCTTGTGGGTCCTCTCCAGCTCAGAATATTTTATGATTCTGGATAAAGAGCAGGCACAGTGCTATGTTACTTCACCAGAACCCATGAAGCCTTTTGATGAGACAGGGCAAAACAGGAAGTATGTGCTGCCCTTGCTGCTAAAGAATTTGTCACAGAACAAAATGTCTCCAAATTTTTTTTTAAACTGTTTCTGTTCGAAAATTGTTTTTGTAGCAAATTGTAAGTTTTAAAAAATGCTTGAGGTGAATAATTTTTTGCTAGGAAAATTTTTGAGATGTGTGCTGATGTTTCAAATTTCCAGGGGAGGAAAATTTCCTGTGGTTCTGACCTTTGAATTATGCTTTTGTTCTGTTTGGTAATGGCCCTATTTTGCAGGTGTGTATACAGAGGTATGCAAACAGAGTGGTCACCGCTACAGTGTAGAATAGCACAGAGAAGCAGGAACTCCAGAATTTACCATGTGAAATCCCAGTCCCCAAGACCACTCTTGGTTTATATTGTATAGTGTTACCTGAAAAACAAAAGCAGGCATTCAAAACAGCTGTGATGAAGATGAACAATTCATGTGAGAATGCCTTTTGGAGATTAAGTTTTGGCATTTCCAATGCTCATATTTGCCTTTTTCTTCTACTCCATCTTCTACTAAATTAAATTTATAATGAGAAAGTTGTTTACAAGCTTGTTGCTGATTTAAAGTTGTGACTCTGTGAGCCTATTTTCAGTTCTTTGTATGAGGCCTTTCAAGTACTGCCTGACAGGTAAACAACTGCTGCAACCATATTCTTAAGCAGATGCTCAGGTGCGCTCTGGTCAGGTAGAAGGAGCCTGTGAAATTAATTGGTGCATGTAGTTATTCGTGCCACATTCATTGTAAGGTGTATTACCTTCTCTTTTTTTTTAATTGTTGAGGTAATCTCTTGAGAAAAAATGTCTGCTGGCTTTATTAATCTCCTGGCTAAAGCAAGAGCCACAATAAAATTGTAATCAAGTGTTTCCCCACCACCAGACTCTGTTTAACTAAGTAGCTCATGGGAGAGGTTTATTCCCCTTTTATAGTGAGTTCAAGTGAGACAAAGGATTTGTGTGGCCAAGGACTAAGTGGAAAAGGCCAAGCTAGTCTTTCTGTTATTGTGCCCTTCTCTAAACCAAAACCCCAAATGGTATATAAAATATTTCCCTTCTTGAATTCCAGTAAATCACAAAGTTATTTCCCCAGCTTTCCTTTACCTCAGCACAGGGCATTTTACTTTTAAAGTAGAAAATATTATTTATATACTTTTGTGCTTTCCTTCCATTTCCTTTCATGCTTTTCCAGGGATTACAGAATAAGCAAATGCTACAAAAGTAGTTTGAGAAAGTTTAAAGTGCATTAAACTTCCTCTCATTTATGAAGGAGAGGTGATTGAAGTGAAACATAGATATGTTGGGGGTTTAGTCTTTCAGGGTTGATAATGAGATTCAAAATAAGGGTAAGTAAATGCTCCTTAATTAGGCACCTGTTATGTTCCATTGTGATCAGTGCTTTAAGGGCAAAAAATGCCGAGTGGCTGTGACATTTTGTACAATTTGTAAAGAAGATTTCTGCTCACCCTTTGCTTAAGAAATACAATGAAGCTGGCTTTAGTTTGCTAATAGATATTTAAAAATCAGTTTGAGAAAAGTTATTCCATGAGGTAAAGATCCTGTTTGAAGTGGAAGCTGTTCATCTGAAGAAACATCCATCACAAGACAAGAAAAGAATGATTTCTTTGTGACTGGGAAATCAATGAGGCATCTGTTTTAATGTACAGGCTAGAAATAATGCAGTGAGTTCAAAAGGGAATCATAAAGAAGGCTGCTTTTTGTCTCTTCTCTCCAGAGTCTGTAGGATGGGATTCAGCACAGTATTTTGCAATAGCAGGACTTCTGGAGTTTGTGTCCTTAACTAGGAGGTTGAGGTAAACCTTTTGAGGATGCTGATGTTTAGGGTTAAATGAGCTACTGGGGATTTGTGTTTACTGACTTCATAAAAGAACTCCATTTGAGTCTTGATTTTGTCCCTGTTTTCCATTGCTCAGATGACTGATCCTGCCCCATTCTTGGTGGGGAGCAGGAGCTGGAGGCTGTGCAGACTCTGGGATGCTTGGCAAGATGTCAAAGCACCAACTCACCATGAGCTTGCTCTTTCTGGAAATACTGTGCCTGGGCTGCAGGCTCCCCATTTGGAGGGGCAGTAGGCCATGTGCAGACATCACTGCACGTGGTATCATTGCCTCCATTTGTCCCACTTCCTTCCTGTCTCTCCTCTGGAGCTCCTGTAGAATTTGTTGGTCCCTGCCTCCCTTCTTTTGAGTGCACATGCAGTGAATTCAGGTTTTCCCTTGCAGGCTCTTTTTGGTAGTCTCTTCAGCTTTTCTGAGTAATAATGATGTGGGAAGCAGCCAAAAAAGGGTTACAACCACTATACATCTGCTCACACTGGAAGGACCCTGCCCACAAAACCCAGACACCCTGAATGAGACCTAACCCTTACTTGCAAGGTTTTCTGAGGACGAGAAGAAATGAAACATTGAGGACTCAATTATCCCAAGGCACACTGGATTGGAAGTGTTTTATAGTTCCTCAGTGTGCACATACTGTATGAGATATGAGACCAACAGGAACCCTCAGGCATTAGGTAATGGGCTTGTTAGAGCCCCACTGGTAGCTGTAGTGCAGAGTCTCCTTATGGCAAAATTGGCTTTACAGATGTCTGTTTCCAAAGGGAGGAGAGAATAGCAAGAGGATATGCAGCTCTGGCAATGTTTGAAATCTGAGACCAGTGATCACCCTGGAAACAGCATGTTGAAAGTCTGAAAAACCTCCTGGCAGAGCGTGGGTGGAGTAAAAAAAAAAAGTCCTTGGGTTTCTGTGTGTAATTCCAACAAGTTGTGCTCAGCAGGAGGGGAAACAGCTACTGAGGGGACACATGCATACATTCTCTGGGGAGCCACCTTATCATCCCTTCACATAGAAAGCTGCTAAAAATGATGATGTTTAGGACATGCTTTCCCTTGGGAAATGTCCATGAAATGAATGCATTTTTTTTTCTGTCAGCAGAATCCCATGGAAAAAAGTCTGTGGAGAGATGCACAGAACAATAAAGCAAAATAGTCAAAGGTGGGAGGCTGTGCCCTACCAGCAGCAAAAATGTCATGCTGTTCCCTCTGAAGAAGAAGTTTGCATTGCAAATTCCAGCCTGGCTGGTGGCAGAACAGGGTTCCAAACATCCTCGTTCCCTGATGTCATGTATGGAGGAATGAGGCAATCTGACATTTCTGGACTGCCTGTGGATGCAGACCCTTGGGAGTCTCCCCATGTGCAGGAGTGGCACAGCCGTTCCTGACATACACACAGCTCAGTGGCCTGGCTTCTGCTCCCCATGGGACAGCTGCTGGTGACGCTTCCCTGGTGCACTCTTCAGGCTTCAGTGAGATGTTGTTCAGTGGTTTCCTGAGCTAGCAATGGGTGTTCTGACATCTCATTAAAGAATTTCTTTCTATGAATTGGTCAAATTATATCTTTTAGCAATGTGAATTTTGACATCCATGATGCTGTCTGACAGTGGTTCCCTATTTTAAGTGTACTACGTTTTGAAATACAGCCTTCCTTTATTTACTTTGACATTACCACCTGGAGACTTCTTTTGACAATTTTATTTCCTGTATCATTTGGTATATTGAAGTATTTGGTCATAACCTCCTTCTTACTCACTAAGTGAAGAGTCCTAGTCATTCAAATGAGGTTTTTTATAGAAGTTGCATCATGACTTTTGTCATCCTTTTTTGTCTTTTTGTGCACCTTCTCTAGCTATGGCATATCCATTTTGTGATGGTGGGGTGAAACCCGTATTCAGTATTCAGCAGGTAGGTGCACATAGGCCAATGCAATTGTTTTGATGTCTACTTGACAAATTCTGACATTTGATTTGCTTTTTTGATGGCGGTGGGGCAGTCAGGTAAATGGAATTACCTATTGTGATCCTCAAATCTTGTGTCTAAGGGGCAATAGTGAAGTTTTAGCTAGGATTTTTTTAGTGCACACACATTTATTTACACTGAACTTAATTTGCCATTCTGCCTCTGGTGAGACACTTTGGTGAGTCCAAAATTACCAGATCCATTTGATCTCCTCTCTTCCACACTTGTCAAATCCTTCCAGGAGCTGCATCGGCATAGTGATGTGTCTTCCTTCTATGAAAGCTGCATGGAGTCTTCCTAGCACATTTGATTTACTCCTGTGCCTCCCTAATTATATAAATTGGAATATTTTTTACCAATTCACATGTGCTGCTGTGCAAAGGAAGTTCCCCAGCATTAAAATGTAGTGACTTTCCAGGACTGGTAACAGGAAGCTCTATGGATGACATGGGATCACTATTCAAAGGAAGCTGCTGAATTTCTGTGTGTGTAATGCCAATCATATTTTTCCAATTTTTAGTCTTCATTCACCATTGCTATTAGATAGGGTGTGGGTGGACCTTACTGTAATTTTCTTATTTTTGTTGTATTGACAAGCAGCCTTGCTGGAGCAAGCACTGAAGATTGCAGTCTTCTGTGTGTTGTGAATACATCCCATGAAGTTTTTCTTTTTCTTCTCTTCAGGCTTTAACAGAAGTAAACACTGGAAATTAGGCCAGTGCTGAAATATTAGCTGAAAACTGCAAGACTTGAGGGGAGATTTAAGTCTTGCAGAACGAACTTGCAATTTCTAATGTTCGCTGGATTGTTTCCTGCAGGCACTTAATAAAGAAACAGAAAAAACATACTTCTCTAGAAAATTAAAACCATTTACTGTTTCTTGTTTCCCTATTTGCATACCCCGTGATGATTAAATGTAGCATCTTGCCTTGATTTGCCATCTTATGGCGAAAAAGGGGTTTAACCAAAGATTTTTCCTAGACTTGTGGACTCCTTTAAAACATAATCTTTATTTTTTGCTTTATCCATGGACCTGGATAAAATATAGAGTACACTAAGAGGAGTCTGTTTATTTGGTACCTCAGAGACTTCTTTGACATGTGTGAAAATGACCTCTGGGGCAAGGATGCACAAGCCTATGTGGAGATGAAATAAACAGGGAAAAAATAATCAGAGTGCTTTAAACCAGTGAGAAAGAATGATGTGCACAGGAACATTAGCACTGTGATATATCAGCTTGTGCTCTGAACATTACAGAATAGGAGCAATGCAATTTATTTTCCTGTTATTTGTCCTTTATTTCTTGGTGAATCTATCAGCTAGGAAAGACAGAATAAACCTGATATTAAATTTACAATGCATGGAAAACACTCCCTTTCACACTTTATGGAAATATATATATATATATGTCTCAAGACTTTATTTCTGCATACAACTAATCCCACTAATTCCCCATACTCTGTGTGAGTAAAGATATATATATAATATATATACATATATATTTGCAAAATCCAGACTTAAGGTCTAAATTTGTTCTGTGGACCTCATATTTTTGTAGCATCCTGTTTGTATTGTTTTTTTTTTTTTTTTTTTTTTTTTTGTTTAACAAATCATAATCTATTTTTCATATTCTGCTAGAGACTGTATTTGCATCCCCCCACAGCACATTTTATTGACTGTGGTGATTGTTTTAAGGAAAGAATAAATTTCCTTATTTTTCTACGGAATATGGCTTAGCTGGAGCATCTGGTTTCAAATGAAGTGTTTGCCTACCTACTTTTCCATCTGAGCAGACCAAGGTGTAATAAAGTTAAAAGCTGGGCTCAGTAGTACAATGGGTCAAAGCCTTGAAGAGGACAAAAGTTGTGACTTTTGACCATGGAGTCCTTTGTTTATTCCTCAGTTGGCAAAATGTATCTGAAAACCTTTGATCTGAGATGAATCTGAAGTAGTTTTGAGTACAGGTTTGGGTGACTTTGATTAGATGTCTGTAGCTGTCTCTAAGCCAGTAGATTTTGATCCCTGCTCAAAATAGAGGTGCTTTATCTAGTTTGAACAGGGTACTTCTGCATGCACTGTGTTTTACTTGACAAAAAATCCCCCATGGGAAAAGTAAAGATAAACTTTTGTTTGACTTTTCTCAGGATGTCTTGACAGAGACCTCAGAAAGGAATTCTTTCTACAGAAATGTTCTCACCTGCCTCCCTAATTTACAGGGTTAATAGGATGTGTGAGTTCTGTAGAGAGTACGAGATCTTCATATTTGCTCACGGAGTGTCTCGCTAGGATTGTGGTGGCATCCATTTTTATATGACAAAGTTAGGACTCTTGAATTGGAAAGTTTTACAGAACCAAGCAGCAGTTAAAACAGTGAGAATTCCGCTGAGTTTTTTGCATTCAAATTTAGGAAAAAAGGTAGAAAAAACTCCACTCTAACTGTGAAAACAAACGAAGACATGAAAACAACTTACAGTAAGTTTCACTTTCTGGATTATTCTTTCTAGACTTTTAGAATCATTAAGCATCCTTTACAGTAAGTAAAAGTCAATTTTCTCATACAATCTGTGTAAGGACATGCAGCTTCTTGGTTTTGAAACCTGAACATTTTGGTTGAACGCCTACAGAAACAGAGAATCACAGAATGGTGATGTTGGAAGGACCCTTTAAAGATCATCCAGTCCAACCTCCTTGCTGTGGGTAGGAACACCTTTCACTCGATCAGGATGTTCAAGGTTGCTCCGTAAACACTTCCAGTGGTGGGACATCCACAACTTCTCTGAGCTACTAGTTCCAGGGCCTCAACACCCTCATAATAAAGAATTTCTTCCTTATGTTGAGTGTAAATCTACCTTCTTCTAGTTTAAAACCATTACCCCTTGTCCTGTCATTGCAGAGCCTCTTCATCTTTCTCGAAAAGCTGCAATAGCTAGTTCCTCTCTACTCATATCCAAACTTTCCATGTTTGCAACCTTTCCTTCTGTGGGAGTAGCTGTTTTCCCTGCTCCAGACTTTGTTGTCTGCCCCGTGGTGTGGTGCCATGTGCTCCACAAACACCACAAGAGAGACAAGGTGTATTACCCTCCACTGGTTGTCATCTCTGTTGGATGCCAGCGTGTGGGCATAACACAACACCACTTTCCAAGTTCTCAAATGGACTCTGGTATAGGGGTTTGTTTTCAGCCCATGTGTTTATTTGTAGGATTGGAGTCTCCTAAGGAGCTTTATAGTGATTCCTTCTGGCCTTTGTTGAACAGGAAAATATTTGCAACGAATGAACTTTTACTCTTGGAAAATTTGCCGTCTTCAGTCTATCCCACTCTTGCATTACACATCACTCTGACTCTATAGGGAAGAGGTCTTTCAGTTGGTGGAAAAAATATTAATAAATTAATGATCTATAAATAAACAAATGGAGACTGCCTAAAGAGGAGTGAAGTTGTTTAAATTAATAGATCACCGGAGTAGCAGAATTGTTTCTGGGAATAACCCCCTATTACAAAACGCTTAACTTTTTCCACATTTCAACTTCTGGGTACAATTGTCCTTTAACAAATTTTTGTCCAGAATGCAGTGTGAACTCATGTGGCTTCATCTAAAGTGCTGTGGAATTCAATTGCTTCACGATTTTTCTTTTGGCAATTTGTTTTTTTCTTACCATGTGGGCACTATAGAATGCATTTCAAATTTATTTATTCAAACTGAAATAAAAAAGTGGAAAATTTCTCCCAGCTGAGCACTGGGGCTTCACAGAGAAAGCCTTGATCATGTTGAATTAATGTCTTGTGGATTTTTTAAGAAATTAATTCAGGTGGCTGACCTACTATGTATGTAATTCTGGCTGAAGTTAGTCACTTTGAAAGATTAGTGATCATATAGTCGAGCCTGCAGGTCTTAAGAAAAAATCTTGGCATGAAATGCAGAAAAACAACTTTATAGATTACATGTCTCCCTTACACATACTGTACCACATGAGAAAAATCAATTCTGTACCTATTAATTTGGCCTGAGGTAGGCCTCAGTTTGGCAGCTTACCCCATCTAATTTGCCAGCTTTATAACATGCTGGGTTTAGTTATTTTCGCAGTTATGAGGACGCTTATTTTTTAGGAAGAATAGAGAAGTACTGGACTAGAATACATTTTCTATATCCATTGCCTCTTGTAATCGATTATTAATAAGTTTGGGCTTATGGTCAGGGTACTGTTTCTATGTTTTGGAAAAATACTTCTAATTTACAGCTAAAAAATATTAGTGATTATTTATACCTTTGGCTGTTATGTTGATCTTGTGTGGAAGTGTAAGTAACTTCTATCAGTATCTGCATTTGGTGTTCCCTTCTATTTGTTACAGATAGCATCATATCTGTTTTCAAACTCCTTTTTGTAGGGTGTATAAGTCAAGCTGGTTTAGCTTCATCCATTTTAGGAACCCACACCTGTTCCAGTTTGTGTTTTCATGCATGACTGGGTCTGTATGATATTACAGAGGTGGTTTCATTGAAGTGTTTTTTAATGAAATCTGAGTTCCTGCTGAATAGGAAAATAATTTTGTCTCCATATATATCAGGACCACATTTTTCTTTTACAGTGACTTCATAGGTGTGGTTCTTGCTCTTCCTGTTACTGATTGACTCATTGTTTTTCTGCTCCTCATCAAACTAGTGAAATCTCAGACTATGACAAAAAATACCCTTGGAGATTTCTAGCTCCCTGACCTTATACTTGGCACTGCTGAATGCTGACTGATTTCCAGAGCTCCATGCCTCAGGGTCATCTAGTTCTTCTCAATGTCCAGATAGAAAAGAACTAAGGAATTCCTTCCCTGTGCCTTGTCCCTAAACCCTAAAAAAGTGCCATAACCTTCAAGGAGGAGCACCCAGTGGCAGCTTCCAGCAGCACGCCAGGACACACCTACTGAAATGTGTACATTGCAGGTGGTTCACAAGTCAGTTTGTAGCTAACCCACTCTATGACACTCTCTTCTCTTGATTCTGGTCATGCTGCATGAACAAAAATATATAGTTTCTTGAAAAACTCCAAGGAAACCTCCCCCCTCAGACCAATTGTTTTTCTGTCAGCACATCCTTCTCTGTCGTTACTTTGTTAGCATCTTACAATTGTTGAATTCAATTCCCATTTTCTACATCATAGTCTTTTCCCATATGACACTGTAGAAAAAACTTTAATGAAGTCCAGATATAGGAAAACTGGTTCGTTTATCTTGTCTGAAAACCTATTATTCTGAAAAGTTCAGCTCTTGGTAAAGAAACCCATCTGCCTTTATACCTGCAGTTTTCCTCTTTTTTTCTGCGCCTTTAATGTCTGCATTGACTTCAAAGTGTGTTTTAAAACTATGGATGAAGATCTGCAGTTCAATGGCTTTTAATTAAAAAAATTATTATTTCCCTTTTCTTACAGAGAAAGTCTTCTGTCTGGTATTTGACAAAAATGTAGACTTAGTGTGCCTTGTTTTGAATTAGATGGCAAAATAGAACAAAATGGCAAATAATCACAGAATCTCAACGCAGAATAATCCTACCCCAGTCCAGAAACCACAAATAGACTAGTGAATTCTAGTCTTAGGAGGGGACTTAGAGAAGCCCACAACGTTGAGTATTCCTCTAATAATCCATATGGAGACATATTAAATTGAGGCCTAAGACCTGTCTAATTCCATGCAAACCTTATATCATAAACAAAATAAAGAGGGAATAGGAAGACGTTGTTTGTGGAGCCTGAGAGATGACATCCTTCAGCAGGTTTCCGGCTGATATCAATGGAGTTGAGTGTGACACAGATCAGAAAGCACTCATCAGCCCTGAGGAACTGATTTCTGTGTAGCCAGGAGATCTGTGTGTCCTCTTGTACGTTCCTTTAATATTCCCACCCTCTTCGAACCCGTTAGCCTTTTTCAACCAAACTTGGAAAGGCAGTAGTAATCAGAAAGCTTTTACAACTCTTAAAGTTTAGACATATGGAAGAGAGAGAAACGTTAACTTCAGCACTTAGAGAGAGGCCAGAGTGTAAGCACTGGTAGCAGAGGCAAAGATGTCTTAAATTCTCAGCACTGGGAAGGGAGAGTTTCAAGAGGACCTTGAACCTGGACAAGGAGGAACTAAAAACTGAGCTCATGTGTCACTAGTCTAGTTTAAAACTGCTGACAGGGCCTGACTTTCGCTTTCAGCTTTATCTGTACAGATACCTCCTGTCAAGTGACCATGTCTGAGAAAGACCCTATTCAGAGTCATGGGATCACAGGCTTTTGCACAGTAAGTGCCTCCAGTTTTTCTGACATGTCTGAGAGCAAAATCTATGATGGCAGCTGAGCTATGATTAAAACCAAAAAGATCCTCTTATCGCTTTCACATCTGTCTTTGACACGGTCCACATAATTAAACTGGTTAATTTAATTCTGCTGTTTTCCCATGTGCAGCTATGCGCTAGAACATTTGTCTCAGGGATAAAATCATGAAGATCTTTGTCTTTATCAGCTGCCTGGTTTTCCTCCATGCCTCAGAGGTCATACTGACAACAGATTATGGGGTCAAATTTTCTGAGTTTTACTGCTGCAGAATTAGAATATGCAAGACATTTAGGGAAAAAAAATAGGGGGCTTTTCTTCATTGTAATCTAGAGATAGGATTTTTCTTTTCTTATTCTTCCTAAAGATGGGCAGATTTTCCACCTCTGATGTCTCTGTAAATGACACCTATTATTAAGCATTTAATATCTTTTTTTCCTACCTAGCATGTCATAATCCATGTTAACAGACATTTGTCAGGAGTGTGGGTTGGTCAAACAGGCCAGCTATTAATAAGCTTCTGATCTTCCTTCTCATTTAAGCAAGCATTTTGCTTACATTTTTCCTTATTGTAGTCAAAATCTCTGTAATAACTATGATTTGTGCCTGAGAGAGCTCTTCTATTACTTTTGAATGAGTAAGTCTGTAGAGCTGTAATTCTGCTTGGAGAAAGGAAAGTAAAGGAGTGATTGGGTTAACCAAGGAGATGCTTGAAGAATGGGTTTAGAGAAATGTCCTGAGGAAATGGGATTGAATTCATTAGTTTCAAGTTCAGTACAGTAGTATTTGCTATTATAAATCTGGGGTAGTATAGTTAAGCAAGAGCTACACAAACAGGAAAAAAACAACAGCTCTTGCTGGAAAGCATTTAAGGATTGCTTTGTGTCACGATTTGAATAGAAAGTTGTGATTGCCATGTTTTTTCAAAAAAAAGAGATGTACTTCTATTTGTAAACTAGATTTTGCCTGCAAGATGTTTGAAGAAAGTTCCTGATCTGTTCCAAAATGGGTTGGATGCAGCTGGAGTACAGTGTCTGGCTTGGGGCATTTCAACTAAACAAAAATGACAGAGGGGAAAAAAAAAAAAAAAAAAAAAAAAAAAAAAAAAAAAAAAAAAAAAAAGGCTGAGCTAGGAGAAATACTATAATAGAGGAACTAAGGGGAAAAAAAAAGTTCAAATAGTGGGGTTACTTAGTTTAAGGAAATGCAGACTGAGGGGAGTTGGAATTACAGTTTCTAAATGTTAATGGAGTAGTGCAAAAGAGAAAGAAGTAACTCTTTCTCCATGTCTCTGGTGAATAAGGGTGGTCTTCAAAGGTTTTTAAACTGCAGCAAAAAGGTGCAGGACAGATACTAGAAAAAACTTCTTGCAAAAACGACAGTGGAGTACTAGAAGTAATTGGCTAGAGAGCTCTAGGCTAAAGTCTGGAGCAAGAATAGCTCAGACAAACATGAGTAAGGAACGGCAGTGAGAGGGTCTTGGGGACAGAAGGTGATTATCTCCTGAGATCCCTTTTGGGACTGCTTTCTCAGTCATTGTGGTTCTCCTGTCTTATAAATCATGACTAGCTCTTAATATAGCTCTCTATTACTCTACTGATGCTTCTATTTCTGGAGTTAAATGAGTATCTTAAGAAGACAGCTAGTTTAGTTAAATATGCCTCCAAGTCTAGCTTAAATGTTGTTGGAGCTCACAGAAAGAGTATAATCTTGAAAAATATGGTATGAACCACGTACAAAATGCATTTTAACACTGAAGCACATAAAAGTTGTGCAGCATCTTCTGACTGATCTGCACATGACATACAGTGGTTGTGGTTTAGCTACAGACCAGGATGTTCTTGCCGACCTGATCATCTGAAGAAAGACCCAGGGAATACCATTCCTGGCTCCAGAGGAGATGCAAGAAATATTTGAGGGCTCACAAAATTTGATTCCTCGTTGATGTGTTAAATAAGACAGTTGATTGAAGAAACCTCTAATATTTAGTGAGGGATTTCTGACTAGCTCAACATTTAGTATCAACAGTCAGGAAAAAAAAAAAAAAAAAAAGTTCCTTCTCCAGATATGAGGATATTGCAAAAACCAGTATAATCTTGCTTTGACCTTAACATATAAAGGAATTTTCTCTTTCAGTTCTGTCTCAAATAGATCTGCATTTGGCGAAACTGCTGTATTAATCTTCTTTTTTTCATTAATTCTTGCTCATATAACCACTGTCTGATGAAGATGTGGCTACAAATCAACATCCATTAACAGAAACAATAAATGATGTAGAACAGATATATGCCTGTAGTACTGTTCATACAAAGCAGCAAGATCAGATTTTATTTCTTAAAATGCTCTGCTGTTGCTGTGCTAGATTTCCAGTGGCTGTAGATATTTTCTCCTCGTGGTGAGAACTGCCATTGTCCTGAGTGCAAACAAAAGTTTCTGGGCTTGAGTGAGCTCTAACTTCCCCTGGAAAAGGTGAAACTGGTTTCAGGTCACAAAATGAAGTTGAAAGGGGATAGACAGAACAACACTGCATGCTTCTGAACGTGAGTAACTCTTCAGAACTCATGTGCCATTTCACAGTGTACAGTTTTTGGGAACAAGAGAGTGTTAGTGGATGGCTCATTTATATGGGTTTTAGAGAAAAGCATTTGTTTACAGGAGCCTCACTATAAAGTCTAGACCAACTTCACAAAACTGGCTAGTAGATGAATGATCCTTTCCATTTGCCACCCATGCACTAATACACATTATTTCTCTTCTAGCCCCATAAAATTTCTTTTCATTCCTGAGAGATTTCTGTGCCAACGGCCATTGCAGGCACTGCCAGCACTTCTGTGAATTATTTGCTTCCTGTTGTTCTCTCTTCTTTACATCTCATGACAGATTGATTCAGTAAATCCTTTGATCCCCCTTCACCTTCATTTATAGTGACACATCTACCAAGACTTTCTAAGGCTCTTTTCTCCATGGTAAAAAAGACCACAACCCCTTCTCTACTGTGATGCCTTGAGAGGCTACCTAGAACAGAGGCTAGACAGTGTTAAAGGAATAAAGTGGGTATTTATTAAAAAGGCCCTCAAAGATACACCTTGGGCAGTACAAAACCCTGGCCGAGGCTAATCCCAAGATGGACAATGGGTCACGGGTTTTCACACTTTTATAAGTTTTGGTCCATTTACATATTGGGGTTAATTGTCTAATTACAGCTTCAGGTTATGAAGTCCCATCACTCCAGATTGCTCTCCTCAATTCACTGTTTATACTTTTCGGGTCTGAAGCTGCAAAAGTGTCCTTGGTTCACAGACTGGAATAGGATTGTCTTGTTTAACTAAACTGTGAAGAGAACTTGCTGACACTTTATAGGAAGTTCAGAGTTACATACTAATGCAGTACAGAATCCAGAAAATAAGAAAGCTAAAACTTAAGGCATCATTCTTAAGGCATCAGAGTCAGCAGTTTTATTTTCCAAGGGCTGAAACAGTGTTCACGTGGAGCAGGCACATCTGAAGGAACATGCTGGGAAGTAACTAATGCCATCAGGTGGAACTCCAGTGGTGACTTGGTCTGTTTGGCTCCACAGTGGGAGAAAGGTCCAACATCCACCTATAACACATCACCTCATAGTAGGTTTGGCAAGGACTTGGCTGGGTTTAGGTGGGGACAGTGTCTCTTTTCTGTGTCTCCATGAGCTGGAAAAGTGCCAAACACACTGTTGGTTAGCTGAGTTACTTCCAAGCTGGAGGTGCTTGCAAGGTAGATTAGTCTCACTGCGAGATCCTAAAGCCTGGATGCTCATGGGAAAGGATTAGTGATGTTCTCAGCTGGGAATTACGGAAGCAGGTAGAAGCAGAATGGAGATTTAGGGTTCAGGAAGAGTGGCTTTTAGACAAAAGTGTATGAAACTAACAGCTAACTTAAGAGCAAAACCAAAGTCTCAAGTTAAAGGCTCTAAAGAGAAATTCAAACAAGCTGGTAGGGGTGGTTTTAATAGTCATTAGGGCTTTACCAAACCTGTTAAATTTAGTACAAAGTAGCAGCCGAAATGCTTTAAACCCAGATGTTTGTGATTAGAGAGGGAGTCCTTGGGCTAAAGGGAGGGATGAGTTTTTGCATTATACTAGGTTTTACTAAGATGGAAAGTAAATTTGGAGCCTTAGCAAACCATGAGGGGTCACAGGATAGATGGCTACTCGAGGAGTTTATTTCTTCAGAACAGGCACAAATTGTTTTTGAGATGTGATGCAAAGAGAAGCTGAAACCTGACTTAGCTGACGTAGGTATGTGTAGGTAGGGCTGGGAAACAGAGAAGACAAATGTGTCTGGCAAATACGTGTGAAGGGTGTTTGTTTGTTTGCAAAATGGGTGGGTTGGTTGTTATTGCAGCACAGTTTTAGGGGAAAAAAACTGCATTGCTTTCATGCTATTCCTTCGAAATCTGCTGCTGCCCCCTTGCTCTTCACTCTGACCTTCTTGCTTGTGAGAATCACTGAAGGGCCTTCTCCCTGCAGCAAGCACGCGCTCCAGGGTCACAGGGTTCCTTGTGACTTAGCAGTGCTCTGCTTTTCCTGCCATGTGTTTAGCTCTTCCACAGTCCAAAAAAAGAATTAAACACCCATCTTAGCTCTCCCAAAAAGGCAGCCTCAGTTTTCTGCATTTCCTCACCCTTCAAGCATCCTTTGCCAGTCATGGCTCGCAGGAGAAACAAATCTGTCAGTCTGCAGCTCTTTCATTACCTTGGATACATAATAATGACAAAGTTCCTCAGTGAGAGGCTGACAGGTGCTTGAAATGAATCTCTACCATGGGGGTCCATGTTGCATCATTGATTTGTGCGCTGCCATTTGCTTCTGTCTGCCTACTCTGCTACATTTAATCTGTGTTTCGGTTCTCTTTATACAAACCTGGGCTCTTTAGCAAATAACACTCTTATCCTGTGGTTGGAGATGCATTTTCCTGCTAATTTCGTTCTTCAGTGGGGGGCATAGTTGTCATTTTTGTATAATAATGCTTCTGTAGCAGCACTGGTTAAAAGGAGAGGAAAATTCACTGTCAGTCACATAGGAGGCAGACTGGGATTGTTTATTTAAAATCTGTTGGGATCCTTGGATCCCAATGACTGTTCTCATTCTCTGACACGTTCACAAAGATGTTGGAAATCCTTTTTTCCCTAATAGGAACGGAACTGTCAGTATGTAAGGAACCACAAATTATTTTCCAGTGTCACAGTGGGATCAGCTGAGTCATAAATGTTCTTGAAAATCTCATCCTGTTCGAAGAATGCATTGCAAAATGTGGCTGACAAGTGTAATGGTGTTTCCCATGGGATGGACCTCTTGTGGATGAAGATTCATTTAAGCTGTGTTATGTTCCTATGAACTAGCAAACCCACCTTCTTTATGCAATACTACTCATGTTTCTTCTCATAATCTTAATTCTGTAGGTAGAATTTCCTTGGAAAGGTTCTCATACAAGCACTTGGACAGAGAAAGAACTTGGCTCTGTGGCTGGGCAGCCTACCCTCGCTCTCTTCCTTGACAAATTTGCACTTGATTCATATTCCCAAGCCTTCCATCATCATCAACCCTCAATCCTCTGTCTCTGCAGGGAGAGGCAGGCTCTGCATCCAGTGATTATTTTGAAGATGAATTTGTTGGCTAGTTTTGATTACTAATTTGCTATTTTAAGTCCGCATTGTGCTTTGATGGCTCTTATGGGATTTTTCTCTTACAGTAAGGGATGAAGATCTAAGGGGGTGTCTATTTAGTTTTTCTCATCCCATAACAATACAAAATGTCATCTTGGACTAAGTAGATACACATGTCACCAGCCACATGGCAGTGTACTAAATAAAAACAGTACCCTTCATACAAATACTTGAATATTTAAGTGGACTTAAGGGAAGAGAAGCAATAAATGAAATACTTTTGGAATATGAAACTAGTCTGCTATTGCTTCATACTCAGTTTAAAAGGAAAAACCTCTTAAAATGTCTCCTCTTAATTTTTAATGCTGATTTTTACACTCAGCACAATTTAGAGATTCCAATTTTCAGGCTGGTGTATAAGTAACAGATTCATAGCAAAAGGGCAATTATATGTAATCTTAAAACCAAATATTTTTTTATTAATCCAGCTGATTTATTTTTAGACGTCATGATCTAAACATGATATCTCATTTTGAATTCAGTGAATGCAACCATTTCCTCCTCCTGCTGTAAAGTATTATTGGTTTCTACTTGCCTCTGCTCTCATCTAGACCCATTAGCCTACAGAGATGGAAACTATTAATTGTTCTGCATTTAAGGTACTATCATGCTATTATACTCAGTACATTTGTTCTTTCTATTAAACTCAATACATGTTAGCTTGTTCCTTATTAAAATGATCTGTATTAAAAGGGGTGATTTGTTCTAACACTGTGTATTTACATGGAAAACACTTACTTTAAAGTAAGGTCCTATCACTCACGAGTACTGTATATGCAATACTTGTGCACTAAAAACATGTCTGGTATAAAAACTGAATCTGTGGTTTGCCTTAATAGAATCAAGATAATTTGAAATCTTGAAGCTGTACATGAACTTGCATGCTTGCTGAGGAGGTGCCAAGGACACCACTTGGGAGACACATGTTAGCTGTAATGGTGTCAGTATCCAGTATCCCCCAAATGGGGGTCTGGTGCTGCAGTTGCCTCATGCCTGAGGTCCATCTTACAACTCTGAGTAGCCTAGCTGAAGCTAACACACTACTTAGGTTGTCAGTACTAGCAGGATGACTCTGTGATGGCCTCAGTCCTTTCAACACTTCTGCATGAACTTAATTTGGGATTATTGATGAGTTTACAATGAAGTGTGTATGTAAGAGCTGGCAAGATTTGGTGTTCCTCATTTGTTGCTGCTAGGAGAGATTTCTTAATGCACCTATTGTATTTTAATTTAAGAATATTTTTGTTTCAGTAGTCAGGACATGTTTACTACAATCAGTGAACATTTTCTGGGACTAGGACAGTACATGTTAGCAGAAAAGATGCCTACAAGAGCTGGTACCATTTCTTTTCTTATAATCAGCAGATATTTTTAAGCACCTTCATTGTACTGAGGTTTCAAGTCAAGCTAGTGAACCAGGATGATCATAAGAGACAGAGTAACTGCAAATCCCAGGAGCTGTATTTACTATCCCACTGTAATATGAATCATTCCTGAAAACAGCCCTTGGACCATCTCACTGTGGTTTGAGTAGCTTTGGTGTGTTTTTTTTTTTTTTTTTACCTAATACTTTCTACCTTCTAGCTCAAGTACAGAAATATCTTGGTGTATTTGGGATTCTGACAAAGTTTAAATTCAGAGGCCTTCATGCTTCAGCCTCTTTAGAATGAATGGGAGAGTCTAAGCTGTTGTTTCTGTGCGTCACTTTTTATGTTGACAGATGTAGCTACATGCTATTTCCCCAAATCTTTACCTTGCAAATCCATTACCTCTACCAGATGAAGGCCTGTACCTCTACATGGCACCCACTGTGGAAACATTGAGAAACCCTTAGATGAGGAATCTCTTGAACTCGTGTTTTGTTTTAAAAGCAGCCCTGTGACTTTTACAGATGGCAATGCTGGACAGAATTGTCCCCTATTGTGTTTCTTCTATAGTCACTGCAACAAAGTCTGAGTAATTTAGCCTCTTGTCCTGGGTTGTGTCCAGCGCTGCTAGTATGAGTGGCAATGACATGATGATTGTGGTACAAGACTAAATGGGGTGTGTGATGAGCATCATGATTTGTAAAAAAAAAACCAACAAAACAAACCTAAAATCAAACCCCACAAGAGGGCTGATTTAGGCAGAGGCTGCTGATGTGTTTTGTTAGGAATCGGCATAGCAGTCCTATTGGTTGGGGCATTTTTGGCTCGGAAAAGGGCATTGATTTTGTGGGCTTTTCCTCTTTATCTCTGATTCCTTTAAATTCTCTTTTTTACTGTGTGGTCCTGGGCAGATCCCACCATCAAGTCTTGAGGCTCATTCCCTGATCATGAACCTTTCTAGGGAAGCCAATGTCTGACATGGTTTGGTTCCTGCTGTCACCTGATTTGTACCCTTGGAGCAATGGGAGGGATGGGAACACTGAGCTGCCTGCCTAAGAATCTTACAAGAATCTTACCGTTAATTCCAAGGTTACCCAATACATCTAGAAACCCTTCTGATAAAAGATAATATTTTGATTTTGTCATCTAGAATGTCTTTAAAATGTGTCACAGCTCAGCTTAGTTTCATTACTGAGGTTTGTTCTGGATGTGTTTTTTGTTGCAGTGGCAGCACATGCTGCTGCACTGTTAAATCCTGGGGGGAAAAGTATGAGTTCTTTCCAGAAGGAAATTATTTGGTCTAATGTATTGTATTTACAAGACACAGCAACATTTTAAGTTAAAAGTTGGAGTTAAAAATGAGAGAATTGTACATGCTTCAAAGAATCTTTTCATGGGAGCCAGTTTCTAGGAATATCATATAAAAGAAAGAGGACATTTACAGTAAAATCAGCAAAATAGGAACTCTTCTTAACCATACCAGGGTGAAATGTGGCATCTAATAGGAAGAGATTTGTCTGAAACTTCCACTACGAACAAAACGACAAAATAAGATCCGTGGGATACGTGTTTATAGAGAGCAAACTTGGAGAAGATCTGTGCTGATCATGCAGGGGACAAGTTGCTATGGCTGAGCTGGAAAACTAGCTGGAGTTCCCATGTTCTGCTGAATTCTGCATTTTCATTGTTTAAGATTTTAATATGTAGTTTGTGATTTCAGTGTAGTTTTAATTCTTTGCTTATTTTGAGCACATCCCTTTCCTCTGCCATGCTTAGCAGAGCAATAGCATGAAAGGGAGCATGTTTTCTCTACAGGGCACAAACCAAACTGTTATGAAGACTTAGTTAATTTTTGTTTATTCTTTGGCCATGAAGAAGGAGAACTTGTTTTGTGTTATGTTTTTCTCAGATGCCACAAAGTTCAGTAACATTAGGTATTGCATGAAATACATACCCCAAGAAATGTTTGTTTTATTTCAATGATGTTCCTCTATATTCCAGAGCAAACATTCAGCTCATTTCCAAACTGCCTTAAAAATAATCCCCTCCAACCCTCCCTCTCCCCAAAACAAAAGAAGTTTTCCTTCTCAGAAGAGCATCTGTTATTTAGCAACGTCTGAATTTCCATAAATAATCCCAGATTTCCCCTGCACAAAGATATAAACAATTGTTCCGCACTCAAACCTCCCCTTGTCTCAGATTCCCTGAATGAGGAGAGTGGGAGAGGAGGCACCAGTGGGGGGATTTACAGGGACACCCATGTCAGGATAGAGGTGGGGCAGGGCAGAGGTGGCTGTTGGGCCCTTGTGGGATTCAAAAACTCTTTGGCTGGGTTGAAGACCTCCACCAGAGGAGATTTTTGATGTTATTTGGTGTTTTGAGCAGCCAGATGGCCTCGGGGACTGTAGATCCTGCCTGGCTTTGCCATGGGTTGGAGAGGGAAGCGATAGGCTGGGATAGGGAAGGGAAGATGCCACCCTACCCTTGACTTGAGTTGTGAGATGGTGGGGACCTACCAAAAAGCTTCTCAAGACTGGATGCTTCCCACAAGCCCTAGCTCTGGATTTCTTTACATAATATTTCTGCAGGAGAGGGCAGAGGAGGAGTTAATATCTTCTGAAAATTCTTCCTTTTATTCATAGCTAGGAGATTTTTTTTGGCTTGGGTTTTTTTAAGCACTCAATCAGCAAATAATGGAAAAGAGTAGTAACTGAGCAACAGAAGATAATGGCAAAAGAGATAGGAGTAGTTCTGTAGAGATCAACTCCTTCACAAGTTCATGAAATTAATGAAATCTGGCTTTTGGATCCCTGATGTAGTGATACTGTATTCTTAATGCTTGAATATATAACTTGAGAAGCAACTGCCTTTAAAAGATTTGTTTGTTCTCCTGGCTAGAATGTGTTTTTCTATTTTTCTTCTGAGCTAAAGTTGCTGACAAATTAAAGTATGCTTTTGGTTGGTTGAATTTTCACCTCAAAATTATTATTATTATTATTATATTGCAAAATGCCAGGATGCTTAAATTTCTTCAGTGATACAGTAAACAAGGACACCACTTTTTCCATTAATGTCATGGGATGGCTATTTAATGTATCTTACATGTATACAAGGCAATCTGTTTATTTGGGCTAGGGTACCATTTCAAAGTGAAGATCATTTTTCCTCGCATTGACCTGGTCCTATGATTATTTCTCTTCCATTCTGTCACACGTCCAGACATCTTCTCTATGCTTTGAAAATCTTGCAAAAATTAATTCCATTATTAGCCTCAATATTACTCCTAGACTGTTTTGTGGATCCCTCACCTGCTGACAATTCTGGTGGGTCCTCTGATGGGTCCACTGGTCTTCTAACTTGCTTCCATTGGCACTAATTTTCTCTCAAGTGTGAGCTATTGGGCAGTGGATACAGCCTGAACAAATATGTCTGTTCAGTATTTGCAGTTGGTTTGCTGGAAAAACAGCAGGAAATAATCCTGAGGTTTAGAGCTGGATGGAAGGGCTTGTGGAGGCTGCATTTATTTGTTTGAAAATCTTGCTGTCAGATTGGCCCTGTAAGGAAATGAGTGCAGGGAATTACACTCACTTTACATCCTAACAGGGCAAAGACATCCCACTGTCTACTGCTGATTTGATTTCAACAAAACCTTAGAAATGTTTTCATTTTTCTGCTTTGATGTTTTTATGTCCTTTTAAAAAACTTCTTTTACTGAAAAGATGGTAGCATCTCTTTCTTTACAGCTTCATGACAGTGAAATGATTTGATGCGATATATGAAAAGAAAGCAAGAGTACTTTAGAGTAGTTCAGCTTTCTTGAACACTGTCTGCTTTGAAAACTTATTTACCCATGCACAAATCCATGCTGTTGAAATTATAAATCTGTGTAAACTTAAGTTACCCAAGCTCAGCAAGGAAGTTTTGACTTTCTATGCTAGCCTTTGTTCTTGCCAATGTCACTGACTGCTCTGATACCTGAAATAGGACCTCTAGTCTCCTCTTGGCCTGGCCAGCTTTTTATATCTCGGGTCCTGCTGTGTATCTAAATACTTCTCTTTAATCTGAAGAACTTGTTTTTGTAGAGGAAGAGTGTTCTGGGAAGGCATCCAGGACTCACCAGTGCTCAGCTGCACTAAGAGCTCTTGCAGAATGCAGGATCAGCAGCAGTTGGTGAGGAGCTCTCTGATGCTGTGAATTACAATAGAGGGAATAGGTTATGAAGCCTTCCCTTACCCCAGGTCTTCAGGCACAATACTTGTCATTCTGCACCACCCCAGAGGGTGGTGGGATGTGGTCCAGTGGCTTTCCTTCCACTCCTGGAAAAACTCACCAAGAAGCAGTTTGCTAAGAAAAGCATCGTTTCTCTGAAAAAAACAACCCTAACCAATATTAGAAATAACACTCTTTTAAAGCATCAGACACCCTCATTGCAGGTTGTTTGTTGCTGTTCCCACATGCTCTGACACCCTTAAATGAATCTAATCTTAAAATGGAGCACATTTCTATCTTCAGCAGCATCTATGTCTTCAGTCTGTTTGGAGTTTTGCATGACATCAGTTCCTGAGGTTTTGGTGTGCCTTATCAATGTATGAAATAAAAATTCAAGGTTTTTGCTTGAAGATATGAATAGCCCGAAATCTAATCACCAGAGGGACTGCCCTTCTTCCCTCTGCAGTGCTGCTGCCATGGGAACTTCCAGAGATGACCCATCGAGTTCCCTTTCCACAGACAGGAAGTCTTCTGGTTGTTTGTCATCTCCCCCACTGAGTTTTATAACCTTCCCAGTGAGCTTCAAAGTCCTATCCCTTCTCTGCTCCGCAGAGGGACACGGCTGGCTGTTGGATTCACTGGGCTTCAGATCAGGAAATGCACGCAGAATCTTTGTGAGTAGCCTGGTGGTCCATGGTGGTGAAAGTCAGGAAGTTTTGTGGTGTCGATGGAGGCTGCATCAAACATTTCATGTACAGCGTCTAAAGCAGTAAAGGCATAGAGGTGGCTAAAGTGTGCCTTGAATGTAAAAGCTGTACACATGTTTCAGTGCTGAAGTCTTCCTTTGAATGTCCTGCAAGGAGAGGGATGCATCAGAGCTCAAAATTTGGAACATTCTAGGTCAATAAATTTTCTCTTTTAAGGGGAAAGAGAAAGGATGTGTGGAAGATAAAAACCACTGTCCTCACATACACCCTCTTCGTGCAGGACACATATGCTATTTGTTTTTGCTGATAGTGGAAAATATTTGTTCTTTTTACTCTGTAAACAAATGCTGAGATTATGAGAGCCTTTTCGTAGCTATGACTTCCCAACTGCAAATTCAAATTGTAATAAACTTTCTGGAAAAACCTTTTCTGAAAGGTTTCTTTTCTCCTGCCTATATATTCTTTTCTATGGCTTCTCTGAAGCAAAGCCCCACAGACTTGGTTTGCTTGGCTAGAATTCAGGTCAGCTTTCGATTTTTTTATGCCATTTACATGAATTCTACACCTATGAGTTTCATTCAGCTTAAGAGACCTGAGGAGGGATGAAGGAGTATCTCCTGACTGAGGCTGCACAGCCTGTGGTCAGAGGAGCCAAGTTCTGGTGCAAGGGAAGGGCATCTGGAGACTGAGAAAATGGTGGTTTTTATGAGAGTGTCAAACTCAGATACTGGGAAATATTTTACACATTTATTTATCTACTTGATACTGTCTTCTAGATTTTGCTGTTTTGGAAATATGGTCTTTGGTCTCGTAATTTCTGTAACAGTGCTTGACTATCTCTCTCTTTTGTGCTGGCTTTCCAATAGTCTCAGATAAAGGGTTAGTGGAAAAGGACTGGATTGCAGAGGTTTACACAAACCCTTAAGCACCATGTGCTGACTGCAGAACTTGAAAATTAACTTTTTCTGACACTTAGGGTTTTCTCTGCTCCACCAACCAGCTGCAGGTGGTGTGCAATTGCAGAGCCCAACCCAGTGCTGTCTCCTGCAGTGGAGACAAAAATATGTAAGACATCCGTGTCAATAAAATGTCCTGACAGGAATTATTCCTTTGCTGTCTGTGATTGCAGTGGCACTGACAAAAATCACAGATGGATTGGGACACGTGTGGGAATGTGTCTACCTGAGCTAGATCCACTTCATCCCTGTTCTCTGTGAATGCAAATACTGTAGGACCTTCACTGAATGGTGGAGCAAATATTTAGAAACGAAGTTGTTTCAAGCTCTCTGAGGTGCTGCTAAATCTCATGTTGCAAAAGTTTGCTGTTTACCAGAATCCTGAGTGACTCCCAGGAGCTTTCTCACCTCTTCTGCAGTGAAGACCTTTGCAGGCACAGATGCCCACTGAATTTCTGCCAAGAACAACTTTCCTACCTCCAGTACGTGCACGGCAGGGAGGAGAGGACACCTGGAGCGCTGGTGCTCCTGCTGCTGGCTGAGGCACTGGCAGGGTTGTGCTCACGTATCGCTGACTTACTGTGTGTGAGGGCAACAAAGGGGAATAGCTGAGCCCCTTGCATCTGGCCCTGTTTGCCTGCTAGGCAAAAATCAGGTTTGAGGGGGAATAAACCCTCCTTTCTTCATAGCACTACTTCTCCTGCTGCATATCCCGCTTCCTACACACCCACAGTTGGGCTCACTGTTCCAGGCTTTGCTCAGCAGAAAAAAAAAGGAGTGTGTGGAGTGTCTGTATAGTCACTCACAGGTGCTCAGAGCCAGCGGTGCTGCAGATGCTGGCTCCTCACTGTGGGTTGGTCAGTCCATGTTATGGAACATGGCTGGAGCATCTTGTTACAGCTGTGACTGTGTCACAGGGAGACTCCAAATGATTCAAATGATTCCACTCTTGCCCTTTGGTGAGGATGGTCACATGGGTTGCATCTCACGCTCTGTAAAGTTCAAAGGGTCAGTTTATTTTACCGTATACTTGCATGTAGCTCTTGTTCCAGAAGGACATTCTGCTTCTCTCCTATGGCACTGGAGTTGTTACAAAAAGCTGGTGGCTTGACTGTTTTACTCCTGTGGTCTGCAGTAAGGGAATTATCAATGTTTGGCAGCAAACACAAGAAGCTGTGAGTGAAAGGGAGAACAAGGGCATGAACTGTCCTGGGCCAGTGCTTTTGGCCACTCTGAGTCTGGGTGGTTACCAAGAGTAAAACTATTAGCACTTCAGCAGCGTGTTTCAAGCCTTCTCAGAGCTCAAAAGAACTTTTGGTATATTCAATGGCCATGCATATGCAAGTATTTCAGTTTACTTCACTTTCTGTGCAAAAAGGATGGCCTGTGACTAATTATTCTAGTGTCATTTCTGAATGTTAGGGGTGCTTTCATTTTGGCAAACACCCAAATTAGTGTTTGTAAGGCTTTTTCAAAATGATGTGCAATAAAATAAAGAACAATAGGCAATTTGCTATCTTTTGCAAGGAGGGGATGGAAGAGCAGCTGAATATGCCCTCCTGCTTCTCCACATGATCTAGTTCAAAGCTGAGACTTGCTGCTACAACCCACTACTTCCATGAGAAAGGGAAACACCTGACTGCAGCAATTTCTGTTTCTCTTCATGTGATGAAGCACAGAGGCCCTTCATGACCATGGCATCTGACCAGGGCAGCCTAGGGATTCCTCCCCATGCCAGTCAGGGCAGTGTTACCCCTTGGGACTGAATGCCATGGCAATTTCATGTGACTGCACATTGGTTGCATGATGTGGGAGTGAACAGACTGCTCCAGGGGATGCTAACACATGGGTTACAGCCTCCCTACAACACTGACCCCCTACCTCCATCTTCCAGCTAAACTGGTGTTTGATTCCATATGAAGAAGCTCCTTGGTCAGTCTAATACCTGCTTGCAGTGTCCCCAGGTTTTATTATACCATCAGAATTCAATGCCCTGTGGCACTCAAAACAGTTCACAACTGATTTTTGCCTTGTGCTGTTTGCAGCTGTGCAAACTGGATCGGAAAGGCTGACAGACACATCAGAGGAACCCTGAAAATGCCATTGGTTTGCCTCTGTGTACCCACGAATGCACAGTGTGAATAATCCTGTTGGGGAGTTAGGGTTGATTTGGACTTGATTCTCTTGCCCTAAATTCTGTGAATTATTATACCATAAGAAAAGAAATTATGCCTTGATTTGGCTAGATTTAGCCACTAGATTTGGGGATGACCTTTCAAAATTCTGTCAATTTATTTATTCCTCCCTCCTTTTGGAAGTAAATCTGTTGATTCTGTATTTTGACAAATCTCCTTCAAATCTGGGGCATCTTTTGGCTGCATCTCTCCCTCCACTAGAAATAATGCACTCCCCCTGTGCTCTCTGTGCTGCTTGAATTCTTCATCTGCAGCAGGGCGAGCAGCCAACTCCTTTTCTGAGCATCTCTTGTCTGGGGCTCCATCCAGATGCTTTGGGAGAGAGAGCCGATCAAACAGACAGTGCTGTGATTCAGCCTGTCCTCAGGGGGCTCTGAAATGGCCCTGTGCTCCCTGGAAAATGCTGCAGCTGTCCATCAGGCTGCTTCGATGCCTCACCAAAGATGCAGCCATCCCCCATATCCAGGATAGAACAAAGAGTGGGAAGAGATAAGCACAAACATTTAGTTGGCAGTGTGAGTGAGGTGGAAAGGATTTAATTTTCTTTGTGACAAGGCTGTTCTACTAATAATTTCTGTGTTGTTATTATTTACCCTTCCTGCTTTTCTTCTTTTATAACTACAGCAAGTTGATGACTTAAATCAACAGTTCCTTGGCTGAATGATAATTCGATGATGAAGGTGACAGCAATAGTAATTATGAACTCTACAAGTTGAGTTTACAATGGAAAACTTTTACAGCTTGTTTTTAGTAAATGTTGTATTTATCACAAAACACCACCATCTATAGTTGACTTGCACTGCTCATGTCACTCTTCCTTTAGAGAAGTGGTTGGCCTGCTTGGTGACAATGTTGAGACAAGTGGATTTTCTCTCTAATGGGGTGCTGTTGTTCTCAGGCTCCTTTGTTCTTCCACAGGAAGCAGCTTAGAAATTTCCAAAAATTAGTATGAGGAGCTAAAAAAGCCCCAAACCAACCATCAGTAATGAATAGGTATTGCTCACAACCAAAAGTTTTGCAACCATTGACCATCCGTGAACTTTCTGTGAAATCTGACCTAAATTCCAGCTAACCTATGATTGCTTCTTCCTTCCAAGTAGAGTTTCCTGTTCAGCCAAGCTGGTCATCTTCCCTGCTTTCTTGACTTAGGACACGATGGGATTGCCTGCTCCCGTGTTTTTTAAAAATTGTTCTTTTAAACTGAGCAGCACTCATGTACCCCTAAATGCTCAAAACAGATTCCCAGGACATACTGCTAAGTAGCTCCTTGAGTAGCTTCAAGTGGGTCTCTGAAACATTTTTCTTCATTTAGAAAAAAAGAGTCAGGAAAATAATATTGAATTTTTCATCAAAAAGGAAAAAGAAATTCAAGATCCAACTGTGATTGTTTTCCTTCCCTTCCAGCTTTCTCTTATAAAACATATTTACTGTTTGTGAACTGCTTTGGTAAAGGGCAAATCATGTAATTCCTGCAGAAGAATGACCTCAGGTCATGAAAGACTCCAAAGTGAAGCTAAAGTGAAACTAAAGTGAGGATCTGAGGGATTTTCTTTTACATTTCTCTCCAACTTGCCATTGTTTGTGGAATATGCCTGGGTGCTGTTTTTGCCTGTGTGTTTTTGGAACCAAAGCCATGGCAGAAGTAGCAAACCTGCCAGAGAAACCTTAGCTAAGCATTTAGGCAATTACATGACACTTTAGAAAGTTTTCATC
Source organism: Sylvia atricapilla (assembly GCF_009819655.1). Lineage (NCBI taxonomy): Eukaryota > Metazoa > Chordata > Aves > Passeriformes > Sylviidae > Sylvia > Sylvia atricapilla. The sequence continues at coordinate 100,996,554 of NC_089140.1, read as the reverse complement.
AGATTTTGAGCCTTATGTCCAATGTTTCCTTCCTCTGTGTGTTTTAAAAATATTACCACATCCCCTCTTAAAATTACCCAGGTGATTGTTTGCCAGTTACACTTCCTACTGATGGCACTTCTGCTCACCTTGCATTTTGTTAAGTGTGGGGAAAAGACTGCTGCTTCTTTGTGTGAGGAACTTTGCTGGTACATTGGCAAGTTTTGTGTGTATGTGAGATGGATCTTGCTGAATGCAGCCTACGAGATACGTACCATGCCAGGTCTCCTGACTTAAAACTGGTCTCCAGATAGCTTTGAAGAATTGATGGACTACACTGCTTGTTGCTGGAGGTGCTGTGTCATTAGAGAGGACAGGGCTATCCAACACTCCCAATATTAACACATTTCTGTTTAACACAATATTAACACAATAGTAACACATTTCATGTCACTTCAGGTTAACGTGGCAAATCTGGAGATGATAAAGGAGATATGAATTCTAAAATAATTTCTTTCACATTGTATGTGGTTCTTAACATTCTGTCAGTTGAAAAATAGGTGCAAGTGCTACTGATTTTTAGTCCAAGACTGTCTCATAGCATCACACACCTCCATAACCCCCAGATCAGCTGTGGCCCTTCTTTCCCTGTAGCATTTCTGCAGACCTCCTCTGTCAGGCTCAAAGGGCAGCAGGACTCTGTTCTTCAGCTTTAAGCTGTTGCACTGAAATTACACTTACCCCACATCCTTTACATCGCTTGGCTATAAAGTCGCAGTTTGTCTTTAAACAGTAGTATTAATTTGAGATTTTGGCTGCACTGGCTACTTCTTCCTTTGTCTTTTGCTTTCACAGATATCACAGGAAAAAACCTGACTTTTTCTGAGAGAACTCCCCTTGAATTAGTAAATTGTTTTATTTGGTAACTGAAATCACACACCTTTTGATGGATGATGATGAAGTAGCATTATAAATGACTGGAGAGACCTGAAACTTCTTTCTCTGCCTTTCTGCATCTGTCAGGAGTAGGTAAATAAGACAGCCAGGTCCTGGTCACCCAGCCCTGTGCTCAGTATGGAGGGAAACTGGCACGGGACAGTTCATATCTGTGTGTCTCACATCATCTCCCAGTGGTTATTATGGTGACTCCCAGCTCACTGCAATTCCCAGAACCATGCAGAGGAAAATCACCTCTGGGAGGGTGGCTGGGTTGGGTCCTGTTATCACACCTACCCTGAGGAAAGGGGTTGCAAGGGTGGTTGATGACCTTCTGGGTAGGAATATTCGATACCCAAGTTGGAGGAAAGGTTGGATTCTGGATCCTGAGGCAGATTGTTCAACCATCAGTACAAGACATTTGTGGTTTTGAAAGGTTTTTTTAAAAATCCAGCTCTGAATTTTGTAGCTCTTAGTTAACTTCATTAGAGTACTATTACATGAGTAAAATACAAAAATCACAATGAGCAAAATCTAATTAAAAACATTAGAAGATTTTGAATAAGCATTATATGAAAGAGACGAGTGCGGACAAATTTACAGTTACTGTGTTCCCATGCTCATTTCAGTCCCATTCATCCTGCCATTGCCTTCTTAGACAATGTTTCAACATTAAAAAAAGCCTCTAGAGTTTGACTGAACTTGCTTGGACCCACCCTGAGACATGAACATGGTAGTGCAAAGGTAACAGACATGCTACTGCATGTCTGCAGAGAGATGAGGCTTGTGTTGTGCAAAAGGAAGCAAACAACAACTTGCTGCTGAGTGCAACCCAGAGCAGCTGTGGACTGCAGCAGCCATCTAGCCAGTTTAACTGGTTACATTCAGTGGGTCCACATGGCAGCATTCAGCATGAAATCCCAGAAATCCCAGAAATCTTGCTGCTCAATGGTGGCTCTGAATGGTGCTTTTCTCTGTATGTGGTGTGTGTCAGTAAGGAACAAGGCTGCTCACGACTCAGTACACTGATCCTAGTGTCATTCACATGTTCATAATCGCTACCTGAGGGGGAAAAATGGAAATAAACCTCACACATTTTATATTAAATCTGATCTGCTAAATCTGATGTTCTGGGCTATTTGTCTAGTAGAGTGTAAAAATGACTGCTCACCTCTGGACTCCTTAAAATTCAACAAGTGCTTTTGAAAGGAGGTGAGGGGGTGTCTGGAGTAAGGGTGGCTGGTGTGATAAGGATTCCCCTCCCACCATGGCATAGCAGTAGAAGCTCTGCCTCCCTTTGGAGGGAATGGTGTTTGTACACTTACCAGCTCTGGGCTTTGGCTTCCACTGCTGTCACGTGCGCTGTGGGAGGTTGCAAGGGGCAGAAAATTTCTATGGTATTTGTACAGCCTCTCTGAGCTGCAGAACAGGGCAGTGTGAGGAGCTGTTCTGGCTGCTGAAGGCGGGGAGCAAAGGGCTGGCATGCAAGGTCTGCAAATAGGCACTGTGGGAACTGGGGTATCTATCCTCTCACTGGAATTTCTACTCAACATCTCAACTGGCAGGACATACTCTGAAGTATCTTACAGGGAGAAGGCAAGATTGCTGCAGACACCTGATAGGTGTTAGCAAATGGGTGCTCCTTCCAGGCAGAGACTTTTGAAAGCTGCTTCTTCCACTAGTTTTGCTCCACTGGCTATGGAGGGATCAAAAGGAGAAACAGGAGCACAAGGCGGATATACCGGTACCTTTTCATACCAACAGTGATTTAATGCATGAAAAACCAACCGAGAACCTTTCCTTGTGGTGCCAGGAAAAGCTTTCCTGGTAACCCTCTCCTTGATCACATCTACCTATAAACTTCTGCCCTGTATTAAACAATGCATGTTGCACCAAGTCTTGCTAATGTAGGGGCTGAAACTAGGGCAGAGAGTTTTCCAAAAAAGTGGGGAAACCCTTTCTAATGTGATTATTGCCTGTGAGCTGTGTCAGGGTGAGGGGAGGCAGAAGGGCAGGAGCAGCAGCAATATGGTCTTTAGCAGGTGCTGGGGAGAGCAGAATCTAATGAGAATCATAGAAACACTTGAAAGCTTTTTAACTCCATACAGGATTTTCAGGAGCTGTTGATAGGAAACAGTAGTGATCCAACTGACAGTTAAAGAGATGAAAGGAAGCCCTTTGGATTAAATAAGATTTAGGAAATAAAAGGATTAGTGCTAGACAAAAGCTAGATTTAGGGGTTTATTTAATGAGTGCAGTGTGGCATGATGGGATGTGGGGCATCAGAAAAGAGATGAAAGACAAAATAAAAAGACAAATGCGGGAGGTAATACGAAGGCAAGGAATCAGCACAACATCTCCAAAAACCCTTCACAAATCTTCTTATAATTGAAAATGGTACCAGAAAAGGTAGTTTTCATTAGCAGTCCTGGCTTCTTTACTGTCCTGGTTTGGAGTAAATTAGGGAAGAACCTCCAAAAGGAGTCCCCTAAACCAAACCTCCACCACCCCTTCCGCCCCCCAGCCCTGGGTTCGGGAAGGAAAATACCTCGGAGGAAAGTGGAAAAACCGGTTTATTGACAAAAATACACTCCCCAACACCGAATAGTGGGAAAGGACGGGTTACTGTGTCGATGGGGAGGGTGCTGACGCGTCTCTGTCTGGCCCGGGTCTTCTCCAACTTGTCAGGTCAGGTCAGGTCCGGAGCCGGTTCAAACCTTGGAGGGGGGGGGGGGGGGGGAGAAAGGAAGGAGGAGAAAAAAAACAAACAGAAGCAGCGGGGGGAAGAAAAACGGCGGCAGGGGCAGCCGGAGAGCAGAGCGAGGCAAAGCGAAGCGAAGAAGGCAAAAGCAGCTGAGCCAGCTGAAGCAAGAGCCGAAAAGCAGCCAAGCAGCCAAAAGGAGGCAGGAACTGCAGGCTCCTGCCCAAGAGGGCGGGATTCAGCTGCGAGACATAACAACATATCCAAGATATGGGATGGATATATGGGATAGGAGGCAGCTCAACCCAGAACATTCCACCCCTTATCCCATATATCCATCCAATTAAAACTTTCATCTCACTTACTCAGACCTTTAGCACTTACACATTTCCGTCCGTCTTACTTGCTCAGACCTTCGACACGTACACATTCCCTTCTGTTTCATGTCTAACTGATCTAACACGCAGACAATGGTAGTAACATTCAGCACGTATCAATCTCACCCCATATTCAGATCTCCCTGAGGTACACATCGCATTGTTCCATCTTTCTGCATTATCCACCATGTACAACCCGGTCCTTGAGCAGAGACAACTCCACGGATGGGTTTGCCCGTACTCGAGTCAGGGTTGATCCATACTGTCTTTCCCAACAAACCTCTAACATGGGCCACTGGGACTTTATCTCCATCTACTACATTAAGGTGCTGGGACTGAGCAGGACCCGCTCGGTTGGTGGAACCTCGAGTGTTAACTAACCAGGTGGCTTTTGCTAAATGCTGCTCCCAGTTTTTTAAGGACCCTCCACCCAACGCCTTCAGGGTGGTTTTTAACAGCCCATTGTACCTTTCCACTTTACCCGCGGCTGGTGCATGGTAGGGGATATGATACACCCATTCAATGCCATGTTCCCTAGCCCAGGTTTTAATAAGATTATTTTTGAAATGAGTCCCATTGTCTGACTCAATTCTCTCGGGAGTGCCGTGCCTCCAAAGGACCTGCTTTTCAAGGCCCAGGATGGTGTTGCGGGCTGTAGCATGAGACACAGGATAGGTTTCCAACCATCCTGTGGTGGCTTCTACCATGGTCAGCACATGACGCTTGCCTTGGCGGGTTTGAGGCAGTGTGATGTAATCAATCTGCCAGGCCTCCCCATACTTGTATTTAGACCACCGTCCTCCATACCAGAGAGGCTTCATCCGCTTGGCTTGCTTAATGGCAGCGCATATTTCACAGTCACTGATAACTTGAGAAATGCTGTCCATGGTTAAATCCACCCCTCGGTCTCGTGCCCACTTATAGGTGGCATCTCTGCCTTGGTGACCTGAGGCATCATGGGCCCATCGTGCTAGAAATAACTCTCCCTTGTGCTCCCAGTCAAGATCTACCTTCAACTCCCCTATCTTTGCAGCTTGATCTACCCGCTGATTATTTTGCTGCTCCTCATTAGCTCTACTCTTGGGGACATGGGCATCTACATGGCGAATCTTCACAGGTAGGGTTTCTAACCGGGCAGCGATATCTTTCCACTCTTCAGCAGCCCAAATTGGTTTACCTCTACGCTGCCAGTTCGCCTCTTTCCATTTCTTCAGCCATCCCCACAGAGCATTGGCTACCATCCAAGAATCAGTGTATAGATAGAGCCTTGGCCACTTCTCTCTCTTTGCAATATCTAGGGCCAGTTGAATTGCTTTAAGTTCAGCAAATTGACTGGATCCACCCTCTCCCTCAACGACCCCTACGACCTGTCGTGTGGGGCTCCATACAGCTGCCTTCCACCTCCGACCCATCCCTACGACACGGCAGGAACCGTCGGTGAATAAAGCGTAACATATTTCCTCTGCTGGCAACTGGTCGTATGGCGGAGCTTCCTCAACCCGGGTCACTGGTTCTTGTTCTTCATCTGCAACACTGAAACTTTCACCTTCGGGCCAGTTTGTAATTACTTCCAAAATTCCAGGGCGATTTAATTTCCCAACTTGAGCACGTTGTACAATGAGGGCAATCCACTTGCTCCAGGTAGCACTGGTGGCGTGGTGGGTGGAGGGAACCTTTCCTCTAAACATCCACCCTAGCACTGGTAGTCGGGGTACCAGGAGGAGTTGTGCTTCCATACCTATAACCTCTGAGGCGGCCCGAACCCCTTCATAGGCTGCTAGAATTTCCTTTTCTGTTGGAGTATAGCTGGCTTCCGACCCTCGGTAACTTCGACTCCAAAATCCCAGTGGTCGGCCTCGAGTCTCCCCAGGCACCTTCTGCCAAAGGCTCCAGGACAGACCATGGCTCCCAGCTGCAGAATAGAGCACGTTCTTCACGTCCGGTCCCGTCCTGACTGGGCCAAGGGCTACCGCGTGAGCAATCTCCTGTTTAATCTGAGTAAAAGCGTGTTGCTGCTCAGGGCCCCACTGGAAAGTGTTCTTCTTGCGAGTTACCAGGTGGAGAGGGCTCACAATCTGACTATATTCTGGAATATGCATCCTCCAAAAACCTATGACACCTAGGAAAGCTTGTGTCTCCTTCTTGTTAGTTGGTGGAGACATCGCTGTGATCTTATTGATGACATCAGTGGGAATCTGACGCCGTCCATCTTCCCACTTAATTCCCAGGAACTGAATTTCTCTAGCAGGTCCTTTAACTTTACTCTTCTTGATGGCAAAACCAGCTTTCAGGAGAATCTGGATAATCTTCTCTCCTTTTTCAAACACTTCAGCTGCAGTGTTCCCCCACACAATGATGTCATCGATGTATTGCAGATGTTCTGGAGCCTCACCCTCTTCCAATACAGTTTGGATCAATCCATGACAAATGGTAGGACTGTGCTTCCACCCCTGGGGTAGTCGATTCCAAGTATACTGCACACCCCTCCAGGTGAAAGCAAACTGAGGCCTGCATTCTGCAACCAGAGGAATGGAGAAAAAGGCATTGGCGATGTCAATAGTGGCATACCACCTTGCTGCCTTGGACTCCAGCTCATACTGGAGTTCCAGCATGTCCGGCACGGCAGCACTCAGCGGTGGAGTCACTTCATTCAATGCCCTGTAGTCCACAGTCAACCTCCATTCTCCATCCGACTTGCGCACAGGCCAGATGGGGCTGTTAAAGGGTGAGTGGGTTTTACAGACCACCCCTTGGCTCTCCAACTCACGAATCATTTTGTGGATGGGAATCACTGCATCTCGAACTGTTCTATACTGCCGCCGATGCACTATAGAAGTGGCGACTGGCACCTGCTGATCTTCCACCTTCAACAATCCCACAGCAGATGGGTCATCCGATAGTCCAGACAGGGTGTTCAGTTGCTTAACACCCTCTGTTTCTACAGATGCTATTCCAAATGCCCATCTGAATCCCTTTGGGTCTTTGAAATACCCATTCCGAAGAAAATCTATGCCCAGAATACACGGGGCCTCTGGGCCGGTCACAATCAGGTGTCTCTGCCAGTCCTTTCCAGTCAGGCTCACCTCAGCCTCCAACAAAGTCAACTCTTGTACTCCCCCTGTCACCCCGGCAATGGAAATTGGTTCTGCCCCCACATGTTCCGATGGCACCAAAGTACATTGCGATCCAGTGTCCACCAAAGCCTCATGTCTCTGTGGCGCCGATGTGCCAGGCCATCGAATCCACACAGTCCAAAACACACGATTCTCCCCAACCTCTACCTGGCTAGAGGCAGGGCCCCTCTAAGCCTGATTATCTTTCTTTCTTTGGACATATGTCCTAGAGGTTCCCTCCAGGGGATCAGACATATCATCATCGTCCCGGCTGCAGACAACTGGTGCTGCTCTCTGTTTAGTAGGACTCCCTCTTTGAATCCTACCTTCTTTCAATTTACGCACCCGTTGTGCCAGAGCAGCAGTGGGTTTTCCGTCCCACCTCCTCATGTCCTCCCCAGCTTCACGCAAGAAGACCCACAACTCGGTTCTCGGAGTGCGCCTTCTCTCCCCAACAGAGGTACGCCCGCGTTGAACACCAGGGTCTCTAATTTGAATGGCCGAAATTTGGAGGAAGTCCTCCCTAATCTCTTCCCTGAGTTTTTTGTGATTTTCCTCTAATTTATCTTCCAATTTCTGCAGTCGTGTTTCCACAGCTGCAATCCTGGCGTGAGTTGGGCCATGTACTGAATCAGCATATGCTCGAAGCTTCCTTGCCATATCGAGCACGATTTCGTGTGTCTCCTCCCGCTTCATTATTGCTAGAGCAGAAGCGTATTCAGATGGTCCAAGTCGTACAAGTTTTCGCCACATCACGGGTGTACATGGTACCAAATCTGGGTTCTTAGTGTTTAGGTCATCTGAGAAGATAATCTCTGCCACTGCCATTTCTCTCAAGCGTTGAATCCCTTGTTCTATGGTCTTCCACTGGGTCTGCTGCATGTAGAGATCGTCTGCGCACAGGTATCTTTGTGCCACACTTCCCAGGACTCGTTCCCAGAGACTGCAAGGGGTAGCTACCCTCATCATTCCTTGGTCAATAACTGGATCATGTGACAGGGAGCCCAAATGCCTTGCCTCAGTGCCATCCAGAATTGTAGCTTCGCCTGCAGCATCCCAGAGACGGACTAACCAACTAATTATAGACTCATCTGGTCGTCGGGTGTAATCCTTTCTCAAACCTCGGAGGTCCTTCAGGGAAAAAGCATCAATAGTGGGTCCTGATCTTGTGCCAGCTGGTTGGACATTTGATCTTAGGCCAGTTGATCTGGCTCCCAATTGAGTGTCAGTTAGTTCGGCTTCTGATTTTACGTCAGTTTGTCCAGCTTCTGATTGGGTGTCCTCGGGAGGCCTTGAGGGCCCTTCACCTTCATCATCATCATCCTCTACTGGTCGATCAGTCTTTCGTGCTCTCTTTGCCCCTGCAACTGCCAGTGTCTTAGACTCCCTGTCTGGTTTAGCTGTTGGCTCGGAGCCCAGGATATTAGCTGCAGCCTGAGTGACTGGGGTGGTAACTAGCTTATCTCCCTGTTCCCTTTCTTCTATCTGCTGTCCTTCAGTATCTAGCAGAGTTCGGTAAACATATGCCAGGGCCCAGCTCACTGCAACAATCCTTTTCTCCTTCGTATTACCACAGCACTTCTCTTTCAAATACTTCGCCACCTCAGCTGGGTTCTGAATTTGTTCAGATGGGAAGTCCCAGACTATAGGGTCAGAAAATTCCTTTAAAATTTGGCCCATATCTTCCCATTTCCCACTCCACTCAAGATTTCTCTTTGTTGGTTTTACCCCTAAATCAGGAGTCTCATTAGCTCTTTTAGAAATCTCAGCTTTCATTTTATATAAACTGCAGACAGTATAGAAAAGACTTACTAGATTAAATGCCAGAAAGATGGTCTCTTTAACACTCAGGGGAAACTGAACATTTTCTAATAGAGATGTAAAAAATTCAAAGGAGAAGAGGGAAGACAGAGGCTGAAAAAACTCTTCCCCTGCTTCTCCCCTAACAAACTGAATGCACCACCATAACAATGAACTATACACTTCCGGAACAGATTTAAACATCTTAACAGCCCTTCTATAAAGCATCACAAGCAAGCCTAGTCCAATAAATATTCTGGTTAGTACCCCACGGCCCCAAAAGCTACGTATTAGTAGCAATACCAGAGCTTTTTCTATATAAGGGAATAACCCTAGATACCACAGAGGTATTAAAACCTCAAAAATCCCTGGGGACCAGAAATATTGGCAGGCTTTCACCACGAATGACATTATGAATCCAGAAAAAAACATCCCACTACACCCACAAAACAACTAGAACCACCAATATTATTATTAAGGTTTTTCCACTTTCTCTGGCCCTTTCCCGGCCAACGCACCAAGAAATGTCCTGGTTTGGAGTAAATTAGGGAAGAACCTCCAAAAGGAGTCCCCTAAACCAAACCTCCACCACCCCTTCCGCCCCCCAGCCCTGGGTTCGGGAAGGAAAATACCTCGGAGGAAAGTGGAAAAACCGGTTTATTGACAAAAATACACTCCCCAACACCGAATAGTGGGAAAGGACGGGTTACTGTGTCGATGGGGAGGGTGCTGACGCGTCTCTGTCTGGCCCGGGTCTTCTCCAACTTGTCAGGTCAGGTCAGGTCCGGAGCCGGTTCAAACCTTGGAGGGGGGGGGGGGGGAGAGAAAGGAAGGAGGAGAAAAAAAACAAACAGAAGCAGCGGGGGGAAGAAAAACGGCGGCAGGGGCAGCCGGAGAGCAGAGCGAGGCAAAGCGAAGCGAAGAAGGCAAAAGCAGCTGAGCCAGCTGAAGCAAGAGCCGAAAAGCAGCCAAGCAGCCAAAAGGAGGCAGGAACTGCAGGCTCCTGCCCAAGAGGGCGGGATTCAGCTGCGAGACATAACAACATATCCAAGATATGGGATGGATATATGGGATAGGAGGCAGCTCAACCCAGAACATTTACATAGTAACTAGAAGTGTTACAATGACAGGAAATCTTCTGTGATGGGGCTGTCAGCTGAAATCCCTGCCACAGGAGAAAAGAGCATACATTATCAATCTACTTGCACTTACAGATGTCTGATGAGATAAAAACAGATTTAAGTAAAATTTTCACTCTGTTAGATTCATAATTTGTTGTGCTTCCAAGAAGGGGCCGCTGAAGGACCAGTCTTGTTTAAGAGATCTTCATTTGGAGTTCTCTAGTGAAGCTGATGGCAGTCTCAGAAATGAGGGGTATGCACATGATGGAGTGAGGAGCATAGGACTCCTGCATGCAGCATCTGTCACATGAACGTTTCATCTTGCAGCTTTAAAAGCAGAACCAAAGGTTTTCCAGAGCTCAAGTTTTCCATTTAATCATCTAAAGGTGCCCATTTGTATTACTAGGCAGGTAAAGAAAATAAAATTGTGTGTACAGATCAGTTGTTCATTTGCCAACTCCTCCAAAGTCTGCTGAAGACAGTAGAGTGGCTACAAGTGGGTTTGGCTCTGACATTAAGATAATGTAGACAGGTAAGTGTGGATACTCTTGCTTTATGAAAGTGCCATTTGGAAAAAATACCACATCCCCTGTTCCAAAGATGCTGTTACTCCTAATCTTCTGGATAGTATTGGATATCTCTAATGTAGGTACAGATATCTCCAATGAGAGCCTATTAGAGGAAGAACAACAGTACTTCTTTTTCCTCCCTTCAGGTCTCCAAGTGAGATGGGGTGCCTATCTTATCTAGGTGTAAAGGAAAAAGTATTTTGTGGCCTATTTTTACCAATAGGAAGATTTTTACAAACACAGGTAGTTACAAATGGTCTAGGAAAGTTAAAAGTTTGTGGTGGATGTTTGCATCGAAGTAATCCAGATATCTGCTCTCAATGTTTCTGAAAGACATCAGGATAAAAATGTTCCTTCAGACAAATGTTCTCTTTTCACTTGTTCTATTACCACAAAGGAATGCTAGTAGGATTTATAAATGGCTAATAGGTAACAAACAAACAAATGAAAAGCTAAGAAATTACTTTATTTATGTTTCTTGGGAACATTTTATATGATGTTTTGTGATTTGGACCCTACTTTGTCCCTGAGTGGTTTTGTTGCTGAACCTGAATAAGAAATATAAACAAAAAAATAGATTAATTTTTTTATTGCTTTGTATCTTATATATTACTCTTTGTAAAGAGATGTGTGGTCCAGTTCCTTGCCTTTGAGTGGAAAAGGAAGCTTGACTTTTTAAAAAATTTACAATGTGCCTAAGAGACATTTTACTTGTTCAATAAAGCAACCTTCAATATACCAAATAAGTAAGAAAATTTTAATGATTTTTTTCCCTCCAATTAGCCCTTTTATTTATTTTATTACCGTTTTCATCCAGTTAAGCGAAAGCAGTTAAAAGATGTTTTCCTTAATGAGCTGGTCACCACATTATTAATACAAAATTAATATGGTCTCCATTCAGATATGATTTTTGAAAGCACTTAAATATCTGCTTAGATTTTCCAAAACACCCAGATGGATGAAGTGTCTAATAACTCATAATGTCAGGGGGCAAAAGTCAGCATCTGTAAGTGCTTAGGTACCCTTGAAACTGGGTTTTTCAAAGTCTGCTTTAAATAACTTGCAGCAGTGGACTCCTTGTTGGTGTCTTCCCACTTCCAAACAAATAAAATCAAATGCAAGGGGCAAAACTGACAGTCTTTGGGCTACCCTGCAGCACAAGTCTTTTCTGGTCTTTGAGCACTACAGCCTTGATTGTGCCATGTTCTTGCTTTTGAGGGCCTGAATTTGTAGCCTGAACAAATTTCCTGTAACAGCAGGCTTTGTTCATGTGTACTTCAGGAAAAGAGTGGGTTTGCTGGTTTGGTTGATTTATTTTTCCCTCCTCATTTTTAAAAATCATAATTTCTATCTGCCAAATCTGTTTTGGAGCGTCCAGGTGACAACTAGGGGACACTTGTGGAGTTCCTTTACTCCCAGCCCTTCCTTTCCCTGAGTGGATGATTGACTAAATTTAAGCAGTTGTTCATGAGTGCAGTAATTGCCAGGAAATTCTGGTGCAGGTTATTTCAAATCTCCCATGTCACAGTTTCACATCCTTCTTCCAGGACATGAGGACAGTACTGCAGATATCTGCAAGTATAATAGAGATCACTGGGGCTTAACAATGGCTGATTTTCCAGTGGGTATGTTGGTTGCCATTGGGGTTTCTGTTTGTTTTTAAATCTGAAATCAATTATCTGTCATGGGAAATGTTTTCTTGGACGAGGAACATTTGGAAAATGTGTTTTAAAGATGAGAAAATTAGGGTATTAATAAAGGAGAGTTTGAGGCATCATATTTAACAATGCCACTACACTGCCTTTAGGTAATTCATGGATGATTGCTTTAGCCATTATTTCAGAACATCCTGGAACACTAATTTTTACACGACTACATATTTATGATAATGTATTCCAAACTTTGAAAGGGTTCCAACATTACTTTATTTTAAAATTACGCTTAATTTGATTGTGCTTCTGCACCGCTGTCTTCTCTCATCTTTGTCTCTCTTTCAATTAGAGTGGAAGAAATGCCGAAATATTGTTGTGATGGACTGGAAATTCCTCTGCCAGAACATACCAGAGGTTTCAGGAGAACAGGAACTCCTTTTGTCCTCAGCCACAACAGAATACTTATCTGCTGTCCGAATGTATCCCTGGGGACAGCCTTCACACATCAGCAATTTTTCCTCACTAGCAACGGGGCTTACCTGGCAATTCCTGCACTCTGTGCCCTCCCAGCAGCTCCCCTTCCTCAACCACTGCTGCTAATCTAAGTTTGAGGGCGCTTGTGCCCCTCTCAGACACTACCCAGTATCTTTGAACCCCAAAATGAAATTGGCAGAGCCAGCAACACACTCTGCCATACTAACTGCACACTGTGAGTGCCACAAAATAAAATGGCTAAGGAAAATGTCTGTGGATCTTTTTTTCTGTCTTATTCATTCTCCAAATGCACTTTATCTCCAGGTGATACATGTGGTTTAACCTTTGAAAATTAACACTTTGGCTACCTGTAAGGTATAAACCATATGACTTCAGACTCAAGGACCTTAGAGGTCTTTTCCAACCCAAATGACTCTATGAGTCTTTGATTCTAGTCCTGTATGGGTTTTTCGTAGACATTATAGAAGAAAAAGATTATTTTCTTTTTTCTTTTTTTTTTTTTTTTCCCAGTGTGTCACACTGTGGTAAGCAGCAGTGAGGTGGACTGCTGAAATCCCTGCTCAGATGGCCTGGCACTCTATGTAAAGGCATCAGATGAAGCCTGTTGAACTCATACCCTCTCTTACATGAGGTCATTGTGCAGATTGTCTCATGCTTCTGGTCGGCTTTGATGTGAGCTGCAATATTTCTATGATCTCAGCCCAGGGACAAGCTGGTGGCCCCAGACTCAGCAGTGGTTAAAGACAAGTATAAACAAAGTGGAGATTTGCTATGTGCCAGACAAAGTCACTTTCAAGTGTGTCCACAAACTGATAGAAAATTGATATCTTTCGTTTACTGCAAATACGTAGTGGTACCAAGAGAAACAGTATTCCAGGCTAAATAATATGTAATGGTTACCAGCTCATGCACCTGGACTCCGTGATTTCAGTCTGTCAAAGTTCAGATGATAATTCTGTAAAAACTGGTGGAAGGCTTTGAATGTATTGTCAGTTTCCTTTCTTACAGATTAAAGGGTTTCTTCACTCCTTGTTTTAGCCCTTCATTTTCATTTGTTTTTCTTAAATGAGCCATTGAAGTCAGCTTTATGAGATATTTAGATCATGTATGAAATGCATGTATATAACTCGATAGACACATTTATCTTTTCTTTTTTCTTTGTGGCTATTTATTTTGAAGGAAGCTAGGTATAAACTGTCAGAAGTTCTTAAATGGCTGAAGCCTTCAACTGCTGTGCTTTAGGGACCAGATGGTTTGCCTGCAAATACTGAAGGATGGTATCCTCTGTTTTATATTTTCAAGCCAAAAGAAAGGGAGAATGCAAGCTTACAAAAAAAGATAGTCTCATGGAAGGGATTGCTAAAACATTCCTTAGTATTGTCATCAGTAAATTATATCAAACTGGGCACATCAGAGGCAATATGGCAAGCGTCTGGGTGGATGCAGAGGAAGGAGGAAGGATTTTTTTAAAGACAGGGAGCTGTATAAACCGCATTAGTAGTCAACTTGAACAGTCAACCCTACTCCTGGGCCTAGGTATAAGCTGAACATAAAGGCATAACTATGGAGAGAGGCTTGGTTTACTTCTGTGTGTCTCTGCGTGCTTTGGGAAGCTCAGTAGCACAGTCTAGAACTTCTTTAATGTTTAGCAACTGGTTTATTTTTAAGAATTTTGGTCAAGCTTCACAAAGTCATAAAGATTCCCTTTGAGGAATCTTGCCATAATGCTGATTTTGAAGAATAAATTTAAGAGGTGGACACAAGCTGAGACCTGCTGAGGCTGCTTCCTTGTGTATCCACCATATTAAAAAAAGACCTTTTTGAGAGCAATTCTTCCAAATGATAATGAAAAGCTATGAAGCTGTCAGTGCAACCCCTAAAAATCAGGATAGTTTTGAAATGGTAATGTGTTCACTGTAACAGGTAATGGGAACTTTACATCTGGTCTTCTTCAGGATGAGTCACACACTTTTCCTCTTTTCTAATTCTGCAGAGACTTGGCACCTTTGTGTGATGAAATCCATATACTGGCTGTGGTTACAGGGCTGAGCAAAACACAGAGCAGATGAAGAGATACAGGTCAGTATGTGCATCTAAAACTGTTTGCCAAGATGACATGGATCCAGAGGAATGTTCGAATATCGTCCAGAAATTGTCATTCCTAAATATACATCCACTGAGATGACCCAGGAGAATGCACACCTGGTTTTTACTTAACCAGTTACAGAAAGAGATACCAGCTCAGGGGGTCCTGAGACACTGGGAAATAGTCAGACAGGTCAACGCTGTTGCTAAAGTATCATGACATTTGGGGTACAATGGGCTGTAGTTTTAATTTTGCTATAAAACCCCACCCAAAACCAGAAGTACTGTGCACTAAAAGAGAGGACAGAAAATGTACAAAATTACTTCAGCTTTGCCAGTTTGATAATCAGACCAATGCTTGGTTTTTCTCCTCACTTCCTTGCTTTTGGTTTTATCTTACATAAGCAACAGACAATATTTTGAAGCAATTTTTTCTAGTTATAACATTCCCTGCAGCCCTTTATCTGGGAGATGATGCTTATGTATAGAAACTCTCTCTCTGGTTGCTGAGATTAACAGTGCAAGACTTTGTCCTCCAGAATAAGTGACTTTAAACTGAGAGGGAATAAAAGTCTGAAATACTCTGTATGCAAAAGTATTTCTATGCAGAACCCTGGGAATATTCCACTTCCTAGGACCTGTTATGGAAAAAGAAAAATTGAGGTTTAGTCTAAAATTTGCCTTTCTTAGGGTTATCATTATGTCTAACTGTTGCTCTTTTACTCTCCTAACTTGTTATTCGTCTGCTAGCTGTTTATTTCTAACAGATGCCTGTAGCCAGTTAACATATGGCCTCCGTCATTGCTCAGCTAAACTGCACACACAACAGCTACTCCTTCCCTTTTTTTTATCCAGCCGAACCCCCATTTCAGCTACTTAACATTTTCTTTGGTTTCTCATGGCTTCTAATTTGTCCACATTTCTGCAGTGCTAACTGAAGTATCCCGGGAGTGGCAATTTGGATTTAAAAAAAAAAAAAAAAAAACCAAACAAAAAAAAAGTCCACTCTTTTTTAAATTAAAGCTTTTTTTTTTTTTTTTTTTTTTTTTTTTTTTTTTTTTTTTTTTCAGTGATGTAGTTTGTGGGGCCTTATTGGAAAGTTCCATAAGAAAATGAGAGGCCATGCTCTATGGAGCTGCTGCTTCCACAAGGAACTTCAAAAAGGATAAAAGCTCAACCAAACAAAAGCAATAGCTTACTATGTAGACAGAACATTCACTGACAAAACTCTCTTTGTACCTGGTGGAAATCAACTGGTCAATCTGTCTCTGCTTTGTTGCTTTTACCATCCCTTCCACAGCCCTTGCTAAATGATTTTTCCATTAATTAGTTGACAGCTGTAGATACACGTGGGTTTCACTCCAGATTTTGGATGTGCTTTGTTTTGTGTAGGGAACCTTCAATTTTTTAAGGCTACAGTCGCTGGCAGCTCCTTGTGAAGCCGGTTGCTGAAGGACAGTGTTGCTCCAGTGGGTGCTGCGTGTGCCAGGGCAGACAGACTGTTTCCAGATTGAGTCTGCGTGCAGCAGTGCAAAGCAAGCCTTGCTCTCATGCCTGGAGAGTTCCTTGGAAAGCACAAGGAAGACGTGGCACACTGGTTCCACGGGAAGAGCAGCCACCTTGTCCCAGAGAGATGTGGAGCACTGTGAGGACTCATCTCTTTGCAAGATGGGGGATGGCAGCTGCTCTGTCGAGACAGCAGCACCAGAACGAGCTGTTTTCCTAACCAGCTGATGTCCTTCCTGTGGCACTGAGGGTGGCCAGCTTGGTGGCCTTGGCGGTCTGCTGGTGTGGAGCAGGCAGTGGCTCTGCAGCTCTTTGTGTGACCTTAGAAATAAAGCAAGAGGCAGGGCTGGGTGAGCCTCACTGGAGGTTGTGAGGGATGTCAGTGTGAAGGGTGCAGTGGAGCTGAAGCCACACAGGATCCACTTCAGTGTCTTCCTTTCATGACTCTGTCCACATGTGAAATGAGTGACATGGAGATTTGAGGAAGAACAGACCATAGATAAAAGGAACAATCAATCCTTGAAGGTCTTTAAAAGAAAGCATGAATAAGTACCCCATGCAGAGGAAAATTACCTACATAAGACACTTTCCAAGAACAAATGAGGGATGATTTCTTCCATCACTGACATCAGTTACACATATGTGGATAAGCATCATAGCGAGCAGCAGCCCTTCTGCAATCCACAAGGCCACTGGGAAAAGCAAACTTGTGGGTGACACTTCCAAGCATTTGGTTAGGGTTTGTTCTCCAAATGTACTTAAACGAAGGATCTGTGATCCCTCAAACATAGGAATTGTTCAGCTTCCATGTATAACAGAGTTTTCCAAGGGCTTGGAGGTTGCTATTGAGCGGGTCCTGTTACCTGTATTTATTCCCTTTGATGGGAAGAGTGAGACAGGCACCCAGGAAGCACTAGCATTAAGTTGGGAAAGGTGTAGGAAAATACTGAGAAGCAAAGCCACAGTCTTCTCCAGCATTTTTCTGCCTCCCTTCATTGCATGTCTGGTAGAAGTAAACAAGATCAGATACGTTTATATTGAAAGCAGTTCTGGCGAATTTGGAATCTCTCGACTGCAGATGGAGAGATGATGCTTCATGATGCTTCACATTTCTGGTCTACTGCTTATTCAGGGCTCTCTATGCCTTCAGTCTCAGTGCTGCTTTGGCTCTCAGATCATTAGCTTCATTTTGTTCAGCCTTCAGCAATGTGGCTCCCAGATGTGTTTTCCGGTATTTCGTTTATAACTGTGAGGAATCTACAGCATCCAGTCACCCCTCTGCCTGCCTTTTTTTTTCTTCTTGGCATTGAAATTCTCTGAACAGGACATTCCTATTAACATCAACAGTCAAAAAATGAAATAAAACTAAAAAACCCTGTAAGGTTTTCATTCTCACCAGGAAGTTCTTTAAGGTAGAACTTCAACACACACACTTTTGTAGAAATAAGTGCTGGCAAAGTGGTCGCCACTTAGCTAAAAGAAATTTCAGCTGACATCTTACATCCATATGAAGTGTGCCTTTTCAGTCTCCAGCTTTGTGAGCATCAGTATCAGTGTTGTAGCTGTGATAGTTTTGGAATGTAAATGGTTTATTTTATTACACCAGCTTATAAAGATGAGAGGAAAAAAAATGAGCTGGGGAAAGGCTTTTATGCCTAAAATCTTGTCTGCTTTCTCCAGCGATGTGGACTTGAAAAATATTATCTGCCTTACAAATCTTGCCTTCCTTTGTAAGCATGTGGCTGGATAATTATTTTCAACTATTGCTTGGATAAATACTTTCTAAAGAATTTGGGCACACAAAGTAGCCCTTGCTAAATTGTCTAAAGATGGTTTCTTAAATGAAGTGATTTTCTTCTCAGACACACAGAAATGCTTTTTTGCCAAAGGTATTTACAGATAATTTTAAAGCACAGGGAATGGTTTAGTCTTATGAATTTTCATATGCATAGTGAAAAAGCGTAGGCACTTGTTTTTGTCCAAGTCATTTTAAAAAGGTGTCACTATGTCTGGCTTCAAAGTGCCTGATAAATATAGATCAGAAAGGCAATGAATTTAGAGTATTAAATTATGCATCTCAGAGCACTGGGGAACATTAAAAAAGGAGGCTGACTAAAAGATCAGAAAAACACATAGCTCAAGCAGAACTGTGGGAGTTTGAGTTACTTTCCTTTATAAATTGATTTTGTTTCACAGGATCTCCCTATACCTCCTGTTGCAATGAGAAAATAGCTTCAGCACAATTTGCCATTGCAGGCTTTGCATTTGCAAACTCACCAGCTGGATCCTGAAGGACGATAATGAACTTTGCAGAGAACAGCTAGTCTGATCTTGCCTGTGTGTAGTTTTAATTGCAGTATCTAACAATTGGCTTGTACTTGAACGAGGAGGGTGTACCATTTCTTCCAAAAGTATTGCTGTTAATGATAACTGCACATTTTTCATATCACAGGATCTGAATCCTAATTTTCCCTCAGCATCTTCATCTTTTGGGACAGTGTGCTCCTCATTTTAATCCAGTGGTCTCTGCAGAAGCACTGAATATTTAGCTGCGTTTTATTGCACTGACTGAAGAGTCTAAGACAAAAGGAAGAAAGGCCCCATCCAGTCTTTTCTGTACTAGCCATATTCTATATCCTATATACTTCCATCAGATCCCAGACTAACCATCCTCTTTCTAATGTTAATGATTCCAGGCTTTACAAACTTACTTGACAGGAGAAGCTCTGCCTCTTGGCTAAACCTGCCTCTATCCTGCAACATCCTTGCTGGGGTGGTTTTCCCTCAACATTTCCTTCACTCTTGGCTGTCAATGGACAAAAAGCTTTCTCCAAGCGCCCTGCCATGTCTCGTACTCTCTCTCTTTTGACTGGAACAGTTGTCAAGGTGCTGTCATATATAATACCAGGTTATATTTAATTTTTTCCTTTTCAAAAGGGTGTGTTTTTCTGTTTTACTTTTGGCTTTACTGTTGTGTTTCTGGTTTTCTTGGCCTCTGAGTTAAGAAATGACATCCTTGCTTGTATCAGACAGTGTGGCCACCAGGAATAGGGAAGGGATCGTCACCCTGTACTGGGCACTAGTGAGGCTGCACCTCAAATCCTATGTTCAGTTTTGGGCCCTTCACTACACAAAAGACATTGAGGTACTGGAGTGTGTCCAGAGAAGAGCAACGGAGCTGCTGAAGGGTCTGGAGCACATGTCCTGTCAGGAGCAGCTGAGGGAGCTGAGGATTTTTAGCCTGGAGAAGAGGCAGCTCAGGGGTGGCCTTATCTCTCTACAACTTCCTGAAAGGAGGGTTTAGCCAAGTGAGGATCAGTCTCTTCTCCCAGGTAGCAAGTGACAGAACCAGAGGAAATGGTTTCAAACTGTTCCAGGGGAGGGGTAGATCAGATATTGGGAAAAATTTCTTCATGCATATGGTGGTCAGGGCTAGAAATAGGCCGCCCGGGGAAATGATGGAAATCATGTCTGGAAGTGTTCAAAAGGCATGTGGATATGGCACTTGGAGACAAGGTTTAGTGGTGAACATAGTTGGACTCCATGCTCATAGAGGTCTTTTCCCCCCTTAATGATTCTGTGATCCTATGGTTAGTCTGCTCTAGCCAGGACCAAGCTGTAAATAATTGAATCACCTGTCAGTGCTGCCTTGTCCCTTCCCCACCTTTTTACAGATATCACAACATAGTTATTAAGCACTTCAAAGCACTAGCTGATGACTGCTGCATAGAAAATTCAGTGCTTAATCCTATTCTTTGTTTTCTGGTTTGTTTCTGATACAGAAGCAATTATCTGCCTTTCTCCTCATAACAACGTAACTTTTGTGTGGCTCCCTGAAGAGACATTTCAGATTAACTCTCCAGTCACCTTCAGAAGGACAACCTTCTAGGTCCACCAATATGATCACTGTTATGATCTATTGTCTTCAAAAAGGCTGGGAATTCAACCCTTGGAGTTGCAGACTTGCCCAGCAGAGAGTGGAAAAATACATACAAAAACTTGCTCGGAAAAAAAGCTGACAAAAATTCAGTCTATAATTAAGAAACAATGCTGCATGAAGTATTGCATTTCTCTAGGAAATACTGAACCCCAATTCTGAAGCATTTAATGGTTTCAAAGTCTGGGATATGCCATGGCAGAGCCTCATGACGTGAAGTCATTATTCTGTCATATGAGTGATGTTAACCAGACCGACTTAATCTTCTTTGAGGCAACACAACAGACACACTGGAACTAAGCATTTTCATTCTCATTTTGTTTATGTTTTGTGTGTGTGAAATGACTGAGCCATGGTGGGAAAGGAGAAGAAAAGAAGGATTTGTGTTGGTTTTCTTTGACCAGCTTCTAGTTAAGCTTCCAAGTGTTGTTAATATCTAATGTACTCTCCAAGGCCTTCTGTGTATTATAATCTCTAATCATCTGTGCTACAGTTTTCACAGAAGTGCTAAAACCATTTTACCACCACTTCCCTGGCAAGACTGTTCAGAGACTCTTTCAAAGAATGAAACTTTTCATGAACTACAAATCCAAGACATTTGTGAGGCCTTTAAAATCTTGGCATTTGAATTACTGTGTTAAGTCCAAAAGTAATTTTCGGATCTGCAGTATATAAAATCAGTCCTCTAGCTCCTTGTAAATATCAGAACAGAAAGAGTCTGTGAAAATTCAATTGTCTCTATCATAATTAGTAGAAGAAAGTACATTGATATTGGGGGCAATTAAACAGCTTTACAAAGGAGTAAAAGTCTCCATGGTTAAGTTCTTCCAGAATTGTAGGCAAAATTGAAAATTGGTACCTCTCACCAAAAATTTTTATGTTTGTGGATATTCTTTTTTTAATAAAGATATACACTCTAAAATAAAAGACTTTAGTTCAGGATTAATGTAACACCATGTAGAACAAATTATTTTTTACCTATTTTCTATACCAAAATTTTAAAGTTCAGAATTTGCAAAGGAGAAAATTGGAGGAAAGGAAGGTATGAACCTTTGCCAAAGGGAAATGGTGTGTAATGGAAATTTCACATATTTTTTTCCTTTCTCCTCATGAGAAAGACCACTACAATCAGACCTTAAAGAAGAAACACAAATCTATCTGTTGAGGGTTTTGTGTGTTGTTTTGCTTGTTTTGTTGTATTTTATTTTAATCTTTTTAGAACTGGCCTAAATTATCAGGTTATATCTTGACCTGGAGCTTTTGGTGTTTTTCAGTGGACTCCCTTTCACCACCCTTCTTTTAAATATGAAAAATAGAGATGGGATCCATTTCTGCTTTCACTTGACAGTGAGAGAAGTCTTGACTAGCATAGCTACCCAGTGAAAATGAGTGTACATGAGACCAGGGCTAAGGCCTACCTGCACCTACCCGCAGGGATATGGCATGGGAAGAATGCAGGCAAGCAAAGCCCAGCACAAGGCTGTCACTCCAGCTTTGGGTGGTGCAAACATACCTTTACCTTGGTGAATTTAGAAATATATCAACAAAGCCTTTGCTTTTCAAATCCCATCAATATCTCTCAATCTGGGGCATTGTGTAAATGCCACGGAAATTTCCTTCTTGACATTTGATTGATGCCAGATAAGAAGTCTGTGCCCCTTCTTTACCAAGGTTTTTGTGGGAATCAGACAGATTGATATCAATCATATTCATGCAGGCAATGAAGTTAATGCTAAAATAACAGTAATGTGGCATACAGTAAGTCCTCAGGGGAAGAGGGAAGTTGCTGAATGCTTATGAATTAGTTTGGGGGTCTGGACTTGGCAGGTGTGAAGAGTTTGACAGTTAGTGGCTTTGGGAATTCATTCTGAGATGGTTTCTAGATCTTGTGCAGTATTCACATGCCGTGACAATAAATCTTGACATATATATTTAGCACATGTGTATGCACACAATATATTTTTTCCCTTAATATTACAGGTATGGGGAACACTTGTGTGATTATGCCTTGCACTTTATTAAGGGGAGGAGAGGAGCTCAGTGAATTTGCTCTTGCTCAGGAGCCTGTGGCAGTTCCCACATCCCAGTTTGGTGGTGTAGTCACATGTGCAGTGCACTCCTCTGTAGATATTTTCCATGCCTTGCACATACAGTGGGAATTAGTCTGAGAGTTGTGAGGCTACATCCATCAAACCAGGTGCAGGCAAAAATTACTCCTTTCTCAATGATCTTGCCTTGCATTACTACAACATTCAGACTCTCAGACTGCCATATAGATGTCAGCAGACAGTCCAAGGGCATCAATTTGGAGACCTGCACACCTGCTCACTTGACAACTGTCTCAGAGATCCAGTGAGTCTTGGCAGTTTTTCTTTGCTCTTCTTCTGCAGATGAGGGGTGTGAGAGACCTGACAGTAAAGAATGAAGCAGCCTTTTTCCTTGGCAGTGAAATGTGAGCAGTTGGGTTAATTTACAGACATGTAATCCCTTGCTGTTTATCTTGTTTTGCAAGAAAATTATGAAAGGTCCTGTGTTTCCTAGAGGTCTTAAACCAGATTGCCAGAGAAGAAAGTTATCCAAAGTGACAACAATGATAATAATTTAGATACTCATATCAATTTTTATGTCTTGTGTTTGCAGGCTTCTGTCTGAGAGTTTCTGAAATCTAAGAAAATTTCAGAGGAGCAATAGCAATTTAAATTGTGATGTAGTATCATGGCAGCTCTGGAGGCAGTTCTTACTCCTATAAAAATACAGCAGGATATTAATCATTCTCTGAAACTAGAATTGAGTACTTCAGACAAGTGGTGTTAACCTCCAAAGGGTGAATGGTGACAGGTGTTTTCTCAGTTTCCATTCCTCATCTCTTCTATAACACCGTATTAGAGAGGTCAGCTGTAAACATGTCACAAACATATCATAACACCACATTACACTGTTACATGCAACATTTCAGAGCATGAGCACCTCAGTGAGCTTCCTCAGTGTACTGTACAAGGATCTCATAAAACCCACCAGTGGCTTTACCTTGCTAATGTCTTTTGTTTCCATGGATTTTTTTTCAGCAACCTGAAATAGTAGATCACTTTCATGAAATACCTGCCTGAAATATTTTAGGGTTTCATTAGCCCCAAATCTTTGTCTGGCTGCAGTTTTTTTAGTTTTCTTCTGGGGCACATTTCCATGGGAAGAAGCACCTGTTGGGTCCGGGCGTTGAACCCAGAATGAACAAAACCCACCAACAGGCAGAGCTTATGAAATCTTCTTGCAGAGGCCTTTCTAACTACTGTGTGCCTACCAAACCGAAGGCTTAGAGCTCCTGTGATAAGTTTTTGTGTCTGTCTAAAGCAGAGGCCAGGCGATCTCTCTCTCAGATGGAGGTGTGAGTGTGCTCTGAGCTGACTGGAAGCCATCCAACAACCCAGTGTGGCACCGGGCCCAAACTAACGTGCCCTGCTCTCAGCTGAGCTTTATTAGCTTGGGCTTGGTGCCCTGCAGCCCACAGCTGTGGGTTTCTTGTCAGCTTGGGACTTAGGACAAGCTCAAGTCTCTCTACAGGTATTGCTGTAGTGTTTTAGTGCCTATGAATAGTGCCAGCATTAGAAATTTGAATGTTTCTACTTGCGGTCCTCAAAACAAGACACAAGGTGAGTTGCATGTCTGCCATTTACAGCCCCTCCATCAGCAAGCCCAGAGTGGTTTTTAGTGTTTTTAATTTTTATGTTGCTCTAAGAAAGTCATCCTTTATGCCATTAAGTATTCTTTTCCTTTGCAATCCTTTTGTAGCTGAAGAGACAAGGATTTTTCTAGCTCATTAACAAGAAAAGCAAACAAACAACAGAACAAAAAAGATTAAGAAGGAGTCGATGAGGACGGGCTTGGAAACTCATGTGGAAGAAACAGAGGCTTCTTGCAAATGTGTTCAAAATATTAATCTGTGTTTCTGATCTGGAGCCTGAGTTTCTTTTAAGAACATATTTGTGGAAATTTTCTCTGTGAAAACATATTGCTGGAAAATGTCTATTTGTTAAAACCAAACTCTGCATTTAGTGGAAGATAAAGTGCCTTGGGCACAGTGGTCCTTCTCTGGCTTCTGGTTCAATCCATTCTGAATGAAACTGGGTGGAAAACTTACACAATTATGAGCCCTGGCCTTCTATGAGGAGGCTATCGCAGCTTTTGGAGTATGTGTTCTTTGCTTATCATCTTCCTGCTGTTAGGTTTTGTAATTACGGGGTCTGTAGGATTCATGGCATTTGAGAGTATGGAGTTGTGCTGCCTTCTGAAGAGTTAAGTGGGATCCCTTCTCCCTTATTTCACTTTCTACCTTTTATTTTCACACTCAGCTACCTGCCTATGGTTAAAATGGTTAAATTTCAAACTTAAAACTGATAAATTTGAGTTTGATGACTGGGATCTTTTCCCCAGCAAAATCTGAGATGGGAGCTCAGCATCTTTCTATTATATATTATATTATATATATATATATAGTATTTCTATAAATAGTTCTTTCTATTCAGAATTGCTCAAGTGTTTGACTAAGCTTCCTAAGTTTGAACAAGGTAGAGGTATTGAAACAATATGTTATGCTATTTTTTCTGATTTTAGCTTGAAGTAGATATAAGAAGAGCATATGAAAATGGAAGTTGGTTAACAAAAATGTTTCCACAACAAAATCTATATTTTCATTTGGTTTTCTTTCTCTCTCTCTCTCTCTCTCTCTTTTTTTTTTTTTTTTTTTTCAGATATTTAACTAATGTGTATTCAAGGTATGCAAATTTTTCATTTTGCATAAACTGCTATCAGTTTACAGACGCCTCTGCAATTGCAACAAGCACTCTCCAAAATGCATTGACCTTATTGCTAAGGGGATGTTCAGAGAATTCTTCTAGCTCACAAAAAAAGCAGACTAAAATTTATGTTTTCCACTTCTCTGTAAAGTCATGGAATGCCATGGGTTTGCCTGGGGCAGAATCCAGTCCTGAATCTGGAGGTACAGTATGAGTTGTGTGGTACTTGGGCTTCCTTGCACACCAGATCGGAGAGAGAGGGCAACTGAGAATCCTGGAAGCTGTACAATACCTCTGTGTTGGTGCTTTCCTTGCTGTTTTAGAGAAAATGGCATATTGGAGGGTAGTGAAACAAACCTACCTTTTCCTTAGCTATGGAGTGGTAGCTGTTTCCCACAATGAGGCAAGTTTGCCTTTGAGCAAGTGCACGCTGTTTGTTACTGAAAGTGCCGTTTTATTTGCTTTGCTGGTTTTGTGTTGTAGGTGGTTTTGTGCTCATGCTACTGGACTAGGATGGCACTTGGAAGATCATGTTTCCTGCTTGTAAAGATGGTATAATGCTTTTTCAATGATCTCTGAAATTTCTGACACCTTTTTTTAGAATCCTATAGAGAAAACAATGAATGTGTTTTCTTGTTCATCCTTCAGGGGAAGAGAGATGGGGACTCTCATACCAGTGGGGGAAAAGCTTACCAAGAGATGAGAAAATTGTTCCATTATCTATGAAACAATGAAAATGTGTCTTGTAACAATACAAGGTTTTCCAGGAAAATCAACAATTATAAAATAATATGTTTGCACTTTCCTGCTTCTTCTGGACAGATATCTTGCATTGTGAATGACTTTCATTTAAACTGATGGAAAAGTGATAATGATTTTTTTTCTTAATCTAGGGGCAATTTTTTCAAAATTATTTTTTTTTCTTGATGATTTTTATATTACTCAGCCATGGGAACAATTTCCATATGGTTGATGGAGAGACTCAAAAGAGGCAGTTCCTCATTTTTATTTCTGTGATTTTTGTTGTTGTTCTTGTTGTTGTAGTGGGTCACGTGAGCAGGCCACCCATTTGTCTCCCTTGAAAGAACTTACCAAACTTTTGACATTAACTGAATTCACAATACTGCTCCACAGTAGTTGCCTCTGTAGCAATGGAAGATGATACAACAAATAATTTATTATTTTAAATGAGTCACGGAATCATAGGCTTGTGTTGGAAGGGACCTTACAGATCATGTATTTCCAACTCCCAGCTGAAGGAAGGAAGGAAGTAAATAAGCAGCTAGAATTGCCTTTGCTTCTTCATTATTTATTATTTTCTACTGATCCAGAAAACCATTAAGGGGAACATGACCTGGGTATTAAATGGAGGACAGAATCAGCAACGAGTACCAGAGATGAACTGATAACCAAGTTCTTCACAGTCTGCTCAGATGTGATTCCATCTGCACCGTTTTTCCTCCTTTTCCTAGTTTGAGCATGCTGCTGGTCTAGACAGAGCTTGGAACAAAAAATAATGAAATCCCAAGATTGGTTTAGAAATCCATAAGCCATAAGGGAAACATTCATTAAAGTGTGGTGCCAGCAGCCCTGTCCCTCTTTGCAGTGCTGAGACAGTTGTGGGGCTGTGATTGTGGCCCTAAGCTTTGTTTTGTATTCCTTGCAATCCCATCATGTGTCAATGCTCTCATGGTCTGAGTGAAGATAATTAAAAGTGACTGGGTGAGAAAAGTTCCATCTCTGTGGAAAAACTGCAGCACTCAAAATTTGGTTTTCTTTGTTCCCCACTGGAACAAAAGAGACACTTAAAACTGCTCCTTGGGGAAAACCCTGAATTAGCCTAATCTGGGTTTGTAAACCCTTAATGAGTTTAAACCAGGTCTTGAATCTGGGTTTTCTTCACTAAAGGAAGTCCTGATGCTCTGTTGGTTTGAGTAGCAGAGGGTGGTCTTGCTCCATCTTAAAGAATGATGATTTCTGGATTTTGTCACTGTGAATATGCTCCTTTTTACAGAAAGAATTTTTAATTTTTTTTTTTTTTTATCAGGAGATTTTTGACCTGTCTCAAGCCATTGCTTGAGACAGTTTAAATTAATAAAGAACAAAATGCATGCCAAACTTGCTCAATAGTTTCTTTGTGCTGGAAGTAACTGTCAAATGTGTAATAATTGACCAAACCTATATGAAGCACTATGTAACAAGGTCAGGGTAATGGATGTACATGAACTCGAGAGATGTTTTTTTCCATCTACCTTCCCCTTTGATCACAGGTGTGTTCTGTCATTCCACTCCAGTTACCAAACAGATTAGCTCCTAAAATGAAAAATGGCTTGAAATTTGATATGTGACCCAGTGTCCAGGCCAAAATGAAAGGAAGAGGGAAAGAAGAAGTTATAAATTATGCTGTCTTCATATTGTGACAGTGGCGGCATAATTTTCTACAAAGGAGATAATATTTCCTCATTATTCAGCTGGGCAATGAGGTGCACAGTTCTTTCCAGAAGCATGAAAAATCCCTATAAAGAATGTGTCCAGTTATAGTTTGCCAAATTAAAGAGCAGCAGAAAGAAACATACCTCCTATCTTGAAATCTATAGTATAGTGGCAGCTGGGTCACCTCTGTAGGCAAGGAATCCGTGTTTGCAAATATTGAATGTGGTAAATGAGTTGGCTAAACGACTTTGAGGAGATGTGTTGTCCTGAAATATCTGTTATAATGTTGTAACTGATCACAGGTTTGTGTTTTATCACATGCATGGAAACATGGAAATAAATACTATGGTATTCTTATCAAATGTGCAGGAGCGATGGGAATGAAGAATACTGACTACAATTCATAACATGAATTCTGCTGCTCTTCACTGGCTGGTTGGTTGATTTGGTTGTTGTGGTTTTATTTTTCCTGAAGTAAAGATGGCTATGATGAGCCTAATTCTTCTGTTTTCAGAAGAGAGAGGCTCTGAAGTTTCTGCCCGCTGCTTTTGCTCTTTTAATTGTGAATGTGTGCAGGGACTCATATTAAAGTAAGTAAGCATTGCTTGAAATCTAAAGGAAACTTCCTATAACCAATATTTGTTTCAAGAGCTGAAATATCCTGAAAGCTGAAAAGGTTGAGATTGTTGTCAAATTAATTTTGAAAACATTTCTAGGTGCCATTGGTAGTGCTTTGAAAAGCAGAATTTTTTAGGTAGAGTAATTTTGAAATAATGGATAAATGAAAGAAGATCCTGTATACAAAAAGATGACAAAACACTTTCCTATTTGGCTGTATTTTCTGGGTTGGCATTGGGGGGGGGGGGGGGCGGTAAATTATAGAATGCACTGTAAATCTCAAGGCAAACGCTGGGATCAGTGTGATTTACTTAGCTGCAAGCTGTCAAATTCTCCCACCTTTATATACACTACAGGCTTTGCATATTCAGAGAAACCAGTCAGCTGCAATTCACTGTTTGCAGAAAGCAATGGTAAATCAACTTTTCAGCAAGACTTGTCCATAAATCAGTGAACAGTATATTCCTTTGAGACTCTCAAAACTGCAAAGGAAAGCCAATCTAAATCCAGATGAACAGGGATCCTGATTTATGGTCGAATCAAACAGCCAAAGTCTATTTTCAGTGATCTGAAATATTAGATTTATGCAACTGATCTAGGTGACAATCTTATGGCTTTCTGCTGGCACTGTTCATTCATTTTTCTGCAGATATATAGGAGCTCGAAGTATGCATTGCTTTGTATATGCATATGTATGTTCTACATTTGTAGAGGGTTACTGACATTTGATTGAAATATGCAATAACCTACCTGCTTCTGTGGAGATGATGCATGGGTGCTCTTTTCCTTCCCTTCATCCTTTGGCTGTGTTTTGTATCTGTTGTTTACTGTAGTCCATGCTTGAACACTGAACCTGGAACCCTTGCAAAGAGGCGGGTGGCCTGGGTCTTTCAACTGGACTAATGAAACAGCACCACTGTAGTCAGGAAACTTTTTCCTCATTGGTGTGGCTTTCAATGCCAGGTGTATTGCTATTGCTACATGCCCTGCCTGCCTGGCTGTCATGACTGACTGGTTCATCATCCTGTGCTTCTTGCTGATGAGTTAATGGGGAGCTGCATTGGAGCTGCATCAGAATTGAAAACGATGTAAACTGGATGGAGTCAAATTAAAAGAAAAATGCCTTGTGAACATCCCTCAGGAATGGAAATACACAAGTTGTGAATGGCTGGCTGTAGCTGAAGACGTGAATATGGTTGTAGAGTTTGAGCTGGAGTAAAAATATTTTTTACATCATTAATATGAATCTGAGTGAGATTTTAAAGCAAAGACAAGTAAGTAATTCTGCCCTTGTCTGGACAGCAGTAGTGAACTCCTTTACTTTTTAGGGATTGAAGCACTGAAAATACAACTTTGGAATACCACATGCTAGGTATTCCTGACTGCTGTGTTAAATTCATGATTTCTGCAGCACTCAGCTTCTCTGATCTGCAGAAGTGGGGGTTGAGCATGACTTTCTATCACCCTGGAGCTGAACAAGCAGCTGTCTTTGCCTTTGGCTGGAAGTTGTGTGCAGTGGAAGTGCACTGCAGCACACTGGGCCAAGGCATCTCCTCTGCACATAATTGATGCAGCCATGGCCCTACTATTGAGGTTGTTCAGGACAGGAGTATAAAGAGGTGATGCTTATCATGCATTGCCTGACAGGAACTGATTGTATACAAACAAAAGTGTCTCTGTTAAAGAAAAAAAAATAAAAATCTGCGAGTCAAAAGCAAATATTTGCTTGTGGTACACAAAGTTATCAAGTTATCAAGAACTATATACAAATACTGAGGACAAAGGACAGTGTAATGGTTTGTCCTTGATACTAGAAATTCAGCTTTTTGGATTGTGCATAAAAATGAACCAACAATCTAAGGGAATATTAGAAGCAGTGTATCTCCAAGCTTCAGATAGATAACTTCTGCCAAGATTGCAAAGGTAAGATTAGCCATAAATTTCAGTGCAAGCAGATTGTAGCATATTATATATGAGAAAGTTATTAACTTTTAACTGAAAGGGCTTTTTTTCCTTCCACAGAAGACTAATCAAAAGACTGCAAAACTTTTGTGAGCAGAAGAAAAATGTCTTTTTCTACATACTTCTAGCCAAACTTGTAGCTAGTTTGTCTTTTAACTAATTCCTTGAACATTTTTGTTACTATTTAGCAAAACTACATGTTTACATTTGACCTGAAACTGGTGTGTGGCTCTGCTTTATTAACTAGAAATTCTGATTTGGGACTTTACCACCTTAATATCTGCTTAAGTATAGTTGGCCTTCAGATTGAATTCCCTTGCCTAAACTCACAGTCTCCATCTCCCAGGGCTGTTTTTTTTTTTTTTTTTTTTTTTTTTTTTTCTTCTTTTGGTGGTAACCTCTGTGCCTGGCATGCCTATTCCTTTCTTGATCTTTAGAAACCTAAATATATCTCATCTCTCTGTTCTTTTTCAATTTCTCATTTCCCCAGGTTTTGATTTATTTTTAGCTGCCAAGGTTTTGCTTTTCCTCAGGAAGGGAAGAGGGAAGCTTTCTGAGTCTGCTTTTTAATAGATCTAATCACTTCTTTTTTCCTGAGAAGAAGGATGTAAGATGGTAACCCAAATTTACTAAGGGATATCACTACAAAGCCTACAATACAGGCTGACTTTTTTCATCAAGGCCAGACCTTGCTCTGTAGGTTGTCAGTAGGAAGAAAGAGCTGCTGCTCCTGGTTGAGGCACCTGGAAAGAACAGGCTGAATTTTTTGTTGGTATTTTCAATTTCAATGTTATCCAACTTAGAGCTGCCTGTCTCTAGGTGAGGTGCTCACAAGGCAGTTTTTGTGTTAGGTTTTTGCTATCACATCTCAGTTTTGAGGGGACGATTTATGTCCTGCTGATGTGATGCTGGACACAGAGTTTAATCCCTTTTTATTTTCTTATAAAATGCTTGCTTGTGTTTACTTGGGCTGTGCTTTAAATTTTGGGCTGCAGAGCTGGAGTAAAGACCAGAAAAATTTTACTTCCTTTACTATCATCCTTTTATTTCTTTGCCCTGTCTGTTAGAAATTGTCCTTCATTCCTGGCAGAAGGCAGGTGGGAAGAAAGTGGTGGGAGAAGCCTGGAAATAGGCAGAGGCAAAAAAATTAGATACTCCTTTCCAGGAATGAATGAGACTTGAGAGAGTATAAATAGCTTGTGTTTTGAAGATCTCTTCTACCAAAATCGGCCCAGTTGTTACCTGTACAATTTATTAGAAATACCATTCATCGTGTTTAAAATAATCTTTGAAATTTCTTCCTGTGTTCTTTTTCTACCTCTGCCATATTCTCTATGACTTGCCACCCTAACAGTTATTTTTTGTTTTATTTATTTGGATCTTGCAGAAGGATGGCCTATCTTTGTCGTTAAGCCAAAATGTAAATGTCTGGCTATTAGTTTGATTTCTTGGCTTGGAGTGCTGGACCAGGGTAGGAGAGGATGCAGTGTACATGCCACATTTATTTTGAACCATCTAAAGATGTTTTAAAGTATAGATCACAGATGCAAGCCAGACATATATGGAGAAATGTGACTACAGAGGGTAATAATTAAGCTCTTGATTTTCTTCTTGATTTACAACTACATGCAGTACTTACCTAGATTCTAAAATTGCACTTTCCTGTCACCTTGTTTTACACCTTATGTGTAAAATCTTACACCATTAATACAAAATTCTTGTTTAATGTACATTGGACGTTGAACTGGCTGCAATGTAAATTCTGTATCACTGCTACACATGAATGAACACCAGGACTGTATGCACATGTCAGAGTCACTGTTTGCTCAGACACATTGTGGGAGAAATTGTCATGATTAGGCAAACTTGTGCTTTTCAACTTGTTGAGTTGGAAAGTGTCTAACAGGATTAGAAAGCTCATTGAAGAGTTTGGTATAGCCTTTGAAAATCTAGGCTATGCCAGCCCTGGATGCTGGCAAGTGTGCCTAGATTATTTGCAGTGCTGAGTGTTTAACTTCACCTGACAGAACAAAGAGAGAAGCAGTCTGAATAGATGTGATGGTCCCTTA
Source organism: Sylvia atricapilla (assembly GCF_009819655.1). Lineage (NCBI taxonomy): Eukaryota > Metazoa > Chordata > Aves > Passeriformes > Sylviidae > Sylvia > Sylvia atricapilla. Next base: position 100,964,411 of record NC_089140.1, on the reverse strand, counting down.
CTACTATAACCCAGAAAGTAATTTATGGTTTGTAAAATCCTCAAAGAATAATCTAGTAGGGTAAAATGATTTTTTTAAAAGGAGCTTAATTATATGATATCCAGTTAAACATCTAGCAGGATTACCAGGAAGCTTAGGTATCAAATTTCCATTGGAATATACTAGAATAAGAGGGATATAGATTAGTTTTGGAAGAATTTATTCTTCAGTTATTTGATTTTGTGGTATTAGTAAGCGGAGGGTTTGGTAACCTCATGGTTCTGGACTCTGTGCAAATGTGAGAGAAAGGAGTCTTTCTTTGCCATTGCAGTAGTCAGAAGAGGAAGGGAATGGGTGAAGGAAGACACAAAATAGGAGGCAGACTTCCAAGGTGTTGTCTGATGCTCCAGAAGAGTCTGGTTCACTTTACCACTGTGACATTGGCTATCAGCGAGTCTCGAGTCTCTGCAGCCTCAGTCCAGCTGTGAGGAAATGATGCATTTTCTAATTGTTTGCCTTGGGTATTTAAGGAAAAAACTTGGGTTATAAATCTGTTTTTCCTCTTCAGTGCTTATCAACTCAGTCAGGCTGATTGAAAAAGTAATTTTCCTTAGTCTGCATCAGCTGAGTAGACGCTGGTGAATTGCAGCCACCATGCTTGTTTTCCTGTTCCACATGACCATCCCCACAGGAGAAGCTGCCTGTTGTAGGAGCTGTAATCACAGCCTTGAGCACCCTCTCCAAACACTGAGGAACTGGATTTGGTGCATTGTCTAGGGCATGACATGCTCATGCCACACAAATGACTACAGCTGTTGGATGTTGGCTTCAATTTCAAAGCCTCCAGCCCTCCTGCAGAAGGGCAGGAACTCTCTAGCTTTGGGAGGTTAACAAACTCTACCATTCCCCAGGAGCTCTGGAGGTCAGGCTTTCATCTGGATGCCTTGATGGATCAGGCTGCCTCCCCCACCTTTCTCTTCTGTCCCTCTTTTCCTGGGGACCATAGAAGACCATAAAATGCTTTGATAATTAAGCAGGGGAAATTTCCACAACCCATAAAACATAAAAGGTAATACTAAGCCAAATTTAGCTCTCAAATACCTTTCAAATAACTTGTATTTAAGGCATGGTAAAGGTGCTTGGTCAGTGCTCTTGAACAAACAAATCTCAGAGGCTGGTTTATAACCTTGTGTGTCCAGGCCCACTGTAGCCATTCTGAGAGCATTCCTTGGTTTAGGTTTCCATCGTAAACTGCAATGTGGGAACCAGCAGAGGTAAAATAAGGAGCTGACCTGAAACTTTGCCCAAACCACAGACTGGACATAAATTGTTCTTTTGAAATTTGAAATAATTTTTGCTTGTTTATATAGTTCTTCTCAGTCAAGAGTGCAAGAAATTTGTTAAAGGCTGGCACTTGAAGCAGACAGAGAGACAAATTTGCAAGTCTGGAAAAATTTGGAGAATAGCTTGAATAGTGTTTGGAAATGACAGGTGGTGTTTGGTAGTAACTATGTCAGATGGGTTTGGTTAGAAATTATAGGAAAGCATTCACAAAACTCAGTGGTATCTGCTGAGCTCTTCAAAACTTTGAATGCAGGACAAATTTATAGAAACTGAACATGGATTTCTTCAAATTTAAATCATCATGTTTCCCATACCTCTGCCATGGGTGGAAATGGCTCTCCTGAGAGCTTTTTTTATGGCTGGCCTATAACGGAATCGCAAACTGCTCTTAATTTTTTGCACCATCATTTGTTATGGGTAAAGGTCCGTATGTGGCCTGTTCAGCTTTACACTGGCCAATGCTTGGAAGGTAGTCACACCCCTATATAGCAGTGAGCTACCCGCCAGCATCTGGGCCAATGTGCAAAGGGGCCCAGAAGAAGCCACAGAAGCCCTTGAGAGGTAGAAGCAGCCTCAGACATTTGGCCACCTCCTTTCATAGTCTAAGTGGTGGAAAACACCACCAGCACATTTAGATCTTCCTTTTTTCAGCTCCAGCTGACAGTCTTTGCAGTCAGGGGGAAATTTGCTTTGCAATGGGAATACCATTGATGGGCTGGGAAATTTGTGGGCACAGAAGGTTACAACTATTTTTTTTTTTTAAAGAGCAAGGTTCCATATTTTTATGAATTAGCCATTACCAGCCTTGGGTTGGGGAGTGTGGAGCTATGGTAAGAAGATGAGAGCATATCAATGATGAGAAACAGAGGTCTGAAGTGGGGAATCCAGATTAGAAAGATTAAGGAAATAGTAGATATGGGGCCAGGAATTCTGGCTATTGAGATGTTGGAGTTTTTCTTCTCCTTACTCTTAATGAGAGAATTCTCACAATAGCCCATGTGATAACTTGTTTCTGTACTGTCTAATTAGATGTTTGCAAGGCCAGATTAAGGTGTGAGTTTTAAACTCTTAAGGTTTATGTTGTTTGAAATCTGTTATTGTTGGAGTCTTTTTATGGTGCTTCCAATAATAACTTGCTTCAGATTTCCTCACTGCAGAGCTGGCAGCAGGCATTTTCAGTGGAGACCAATGATGTTTGCAAGGTAGAGGTTCACTCCCTTAGCTTTAGGCTGACTAATCTGACTAAAATAATCATCTGTGTTATAACATCCTGGCCTGATAATTCAAAGGCAAAGTACAATTCCCTCTGCCTTTAAAATTAATGTTGTTATTTTAGGAAAGGTTATAGCAGTGTCAGGATCAGCTCTTGCATGTTTACTGAGTTAACATTGTGTAAATTCCAGAAAGAGTGCACTTAAAGGAAAGCCTAATTAACTCAGCATTTAGTTAGACTATAATGACTGGACAAGATTAATATGTGAGTCAGCCTTTATTTCCTGAAGCATCCATTTATTTCTGTGTTTTAAGAGGCAGGTACCGTATTTCTGTGAACCAGCAGCTGCCAACTAAATCTCTAGCTGTGCTTCAGTAAACTGCCAGACATTTTTAGCAGTGAATTTCAAGTGAGATGAAACCCTGGGAAGGCTTTTTACTTGGGAACTTCGAGTGTGTGAGTGAGACTGAAAACGTTTTATTTTTAAAATGAAACCTTAACAGAGATAAACATTGTGCTCCAGGTGCATGTTGAATGACTGCAACCCAGGGGTTACAGTCAGAAGCCCAATGCCCCAAATAATCATCAAAGCTAGCCAGCTGAGTTGGGTGATGCTTCTTGCATGTACACTCAAGCACAGCCATTTAGCCAGGGAGACTTGTTCTAAAGGCTATTAAATGAATTTGGGGGAAAAATGCATTGCAGATGTCTTTCTTTAATTAAAAAACCCAGGAACTTTTTGCTGCAGTATGTTGAAGGACTGGAGGTTAAGACCTTTTACATCCTCTAATATAAGTTATTGCTTCATCTTAAAATGAACTTCATATGCTTCCAATGATCCTAGGTCATTTCCTCTAGACAGAAATCAGCATGGTGTCTAATATTCTAAGTGAGGATAATTAAAAGTAGGGCCAGGCATAACACAGTGAAAATTCTGTCCTACTTAATTTTAAGGAGCAAGATGGTAAAGAATTTAATTGAACAAAACATATTTCAAAAGGTTTGGAAATGAGTGTTGCATAAAAAGGAAATTGCAGTAAAATTGCATGCATTTTCTTTAAAGTTTTTGTCAATAAAGCCCTACAGGTATAGTAGCTTAAATATGCCTGTGCCTCTGTACTTTTTACTTTTGAGATCTCCAACTAATCAAAGTTTAATTGTCACTCTCTGATAATATGAACTTTTCTACTTGCATTGAAGACACTGCCAAGATTTCCATGGGTTAATATGATATTAAAATCAGACACTCTTCTCTTATGTAGTTGGAAAATGTCAAAGTGTTTTAGTGCTGAGTTCAATAAAAATGTTGGTCCCAGAGCCAGGTCTAGGACCTGATGGATCCTTACAGAAGATAGAGCTTCAGCCCAGGAAGGGTAATTGTGATTTCTTCTGTCTTTGGTGGGAAATGAGATTCTCCACGAAGTTGATTCAAAATGTCTAAAAGAAGCCCATGTTGTTGATCTGCCCTTCTGGAAAAGGGTGTCTCTATTAGGCTTAGAAGTTTAATTTTCTTTTCCCTCACCTCAGGGCCCAATCCTGATCTCTGTTCTGGAGCAACATAGAGAGCAGAAATGGAGCTTCCCAACAAATTAGCAATAACTTAGCATAGACAGGTATAATAATCAGTAAATAGGTTTTTAATGTTATGAATTTTCCTCAAGTATCAAAAATGTGTTTACTTTGCTCCTTAGTTAGAAACTTTATATATCTGCTTCACTGACAAGTGGACAAAAAATACATGGCTCAGATGTCACTTTACACTTTTCATCTGAGAGTTTTCATCTGCTGAAAGCATAAACAGAGAGGATCATTCAGCAGAATTTCAGTATCACTCAGCTTTGATTAAAATCTTCGCTTACATTCTTCTTTTAAACAATCTTTTTTATCTATGGAAAATCTTATGGAACTTAACAAATGATACACAACAGTGCCCTATTACAAGGTACATTCAAATGTCACTATCTCTCTAATTACCATGAAATCAGGCATCTTTCCCTAATTCAATAATAGAATAATAAAAATGAAGATATTTCACACAATATTTAAATTGGAAGGGTGTTTTGAAAAAAAGATTATGTAATTAAACTTCCTTGCAGTACAAGTGTATTTAAAAGAGTGATCATTAATATCTCTGCTGGGAAAAAAAACTTTCATTTAATAAGCTCTTGGATTAGAGATTTACCAGAGTAAAAATGTTGAGTAGTTGGCAATTGGAGCATACAAAATTGGCTGCTGCTGTGGTTCCAATCTTGGCTCAGCTCTGCTCCATGGTTTGAGGGAGATTCCATGTTTATGACATGCTTGAGACGTGGTAACATTACAAGCTCTGCACAAGAGAAACATTAGGTCATGCTTCTTGTTCCTGGGAATAAAACATGTTTGATTTGTCAAGGAAACCAAAGTAAAGATGCATGTGATAATGGAGATGAATTGCCAAATCGTATTCCAATAAGGATAAATGAAGGTCTGAAGCTGGGCTGCTGTTGCTCCAAGAACATTCTAAAACTGAGATTACTGCATTGCAGAGGCAGAATACTGCAACTGTGTAGAAGGAAACACCTCACTATCAGTTCAAATAGATCCTCTGGTGAAGGAATAATTTTAGACATTTTTCAAATGATATATCCCAGACTTTCCCATCTCATCTAGGAAAATGGACTGTAGTGTTGGGATATGTGGCCCGGAAGCTGCAGATCTCAGACCACAGATCTTAAAGATTGACAGCTGTGCTGTCCATACAGTCAGAGCAGAGAGACTGCTCCATGGGCTGAATTTACAGGTCCCACTTTGTCTCTGTTTGAACAAAGCTCTGCTATAAGACAGCATGGTTTGGACAAGGAAGAGAAGCAAAAACTTTGGGGCTTTGTCCAGTGGCATGCAAGTACTTTGAAAGCGCTGTGTGTTCTATGGAGTCCTGAGAGACTTGAGAAAAAGGCAATAAAAAGTCACTGAAAGCTTAGACAGACTCTATGAAGAGCAAAGAGATTGAAGATTTGGAGACATTCAGAGAACAAATTTAAATTAAGTTTGGAATTGGGTTTTGAAAACTGAAAGATATTAGGGACTTATCAGGGCCTGTTTTTGGTGTAGAGTTGTTTGTTTTGTTTGTTAGTTTGTTTCTTGGGGGGAGGGGGTTGGGGCTTGTTTCATTTTGTTGGTTTGTTTGGTTTTTGGTTTTGTTTTTTTAACTTGTAGCTTGCAGTCTGCCCTCTTTGGTGGTGAACAGCAGGAAATGCTAGACGAGATAATGGCAGTATAGTAACGTACTCGTAATAAACCCATAAACTTTTAATAAAGTGATACATTTCCTTTTATGAAATGTTCCCTGAGATTCACCTCAGCAAGACATTCTGTGTGGGTTTCTTTGTTTTCTTTTGAATGGATAGAAATCATTATAAATGTCACAAACAGGTTAGGCAGCCTGAAAGAGTTGGAATATCTCTCACAAGCAGCTCTGGCCAGTCTATAGTTACAGGAGCAAATGCCCAATTCATCAGCCTAATTGAAATATGAACAGATCTTTATTTCATGTCTTGTTTTGTTGGTTGAACTAGTGGGACCTTGGAGAGCAGGTGCACACCTAACCCAAGTCCTTATTTTCTTCAGCCATAATCTTGACCCATGTTGGGATCACCCAGATTACTCATCCTTGTACCCTGATCACCAGTGGAAGGAAATTTGGCCGTATGTGAGTCTGGGAACTAAACCTGTTTTGTTAAAGCTGTGGAAGTGATCAGCAGTGTGTTGTCTCTTTTCACTTGCTTTTATGCATGACAAAGCACTTCCATATTGGGACTTCACTCAGTTTTTCACATAGCTTGTTCATTGATGCCAATGCAGACTGGGAAACTATGATTAGCATCCTTCACCAGCTGTTTCCACATGGTTTGATGTCCCTGCACGAGTGATGCTGAAGCATTTTTTCTCCTGAAAGAAAACTTACACAAATGGTGTAGTAAACAGCAAATGATTAATTTGTCATATATAGGCGGAATCTCCAAGTTTGTAAGAACAAGTAGGAGCTCACACCCCAAAAAGGTGAGTGTTTGGCTGAAATGTTCTGTCTAACATTTTGAATTCCCTTCCCTTCCCTTCCCTTCCCTTCCCTTCCCTTCCCTTCCCTTCCCTTCCCTTCCCTTCCCTTCCCTTCCCTTCCCTTCCCTTCCCTTCCCTTCCCTTCCCTTCCCTTCCCTTCCCTTCCCTTCCCTTCCCTTCCCTTCCCTTCCCTTCCCTTCCCTTCCCTTCCCTTCCCTTCCCTTCCCTTCCCTTCCCTTCCCTTCCCTTCCCTCCCTCCCCTCCCCTCCCCTCCCCTCCCCTCCCCTCCCCTCCCCTCCCCTCCCCTCCCCTCCCCTCCCCTCCCCTCCCCTCCCCTCCCCTCCCCTCCCCTCCCCTCCCCTCCCCTCCCCTCCCCTCCCCTCCCCTTCCTCCTTCTGATTGCTTAGAAGGGTTATTTATTGTGTTTATTGTGATTCTTTGATTTTAAAAAGATCATCTTCATGACTTTGACTTCATGTAGTATCATGCAGCATCTACTCTAAAATCATAATTGCTACTTATTTTTGTTAACTGTTGCTATATTCTTCTCAAATCTCTTCAAAGTCTTTATGGCTCTGTTTGATGGAAATTTGCAAAAGTACAAAGCTTGTTATCTATGCACACTTCTTGTTTCCTGCATGATTCTCCTTTTTGTTTCTGTATCAGTTATCTCAGGCATTCTGGTGTTTCTGTGACCAATTAGTTGCTCATTGACAGAGATCACAAAAATAACGAAACAGATTTTTACCTTTCATAATGTTTTGGAAAAAAAAGGATGGAGATGTTGATTCAGACCTGTAAGTCTTGAGAACGTACACATGATTATGGGATAACAGGGGTTCTCACCATGTCTGTGCTGAAAGTATTCCAAGTGACTGCAGGCCTCAAATATATCCAGTTTCATCCCCAAAGAATGAGCCTTGAATTCTGAGGTCTGAGCTGGAAAACATAATGGAAAGCTTATGAGAAGCTCAGTATGTAAACTAGAAATTCTTCATTGCTCATTTTTTCTCTGCTGGAGGGTGGGGAAGAGGAAGAAGAAACAAAAGCCTGCAAAACGATATTGCAAACACTTGAGAAGACAATTGAAATCCTGGTTTCAATAAAATCCTTCAAAAGAATCACTTAGGCTACAGGGAATCTTGTCCCATATTTTGTTAGGAAACTTGAAACATAATGTAGTCTTTAATTGATCCTGGTAACATTCCCCCAAAGAAGCTTGGAAAATGCTCCACGATTTGTTTAGATTTCAGGTATTAGGGTGCAGTAATTATCTTCAGAAAGAGCTGAACAATGCTGAATTGGCAGCCTCACTTGGCAAGATCTCCTTCATTAGCAAATCAACCCCGAAGGTAGCCTGGTGGACATTTTTGCAGATCAGTAAAACTACTGATAGAAACTGTCTGTAGTTAACCATAAGGTCATATGATAATTTAGGCTGGCCTCAAATCCAGCCTCCTGTTTGAGGCCAGGTCAGCTCTGAGATTAGTTGAGGCTGCTCTCAGGAATAAGGTCTTGAAAACTCCAAGGAGCTGATATTGTTATAATCCTACATGCTAAAGTGGAGTTTATTTTGCATGGTAGTATTTCTACCTGCTGAGCAGACACGTTGCCTGTGAGTGCACATAAGAGAATTGCAGAGTATGATGCAATACATACAACTGGAAATAGTACAGATTTCTGGTTTCTGAGGTGAAGGGAAAACGGACGGAGCAGACTGTAGCTTTTTCGGCCTTGGAGGCATCCACCAGCATGGGCCATTCTCTTGAGTGATACAACTCCCTTTAAACCAATATTACTTATTTTCCTCTGGTCAGGCCTGTATTATGTGAAATACACTTGGAGAAAACTGCTGAGGAGACATAGTACGGCAATGTCCTCTTCAAATGCTGGGATAAGTGTGGGTGTAGCAGGGCACTGATGAGTGCAGAACATCTGAGCCACCAGCTGCTGCAGCTGCAGGAGGGGTGCTGCAGGTCAGGGGCATGAGGAGAGGGATCAGTCCCGAGGGCTGCAGCAATCTCCTCACCACACTTCTGGTTTCTTGTCATTGTGGACTGAACTTATCTTTGTTCCATTCCTTTGCTTGGAGCTCGTCACTGTTCTGCCAAACACAAGGAATGTTAAAAGTGATTAGTCAGGGACGTATAATGAGCTCTTTGAATTCTTCTCAGTGACGTCTTTGATTTCTTCTTTAATCAAAGCTGAATTCATATGTTGGAAATTTCTGCAAAGCCCAGATCTTATGATCACATCACCTTGGTTTTTTGCTTGAAAATAAGTGTCTTTCTTGACAAACAAGATAGAATATTCCCAGGGTGACTTAATCTATCCTTGCTCTATTCAAGATGAAAATTTAATGCTTACAGATCTGAATGCAAACAAGAGTGCTTTGTCTCTTTCACTAAACCACAATTTTCTTCCAACCTTTTCTTTAAAGTATATTAACTGAAGTTACTTCTAACTGTCCAGTCTACTGTTCATGTTGCTTGGGGTGTATGTGATCAGTGGAGCTGAGCAAATGCAAAGGTGACAGCTGACTTTTTAGGCTAATATTTAAACTGCACAATGAATAATCTGAAAAGTAAGATAAATTTCTTAGATGTTCTACTTTTGATGTAATTTAAATTTCTGTGGTCTCTTATTGCCAGCCTGAACTGACGCATTTGAGATTTGCCTAACATTTTTCTGGCAGATATGCATCTGAAAATTTTTCAGGGTTTTGATTTTTCTCTTGGCATTTGGCTGCTAGTAAGAGTTGAATTTTTATGGAGGAGGAATTTTGCTCCATAAAAAGGTAGGGTACTACTTAGGTTACTGAGAGCAGTTACTACTCTTGGGTGATACCTACAGCGTTTGTAGGGAATGTACTCCACCCTGTACAGTTTTGATAATGACCTCAAAAGCAGTAAACTCCAGTAAACTCAAAAGCAGTAAACTGCTGCTGCTTTACACGTGCTCTACAGGAAAACGGAGGACAGCCCAGCTGGTGTGCTCAGCCATATGCTGAACTGCCAAAGAGGCTATTAACAACATGTTGGCTCTCTAGATGTCCTCCAGCACATAGTCCTGTCACAGTTCCAAAAGAAAAATCCTCTCATCAAGCATTTTGGTTTGCTCTCAGGTTTGTTGCCTGCATGGAAAGTGTGCCTATGGCCAGGTATAGCCCTGCAGAGTACTCAAAACTGTGCCCCAAAAACTAGTGTATAGATAGTTACTCAGAAAGTTTGAGGGAATTATTTCATACATGCAATAAATGCCTCAACAATATTGTAGCTTCTGCCCAATAACAGACACACCTGTGGCTTTCATTCGGCAGTTCCTGGCAGGTGCTGGAGTACAAAATAAATTGTTGTTCAATAGAGAAGAATTTGGCATATAAATTAAGGTGAGGAGTTTCATAGCATTATCCAGAATAAATTTCCTAGTGCATGACATACTCCCTTAGGAATGTTTCCAAAAAGGCGGCTGCAAATTTTCACTTAGCAAAATTTATCTATGGTGAGGTCTGTTCATTTTCAGAGATTTTAATCTTTACAAGCAACTTCCAACCCCTATGAAAAATTCAGTTGTTTACATAGATAATACTCTGGAACAGATCAACTTGTACTATCAGATTAATTTGCATTTAGATTGTGCCTTTCCTATGGCTCTGAAAGATATTGCAAATACAAATTAGGTTTCACACTAGGACTGTAGAAACCACTACTACTGTCTTTTGGGGCTGGCAGAGTTAGAGATGCTGTGACCTGCTAGCCTTTAATTCCAAGTCAAGATGCCCTGCAACTCAACCAGCAGAAATTCTGCCCCTTATAAAACAAGTTGTTGTTGTTGCTGATTCAAATGAATTTGGTTTGTTTTTTTCAGTATGTTGCTCTGGTGGGCATCTTGTTGAAAAGTTGACATAATTTGTGGTGTCAGTAAAGACAAATCTACTGTAACTGACTCTGAGCCTTTCCTGTGCTGATAATTTAGTTTGAAGAGATGATGGTTAAATGATAACTTATGGCTTGCGTTTTCCACATTGGTATTCACTTTATGACTAAACCACTGTCAAGGCACTCTCTGTAGTATTATTTCAGCCGTTTTTGTAGCAATCCTTTTTTAATCTAGTGTGTGCAAAGCAATACATTCCAAAGAGAAACCATCAGTACTGTGGTCTAATTTTGGAAACACCATTTATTAAGCTGTAAAAAGGAGATGCAGGACAAATTCTCTGATAATTAAAAGAGCAGCTGTTTTGGGACAAATTGATTTTTTTTTTTTTTTTTTAAATCACAATCCTGCCTTACCTGAAAGTGAAACTGTGTAATACTTGGAGAATTAACATATAAACAATTTATAACAGGATCTGTAACTTTATATTTGGCCTAGAGCAGTATTATTTTTTTCCCAGTTAAATATGGCCTAATCAATTTGAAATGTTTTCAAGGAAATGTGAGAATTGGAAAGACAGTGGATTAAAAATATGTTTGGAAGTGCAAGGTTCCTGTTTGATTTGTTCTCAATCTTTCTCACCCCTCTGTTTCAGTAGCTTCTTCTTGAGACTCCTTCCTTGTTATATCTAAGTATCTTTTATGGAATTCTCTGGATGTTGGTCTGATTGTTCTTGGGACCCTTTTGCTTTTAGTCCTCATAATGCTACATATCAAAGAGACACACAATTTTGTCATCTGCTGTGTTAAAAAGGACTTCAGCAGTTTGTGTTAACTCTGTTGCTTAACGGGATCATGTAAAATTTAACATTTTCTCCATCTTCATCAGAAATTGCAGATTTTTCATATCTGTCACTTACTGTCTCTTTTCCAAGCTTACTTAATTTTTTTCCCTTGTGGAGAACTGATTCTGCACTTCCTTTTCTCTTAATGCTTTTTTTTTGTACCTCTTCTATTTTAATATCTCTTTTTTCAGTTGCAAGCTCTGTCCTCATCAATCAAGCCAGAGACCCATCACAAGTTTATGCCACTATAAAGACATTCATAGAGATATCTTATATCTTTCTAATTTCTCTATTATTTTCCTGTAAATTTGGTAGCCTCTAATAAGTTAATATTCTTAAAACCATACTTTCATTACATATTCCAAGTTTCTTTTGTAAATCCCTCTTGAATGATAATTAGCTCATCATTCTGCTTATGTAGTTAAAGTTAATATTACTGATATATTTTACTTCTCTTTTATGATGTGTGCAACTATCTGACATCTTATTGATCAGTCATTCAGAAATCTCTGTAGTGCATTTTAATTTATAGGATGCTTGTATTATGAATACAAGAGAAATCTTGTATTATGAATAACCTTTACTATCTCTTTAGCCCCTGCTGTAGATCTGTTTTGGATAGGTGAGAAGTAGAGATTACAGAGCAAATCCTTCTCCTTGAGAGTGGCTGTTTATTTCAGCTTTCGTTTCTCTAAAAAGAAAAAAAGATTACTAATTAAATTCTCTCCAGATTTAATATATGTCCCCTTTTCCATGACAACTTAGCCTCTTTGCATTTTTCTCAGTGTGTTAAAGACTTTTTGAGAATGAAAACTAATAAATTAACTGAATCATTTAATTCACATATTTATTGTTGTCTTCAAAGACCTGCAATGCATCTAGGAAATATGACAGCCCTCTATAAAAAACACTTTCTTCTCTATTGTGAGGTATTTATGAGTATATCTACTATTAATGTTCAAACCAATCAGCCTGACATAGAAACCTAATTAATGGTCTGTAGTATCCTGTATTTCCTTGCTCCTAGACCTGTTTATAAGTTTTTTCATCTGTGCAGCCTTCCTTTTCTTCTGAGCTGGGAGCCCTTTGAAGCCAGTGAAGTGATAAATCACATACTTAGGATTTTGTATATTAGTTTCTCTAGGGCTGCTTGGTGAATGACATCTGGTCTTAGAGATTTGCTACTGTTTTATTGACCTGCTCTAATCCCCTGCCACTGACACTTCACTTAGGGATTTCAGACTTGCTTCACACATAAAACCTGTCTGAGCTTTTCCCTTATAAACACCAACTCAGATAATTCAATTAGCTTTTCTGATACAGCCTTGAACTTTTCTTTTACACCTCTGTTATTTATTAGTCACACAAACTCTGACTGTGTTTGCAAGACTTTTGTGATTAATTGGAACGCCTGTAGCAAATCGTACTTCAAAATGTTTTTGTGTTTCATTATGTTTTTGCATTTAATATATAAACTTTTGTACTATTTTTGTTTTCTTCCCTTGGATATGACCTCCCCCTCTGAGTAGTATCTTTCTACTTTTAAGAGTCTCCTCTAGTCTGGCATTTAACAATGCTAGGTTGTTATGGTCTTGTTCATAGTTTTTGAAGAGGTGGTACATGTTTGCACTGAAACCCTAGTAAAATATTTTTAGATAGTCTCCTAGCTGACTTCAGGTGCATTACCCTTTTAGCAACTAATTTTCCTTTTACTTTTCCACTTTTATACAATTTCTTAAGTGATAATGGAGTAGGTTTTCCCTCCTCCCTCCCTTATTCCTACAAGGATCTTGAATTTGAGTATGTCGTAATGATAGCAACCATGGACATCCTTGACAACAAATTTTGAAATTAGTCTGGCGGATTGTTTGGAAATAGGTAAAAAAGTGCTCCTCATTCTATAAGGTGATTCCAGATTTACTACAGTTCATTCCTCCATCAGTATGACTTCATTGGTCACATCTGGGTGATTTGAATTCTGACCTCACTGATTTTTCTTTCTTCTGTCAAAATTTGGAGGTGATTTGGAAGTGATTTTAGTCCAGGTCTGGTTGTCTAGTTTCATACATGAAGTTTAAGAGTCTTTATCTACTTTAGACTGCTCTTCATGATGTCTTTGCCTTTATCCCATCTCTTGTGGTGTGCTTTGGCCAAAGGATGCTATAGAGGTCCTGAACTATTGTGGGAATTAGACACCTTAGGGAGACCTAGTAAACCATCTGAGGGCCTGCAGCTAGCATGCAAAGTGAAGGAAAGAGGTATCGGTTGGAAGGAAAGGGGAAAAAATTAGCAATGTTTTCTACTCATTCATGGAGGAAGAGGTGAATTCCCAGGACTCAGAGAGCAGAAGAGGTCTGTGAAAATTACCAGAAAAGAAGAGACTGGGAACAGTCTGTCTTGAAAAAATTCCTTACATAGTGGTTTGATGTGGTTTTAATCCCATACTCTAAAAGGATAAGGGGCTCAAGGGACTGGTTTGTCTACATGTTTAGGGAGTGAGAAAATCTGGTTGTCTCAGTGGGGGATAGCTGTCATCAGAGGCCACAGCAACCCGAGAAAACCACTAATAACAACCTATTCCTAAAAACACATTCATTTGTTTGCTTTTTCTTCTAGGATCAAATGGGGAGATTGTTTCTGACTCAATAAAATGTCTTAGATTTTC